>NW_005842038.1:2223955-2289321 GCF_000455745.1 Alligator sinensis | reverse complement strand
ACGGGCCCGGCCGGGGAAGTTGTGGGTCGCGCTGGGGAGAGGGGGTTGCAGGCTGGGCTCGGAGGGGACTAGGGAAGGAGGGCTGGAGGGCACCTCCCGGGGTCATCTCGTGTCCAGCCCCCCTCAGAGCACGGCTAGCCCCAGCTAGACCATCTCCTTCCCTCCTCCGCCCTCTGGGCCAAAGACGCAAACAGAAGTGGCAGCGCCACTGGGGTGGGTTGGCAGCCAGCTCCTCCCAGCTCTTCATGTCACCATCATTGCGTCCCCTCGAGGCCTGCCTGCAGCCCGACCTCCTAGGTGTCTAAGATGAAAGGAGACTGGGGCATCTGAACCTCGGGGCCTGGGGCTGGCAGCACACCTGCCTGGATCTGGGGAGAAGCCAAGCCCCAGAGGGATGGGGCTGGGAGGGAGGACGCTCGCCCTGCCAAAGCCACACGAACTTAAGGATTGAGCTCTGCTCACTTGAGTTTTGGAATTTGACTAGTAGGATTTGCCCAATTGCATTTTGAACTGATTTGGCCTTGATAAAGCTTTTTTTTTTAAATAGCTTCCTCTGGCCACAGCGAGATGTCAGGCCAGAGCTATCTGCGTATCTCTATTATTATGTACCGGTGAGAGAAGTGGGAATGCTTTTTGCTTATTTTGACTGTGCTAACATGCTTGTAACAAACAGAAGTGCAGCTCCCAGCTGTAACTCATGCAGTGCAGGGTCAGATTTTCACCAGATTGGCCATTTTTTAAGCTGTCTGCAGCCATGCGCTTGTTTGGTCACAGCTATAAACTGCTTTCTGTGGACAGATCTGGTGAAAATTGTCACTTCTGTCTGCACCCAAAGAGACCAGGGGAGTTGGGTGTGTGCACACTGACCCTGCCTCCTAAAATGGTAACATTTATAAAGAACAGCAAAGATTTCTAAGGGTGATCTCTTTAACTGGAGTAGCTATGTTGTTGGGATAAAGTGAGACAAGCTTTCCGGTACAAGACATTCTTAGAGAAGAACCTCTTGCACTGGAAAGCTTGTCTCACTTTATCCCAGTGACATAGTTCAGGGGTTCCCAATCCCCGGGCTGTGGTCGCGAAGGGTCAGCTGCTGATCCGCAGGACAGATGGCTGCTGGACCAGAAGTGACTGCGGACCAGCAAACCGCAGCCCCGCAGAGCCAGGCAGAGAGGCCGCGACTCCTCCCGCAGGGCCCGTGGCAACCATGGTTGACATTTGGCCTGCCTCCCCACCCGGCGGGTGGAAGTATTTTTACCTGTGTTCCAGCTGGAAATTTCAGCTGCGGGGCTCTGTGTGGTGGTCCACAGATTGTTGGTCCACGGCCACTTCCAGTCCACAGTTTGCCGGGCCGCAGCACAAAAAGGTTGGGAACCCCTGACATAGTTGGTCCAATTAAGAGAGATCACCCTAAGAAATCTTTGTCTCTGGTGCAATTTCTGGACCATCACAGCCAAAAGAGCACTCCTACACTGCTGTAACAAACGTTTGTAAGGGCACTGATGCTATAAGAGAAAATTGGGTAAAGGTTGCTGAGGGGTCGGTGCTCACAATGACTTGTGTGAATGTCTAAGGTGGAGGGACCCTCAGCTCATGCCTCAGAGGAAGGAGAAGTTCTGGATAGGAGTTTCTTTTTTTGTGGGGTGGGGGTGGGAGGAGGCGATGCCATTGCATTTAGCTATGTAGCTGGACAGGGAAAAACCCTGGTGATGTTTAAATATGTTTAATGGGTTTATGGTGGGACCTGTTCTCTGTTTGTTTTCTGAAGTGCTAAGACTACTGGTGGAGCAGGTTGAAGCTTGTCCCTGCTATGCGACACCCCCCTCCTATATGCAGCAGAGGAGCAGTGCCCCCCAGCAGTGGTGAAGCAAGGGAGAGCTTGTGTTAGCCACTGCACTAGCTCTACTGCCTACCAAGTTCACTCTGTGTACACTAAATATATTGACGGCTAAACTGTTAATAGTTGATTGAGGCAGGCTACTGATTACTGAGAGTTTTCCAAGTCTGTCTGTTGTCCCATTTTCCTTCCCCCTTCAATAAACCCTGTCATCATTTAATATTGCTTGCAAGTGGGGAATTTTGTTCATTTTGAACACCCAGGCGGAATATATTTACTCAGGTTTGTGGGGTGGGGGGGGAGTGGGGGGGTACTCCAGGCAAAATTTACTGTCCCAGGTTTCTGGGTGGGGGCTCAAGCCAAGATAATACATTTGTATAAAACCTTAATTGAACTTGGTCCTTGTTACTGCTGTCTCACGCCTGGCAGAAAGCTTACATAAGAGTTGAGAAGAGGATGAAGCACCTTGAAATCAAAATTGAGTGAAAGTTTTTGGTCAAATATTTCACTGGCCTGAAAAGGCACATCTGGGTTGACCAAAGCCATTTCTAAAATTGTGTCAGTTCATTCAATATTTTTGGTGGAAAAAAAAGGGGGGGAGGAAGCCTTTGAAAAACTTTAATGTTTCATTTTGATATTTTAGAAGTAAAACATGTTGATACTTCATTTGAAAATGTTGTTTCATTTCAAAATTGCCTGAATTACATTTAACAAGTTTAAAAAACAAACCATTTTGTTTTGGTTTAACTGAAACATTTTGTTCAAACCAAACTTTTAATTCTTTTTTTTTAATATATTTGTTTTGGCAAGAAAACTTAAGAGTCTTCATTTCAAGTCAACTCAAAACAATTTTCTTTATTGCTTTGGTTTGGCCAGAAAAAAACTTTGTTAGTCACTGTTCTCCTTAAAATAATACAATGCTTGTGTCCCGTTAGCCATTAATGCACAGTCTCTATCCCCAAAAATCCACAGTCAAAGGTCCTCATCCTGTGGGTATTTCTGCAGGTAGTGCTTTTGGCATAGGAGCCCCAGTAACATGTTGAATGGGATTTCACATGCAGCTTCTAAACCAGAATGTGAATAATGAAATAAGTAGTATTCTAACAATTAGTTAGCTATATAGTCACGTAAACGCGTTCCTTCCAAACCATTTTGAAAAGGCAGTGCCCACTGCTATTACTCATTTCAAACAATTTAGTATTTTTCAAATTAACCTCTGACTGTTAAGAATAGTGGGTAACAGTGGTTAATAGGAAAAATAGAAACAGGCAATGGTCAATAGAAATACAGAGCTTCCACCAGATACTCCTTATTAAATAAAATTAAGTTCCACAATCATTTAGATATTAGCCATAATGGAATAATTTATCCAAGGCCAACTTCACAAATATTTGGTGGGCTAGATAAAGTAGGACTCTAGTCTGAGCTATTCCTGGTGTCTGGTGTGTGTTCTGATTTTGCAATTGGTTCCATGGGGTAGACAAAAGTCAGCAAAGTTCCCTATAGGTAAACAAATGTACTTTAATGGATCAGATTGCAGGATAGACATCTTGGCTTGCAAAGCAGGTCTGAACCACCCCTGGTTTGCAAACATAAAACCTGACTGATGAGGTGTTGCAAAATCCAGACCACCCTGGTTTGTTCATTATAGAAATGTGACAAAACTTAAACTGTATTTATCTGGCTTCTCCTTTAGTCCCACAAATGCTGGTGGTTTGGATAAAGTAGAATAGCTCCCTTGAATTAGATCCATGCTTGGTTTTGAAAAATCAGACCGTCATTTCCTCAACTCAGCTCTACTTACATTACTGACCAAATTAAACTTGTGTATTGGATGCCTGGCCATCATTTGACATTAGCACTGGGGGGAAAAATAGTTTAACTGAAAAAATGGTTGGATGGTAAATATGATCTCAAACTACTATTAATATAAAAGGTATATCTGACAGAGTTATAAGTGACCAAGAATTTATAGGAATTGAGCTTCACACTTCAGTTTCGAGTAGAACAGTAGCAACAGTTTTACTAGAACTGGATAAAAGTTGGTTTGCATAGTATTTCACACAAAGAAAATATGTAAACTATATACAACACAGAGAAAAGGTTAAAAAATCAACAAAATGTTGCTCTTTCTGCATTGACTTCTGTTATGGATATAACACTACACAAAAATCTAAAGAATAATGTGTATTATTGTATGTGCGTGTTTGCTTCTGTGTGTGTATCGTTTGTATCATATGGATTTTATAGTGTGTGTTCTTATATTTGTTTTGTACCTGGCATTTATGTTTATTTCCTTTAGGGAATATTGAAGAGATTAGAAAGGTAAAATACTGGAGATTAGGAAGAAACTTTCTCACCACCCTATGCAAGTTATTAAATAATTTTCCATTATGAGGTGGAGTTTTGTTTGTTTGTTTTTGTTTGTTTTTTGTTTAATGTTTAGATGCAGTTAGTACTGACAAAGGACTAGGCTAGGTATACCATTGGTATTGACCCAGTATGGAAATTCATTTGTTATATGTATTTAGGAAATACGTAATGCTAATATTAAAAGTATGTCTTATATGTAACATATAATATGCTCTATATAATATATAATATAATATTAGAAAATGTTGACAAAATAGAATATGATTGCCTTAAATTTAATGTGCCTGTCATACACCTTTTTTAATGAAGGGTTATGTCCACAAAATGACATGCTTGTAGTTATTATGACAATGAACATCATAGCTTTTAAGTCTATGGAGCAGAATCTATAGTCCAGAGTCATTTATCTAAGCTCCCTATACAATTGATGGCTTGGGGGAGGAGGGCAGGAGGGATATAGACCTTGAAATAGATCCACAACATCCTCATGCCTGGGCAGGAACTGCCTAAACCAACCAGTAGGAAATGCTGAGGACAGGAGTTTGAGAAGGGTGTGCTGAGAAAGAGAGAGACCTATTGTTTTAAAGCCATGCCACTTAAAAAAAATATCACGATTAACTGTGCCGGAAGTTTGAAGCAAGAGTAAATATGATTCCTTAGCCTCCCATTCACCAGCGTACTCACCAGGGAGGGAGTTGCCAGTCCAGACTGCTCCAAGAACTGTTTATGCATTTTTATATTAAGAGTCACTGGTTAAAATGCATATGAATTTTACATTAAACAGACATACTATATAGGAGAAATGCTAAGATTCAACTGAGAAAATATTTTTATAGCAAATTTTTAAATTCTTGTGAGGAGCCAATAAAATTCAAATGCTGACATAGCTAGGAAAGCAAACTACTGTACATAAAACTACAAGGTAGTAATGTCTTAATTTAATATCATGGTATGCAAGTTACCTTGCTGAGAGTACATTTTTAACCAGTTGCAGAAGAAACCGGAGACAGCCTAAGGTTGTAATGTCATAGAGCTGCAGAACAAAGGTTTACTACAGAAATTAAAGTTTAAAAAAATGGAGACTGGCAAAGGTGGAGAGTATAAGACAAAACTGTCATTTTGATAACCAATGTAAATAGTCACTAGAATTTGTGAATATATTTTCACTGAGGATTTCTTGTTGAGTACAAAAGTATAGACAGATAGCTTGAGCGTGTGGCATATTATGGAGTCTTTATTTTCTTTCTGTTCATACTATTTAATGTGAAAATGACAGAGGCATAACAGAAGGGTGGCTTTTGGGAGATTATCATGCTTTGAGGGCAGTGGAAGTAGCAAAAATGTCTTAAGATAACTTTCTACCCTATGAGCAAGCATGTTTTGTTCATACACAACGGGCTTGATTCACGTTTCCAATATGAGCGTGTTTGTATTATGAGTTATATCAGGATAGTTATACAGGGAAACATAAATATCCATACTGCATTGTATTAGGAAAAGGAAGATTACTTGGACAGGAGTTAGGAGAGCTGGGTCCTGGGGAGGCCAAAGGGAAAAGAGAAGCGGCAATATGTGACTACTAGAAGAAAAAGTGTCTGCAGAATTCAAGAGCCACAGATTGAAGCCAGCCACCACTTTCAAGCATTGTATAGTGGAACAGCTGAGGAAAAGGCAGAGAGGACTTCAGCAGGCATGATGCAGGGGACTCAGTAGACTAGAGAGCAGAAAGGGCAGGGCTCCAAGGATGGAATCTCTAGGACTGCTGCACCAAGAAGGAAAAGTGGGGTCATGGTGGTTGCTAACTCTCTTCTGCAAAAAACAGAGGTACCAATTTGTCATCCAGATTTGGGGTTGCTTGGAGTCTTAATTCAGGATGTCACAGAGAGACTGCAAAAGCTCAAACATCCATCAAACAACTACCCTTTCCTGCTTGTCCATGTAAGCACCAACAATACTGCCAGGAACAACACTGACCAGATCAGAGGCAACTATGAGGCTCTTGGCAGGAGGTAAATGCATGGTTGAGATGGTGGGGTTCATGTGAAGGCTTTGGATTCTTTGACAACAGGTGAATGTTCTAAGGAGGAGGACTGCTATCAAGAGCTGGGATCCATTTGACCAGAATAGGTAAGACCATCTTTGGGAGTCATCTGGCCAGCCTAATAAGGAGGGCTTTAAACTAGGTTCCATGAGGGATGGTAATCAAAACCCTCCAGCAACAGAGCAAACAATCCACAGGGGATAGAACCAGAAGAAGCAGCTCAACTCTGGGAAAGAACCAGAAAACCACAAGACAGTAACAAGTGATGCAAAAGGGAACCAAGTAGGTCAAAATGTGAAATACGCCCAATGTATATATGCAAAGAGTATGGGGAGTAAGCTGGACTGGAAGCTGCAGCCTGAGGAAAGAACTATGACCTGATTGGTATCACTGAGACCTGATGGGACAGCTCTTATGACTGGAATGTCAACATTGAGGGTTACACTTTTTTTTGGAGTGACAGGGTTATGAAAAAATGATGGTGTCACCTTGTAAGTCAAAAACACACACACTTTTTCTTTGGTTCAGGAGGAAGAAGACAGCAGAGCACAATATATTTGGGTGAAGAAAAGTGAACAATGCACCACTGATATGATGGTGGGGTTTTATTATAGGCCACTAAATAAGGATGAGGAGGTAGATGAGGCTTTTCAAGAAGGTGACAGATCTATCCAAAAGCTATGGTGTGGTCCTGATGGGAGACTTATATTTTCCAAACGTCAGCTGGAAAAGCAGTACTGCCAAACGTAAAATGTTGAGTCAATTCCTAACTTGTGTGGAGTCTGCAGTGTGATGCAGCTGCACAAAAAGTGAATACAATTTTGGGATGCATCACTAGAATCAATAGGTGCAAGATGTGGGAGATAATCGTTGCCACTAATTAGGCCTCATCTAGAATACTGTGTGCAGTTTTGGGTTCTACATTTTAAAAAGCATGTGGAGAAGTTATAGAGGGTCAGTGGTGGGTGACAAAAATGATAAGGGGCTTGGAAGGCAAGTCATATGAACAGAGGTTGAAGAAACTAGGCATGTTCAACTTGTGGAAAAGATCCTTAAGAAGGGGCATGATAGCAGTCTTCAAGTACTGCTATTTACTTGAGAACAAGAGGAATTTTTTCCCCCAATCAGCATAGGGGAAAAATTCCCTCGTTTTACATTCACATGAAAGGAAACATCATTAAATACATTGCCTATCCTTAAACTTCTACCAAAAGCAGCATGTGCTGAGTAATAGAAACTAACTATGAAGTTGATTAAATGCAGCCAACACTAAGCATGACTATAAAATACAAGGCCCATATTGAGCAAGTATGCTGATGGGAACCGACCACAAAGATAGCTTAATGCAGCCCATCTCAATAAGATATATGGTAGTGCCCATTAATGTAGGTTCAGTGTCAAAATCCATCATAACTTCAAACTGATAATCCTTTGAGCAATTTGTGTTTGATTTCAGTCTCACTGGATTATAGAAATCCACAGTGTTCAATCTAGTGCTCAAGCTGTTTTTGTTTACCAGTAATGACATTTCCATTTAAGTCTTTCAGCAGAGCTCTTTCCTTCTTGACTGGACCAGTTGCTCATTTGATGCCTTCATACATTCCAAAGCCATCAGCTTTGTCAGCCGTTTTCTGAACATCATCACAGAGTTTCAGTAAAAAATGTTGGGCACACTTCTTAGCCTCCTTTTGCATTACTCTTCGAGAAGGATTAGCACAGTTCAAAGTTATGATGGATTTGAACAATAAACCTATATTAGAAGATTTCCAAGAAGCCATTAAATTGATTCCTGGGAACAGTGGATTTAGACAGTGAGCCTACATTAGAAGATTTGCAGAAAGCCATTAAATCAATTTTTCTGGGAACAAGGCCTCCAGCAAAGGCTTTTTACCTGCTGAAATCTACAAATGTGCTAATGACAAATTATTTTGAAAACTTAATGATATTATACTGCTCTGTTGGAAAGAGGAGGTGGTGCCACAAGATTTCAAAGATGCTTGGTTTGTACCATTATACAAAAACAAAGGGGATAGAAGCAACTGTGACAATTACAGAGGTATCTCCCTCTTGAACACTGTCGGAAAAATTGTCACTCATATCATGCTCCTTAGGCTGCAGTCTCTAGGTGAAAGAATCTATCCTAAAAGTAATGCAGTTTTCACTCAGGATGCTCCATCATTGATATAATATTTTCAGTCAAGCAACTGAAAGAGAAGTATAGAGAAAAACTAATACCATTGTATATAGCCTTTGATATAGTCAACAGACGGGGCCTTTTTACTGTTCTGAAGAAATTGGGTTGTCCCCGCCAAACAGTTGAACATTATTCACTTATTATATCAAGGCATGAAGGCAACTATAGTATATGGAAACAAAGAATCAAAAACCTCTGAAATCAACAACAGGGTGAAACAGGGGTGTGTTTCACCCTCTGTACTTTTTAACATCTACTTTTCATTTCTACTTCTTCATGCATTCAAGGACAGCAGTGATTGCATTCATCTTCAGACCATACTAGACGGAGGCTTGTTCAACATCACAAAGTTTAGAGCAAAGACCAAGTTGAAAGAGTCAGTTCTGAAAGATTTCCTGTTTGTGGATGATGTGGCCTTGACTGCCCACAGTGAATCTTCCCTATAAAATCTCTTGGGCAGATTTTCTGAGTCATGCAAGAGCTTCAGAATGGCAAATAGTCTCAAAAAGACTCTGATCTTGTGCCAAGGGGTGAAGAACCAATGCCTGACATCATTGTGAAGGATAAATCTTTTGGTGTCATTGACAGTTTTTGCTACTCGGGTTCTACAATCAACAGGAATGTTGACCTTCAGACTGAACTAGCTAACAGAATTGGAAAAGCAGCTAAGAATTTCAGGCTATTACAGAAATGTGCCTGGACTAACAGCAAATTATTAGCTAAGGCGAAGATACAAATCTACAAGACTTGTGTGCTATCATCCCTGCTTTATTGTTCAGAAACAGTGAATACATATGCTAGGCATACCAAGAGACTGAACAGCTTCCATATGAGATGTCTGCATAAGATCCTGAAAATCAAGTGGGAAGACAGAATACCAAATACAGAGGTACTGGAATGCACAGAACTGACACACTTAGAAACCACTGTCAAGAAGAAAAGGTTGTAATGGATTGGCCATGTCAGGAGAATGGGAGAAGACCATATCCCTATAGAATATTTTGTATGGTGAGATTTGAGATGGCTCTAGAAAGTGGGGTTACCCTCTATGACGGTATCATGATACGTGCAAAAATGATATGAAGTCATTCAATATCAGCATAGAAAGCTTGGAGGAGCACACAGAATCCTGTCCAATCTGGAAGTAACATCTGGCACTGGGCGCAGTTCAACAAAGTGGCTTTGACCCAGAGGATGGAAGCAAAACAAGAAAGGGGAAAGCAGCATGCTATAAACTTGAACTCCAACTCAGACAAATATGGACCTGTGAAACTTGTAACAAGCTGTGTCACTCTCGAATTAGGCTTATCAGCCACAAACAGATACATTAGACATCTGACTAGAGCTATTTTTTTTAACTATTTATTTCTTTACATATAAATAAATATAAATAGATATATACCTGTGCCTCTACAAACCTGTCTCTTGACCACTATGATTCACTTGGCAGCCCAAAATATACTTTTACAGTTACACCATCCTCATTCCCATTACAATGGCTGTACCATGCACCCACAAGCCTGTGTGCTCATGTGTCCATCACCTTCACCTTTAGCCATCACAATCACAAAAAGGACCACTCCCACATCTCCCTCCCATCCCCCAAGCTCCCTTTCAACTCCCCCTCCTGATTCCCCAGTCCTTTCACTCATCACTATAAACATCATCATCATACTCATCACCATCATCATTGTCATCATCATTGCTCTCACTGGCTGATGTATCTCTGACCAGTCTGTGCTAGTCTTTTCTTTTCCATATGATCTCTGCTATCTCCTCCCCAGTGTCTTCTCCTGACTTCCTGTAGTATCCCTCCATCTCTCTCAGTCCCATTTTAACACCATCTTCAACTGAGAGGTTTGTGTGCCTGCACATGAGCAGGTTCCTAGTCTTCCTTAGACCTCGTACATCTTTTTTTTGTAAAAAAATATTTAGATAGCTAGCTAGATAGCTAGATAGATAGATATCCCAGCTCAGCCAAGGCATACACTCAAAAGGAGGGCAGAGAAAGTGCTTCAGGGACATTCTCAAGGCCAACTTAAAAAACTGCAACATCAATGTCAACTCATGGGAGAATATTGCCCAGGACCCCCCCACAAAGGAGGAAAAATTTGCTGTAGGGATTTCAGGAGACAACAATAGGAGATGGAAAAGTAGGAGTGGCAGAAAAGCATGTTGTGGATCAAATCAAGAATCCAGCGCCACTCACCGCACACAGAAACATACGTCTGAGCTTCAGTAGAGTCTGTTGATTCCGGATAGACCTCATCAGCCATCTTTGGACATACAGATAAGACAGTCATGGAAGACAATCATCCCTGACTGCAATGGATTGCTGAAAATGAAATTATATATATATATATATATATATATATGTATACCTCTGTCAACCTGCCTTGTGACCATGGTGGTTCACTTAACAGGCCAAAACACACCTCTACAGTTACACCATTGTCATTCCTGTTACAAAATTGCACCATGCACTCATACTATTCTCCCTATATAGGGTCTAATTATTGGGGATTCATTTTATACTTGAGTAGATATGGTACTTGAAGGACTGCCATAAAAAATGGGAAAACATCTTTTTTCTTTTGCTGCAGAGTAGGACATGGACCAGTGGCTTGAAGTTGCAGCAAAGTAGGCTTGGATTCAATGGAAAAAATTCTTCATGGTTAGAACAGTGAGGCAGTGAAATAGATTGCCTGGGGAAATTGTGGGCTCTCTGTCACTGGAGGTGTTCAAGAAGAGGTTGGACAGGCATTGGTCAGGGATAATATAGGCATAGCAATGCCATTTTGCTACTATAGGTATTTCTCATACTTCTGGGCTTTGCTAGTTGCTGAATGGGGCCAGGACAGAATTAATCTGCTGGTGCTACATGTATCAGGGGGGCTTTTTAAGCCTTCCTCAGCGTTATAGGGTATTGGCTTCAGTCAAGGCTGGGGATTGTGACTGGAGTATGCCAGTACTCCTCCTGGGACTTAAATCTGGAGGTTCCTAGCTAGAGGGTCTTGCCTCCTGCTCAGGGTCAGCCCAATCACTATATTTGGGGTCTGGAAATGGGGGGCATAGCCAGCAGTGGGTGTGGCCTGGTGGAGAATCCAAAGCCTTGGGTCCATGGTGGACATGGCCCCTGGTAGAGCAGGTGAGTAAGAACTATGCACCACAGCCCTTGGGTGCTCTTCAGCCATCTGGTCTGCTGCCACTTGCACTCTCTGCCATGGCAAGCAACTGCTTGGTCTGCAGCTTCTTGTCCCACTGCCACCCTTGCTGTCATGGTTGCTACCATCACTGTGGTGACCACCAGAAATGCCACCACCACTGCAGTAGCTGTGGCTGTTGTCCTGTGCCTGAGGCTGGATCTGGCCCATAAGGAACCTTGCAGTCCGAATCCAGCCCAGGGCCCCAGATGAGTTTGACACCTCTGGTATAAAATATGATTTTACTACTCAAACAAACATGCCCAGAGGATATAAAGAATGCATTTACCTAACTAAACATGAACATCAGAATCAGAAATCTTTCATGTTGATTTGTGTTTTGGTGTCACTACCTCAATGAAGTGATGAGATCTGAACATACAAAAGTCATTTGCTTGACTTGAATACTGTATACTTTGTGTTTGCTGCTGCTGTGCACTTTTGCTCTTATCCAACAAAACACTTATGCACAAGGCTAACTTAAAGTGCAGGAGGAGATTCATTGATTTACTGGTAGGCATATGTTTAAGTGTTTTGTTAAACCAAAGCCAGGGTGTTCAGCATCTAACAAACTTATACACTGAAATATCTATCTAAAATTATCTTCAAGAATAATTTTTTAAACTTCTTAAACTTCACAAAATCCTACTTTTACTTTGCCTTCAATCTAAAAATCTACTGTAGTTATGGAAACTCATGGGAACTCTATGAATTGGGAAAGATTCAAAGTTTTAATTAAATAAGCACTGATTCGTCTGCTTTTTAATTGATTAGAGCTGACAGTAAACACATGTGATGTTTACCTTTCTATTATAATGTTTTTACATACATTTAAAATGAATTTTCCAGACGGCAGATTTGTGTTTATTGATCAGAATCATTTTATTGATATTAAAATGCCTGAAGCCACTAAGATGTCTTGTAATCATTGTTGCAAAATAATGTTATGACACATTTTGTGTTTTCTTAGAAAGATGTTGAAATTATCCTATAGGAAAATAAACAGTAAACGAATTTTAGCCATTTTAGATTTTGTTTGATTTTCTTTTCAAATTGTAAATGCCCACTTTAATATCCTTAACATGTTTGCCAAAATACAGACTGGAACATTCTGCTCCCAGTTACACTCGAGTAAACATAGAGTAATTTCTCTTGTACAAAATGACAGAATCCAAGGAGACTTTTGGGGGAATACTGAAAGAAGTACAAGGGCAACTATTAAAGGAGAACAGGAAGTTATGGTTTCATTTGATTGTGTTTAAATCACAATGTGTAAAAGATTTAAATAATTGTAATGAGCAGGTTTAGCAAGCTGTAAGTCAATGTAATTATTTGACTGAGTTTTATCCCATCCTCTGAATCACATTCTGATTCACCATTGAAACACAATCTTACTCTGTTCTTCCTCATTTATAATGCATTAAAAAAAGCACACGTAATCAAGAAGCATGCCTAAACCAGACTTAAGCATGCAGTTGTTTAGTGTCTAGGACAATTGAACTTTGAGGTAGTTACTAGAAAAAAATACCATATTTACCCAAATCCAAGATGATGTTAAGTTTAAGACAACCCACCCTCCCAAATTAGGTTCTATACACAGAAAATTATCCATCTGTTATATTTTTTTTCATGTATAGAGTCCACCATTGCAAGGTGGGGGGGAGAAGCAGCAGGATGGGAGGGGGGGCGGGAGAGAAGCAACGGTGAGACAAGTGGCCAGAGGGAACAGGCAACTTGACCCCAGTCCCTTGCCCCCATGCGATTTGTCACCCTGTCACTTCCCCTCCCCTGCCCCCCACCTCTGCCGTTCCAGGTACCCATGTGCCTGCCTGTCCCTGGTGCCTTGCCACTTACCTTCACTGGTTCCTGCCCCCGTGGCCACTTGTTTCCCCTGCTGCCTGCCCCCCCCCACCTGTCACCCCTGTCCTTTGGCCCCCACAAGAGCCTATGCGACTCCTGCATTCTGCACCGTTGGATGCCTCTGCGTTGGGTCCCTCACCACACTAGGTCCCACAGCACTGAATATTGCACATCATCCTGTGCCTCTGTGCCATCCGTTCTACTCTGGGTCTCTCACTGCTTGGTGCCTTTAGGCCGCCATGTACTTACATGCTACTCTGTGCTTCCATGCTGGGTCCTCTGCACTGGGTCCTGCACCAGTCCTTGCCTCTGTGCTGGGTCCCATGCTACTCCCTGCTCTGTGCTTTGTTCTGCACTGTCCTGTGCCTCCAGACTGGGTTCTGCAACACTACATGCCTCTGCACTGCGTCTTTCACTGCTCTGTGCCTCGCTAAGTGGTTTCCTGCTGCCTCTTCCAACTACAAGTACTGCACTTTTACTTGATACTTGATTCTAAGATGAGGCTCTTGTTTTCCCCGTGTTGGATGAGGTATAAAAAACCTTGTCTTGGAATTGAGTAAATACAATAATACTAGCAAGAACAACTTAATGCCTTCTGCCTTTTCACTGTATGCCAGAGAAAAATTATGCAAATCTGTCCTTAAAATTGTGATTTTAGATTGATTTTAGATCTAATTAAGGAATAGCTTAAACTTAGGTTCAGGGAGTTAGTCTCCTTTTGCTGAAGCTAACTGGAAAATTCTATTCAAACAAAATTTTGCTCTTGCTTCTACTGATATTAATCTGGAATGACTATACTGAATGGAAATTAGAGGAAGATTTCTAATTGACTGAAGGAATGAGAACTTATTTCATGATGGAACTTGATAAGCTAATAATTGGATTGTACAATGCCATTGCCTCTGATAGAAAGGGATTGTTGTTTCCTTCAGGTGACCTGAAGAAGAGACATTTTGTGTTCAGAAGCTTGTCTAACATCTCTTCCCACTATACTTTCCACTTTAGTTGGTACAACAAAAGATATCACCACAAAAACTTTACTTCCCTATTAAATAAATTGTTGTTACTGTGGCATCTTGACAGGGAAAGCTATCTAAATACATCTTGGAAAATTAAATCCATCTTTCCATTATCAGAAAATAAAAACATCAAAGGACTAGACAAAAACAAAAAGGTTTTGTTTTCCCTTTGTTGATGCTATCAAGCAAGCCTGGGTACAGGTACAAAAGCAATCAGGCTTGATAAGGTATCATTTATAAGACACAATTTTAATTGGCTTAATTTTAGCTTAGAGAAACACAATCACATTTTTCAAATTGTCAAAGGAAACAATTAGTTTTCCAAGTTCTAGGATGATATGAGCAACAAAAAAGTTAAAAACCATAAACAATTATTTGAAAAGCAACTTTAAACATAGTCAGCTGAAAAGCTGCTTTCTACTGTACAAAATTGAAAAGATAGTATCACATTTCAACTCTGACCCAGCATAACATTGTTCTGAAATGGACCCAATATTGACATCCTTTTTCCAGGGAAACAGTTGTTTGAAGGGAAAGACTGCAGGACTATGCTTTTTAATAAATGAGAGATTAAATAAATAAATAAATAAACACACATTTTATAGGAGGACACAGAATTTTAATTGGCCACATATAAAATGATGCTTTGTGCTCTTTCTGATATAGTAATCAACTAATCAATACACTGAGAATTTTGACTTTGTTGGTGCAAAGAGAAAAAGTATGTAAGCTGAGTCCTGTTACAAGAGGAGAGGGAAGTTGGGAAACATTCTGTGTCTGACCAGTAACCTAGTGTGGGGTTAAATTTTAGTGTTAATTTCAAGATTAAAAGAAGTACAAAAATGAAATAAAATAGTTGTAAATTTAAAATACTTTAATATTAATTTTGTTTAAAATAGGTGTCTTCCTCTCTCAAGTCTGATAAAAAGCAAGCATAAGGGTACTGAGGCAGATGAATACTCCAGATAAATCTATGTCTAGATTTGATATAAATCTAAAAACAAAATAAATAGATAAATATCACTATATAGGCAGGCAAGATTCTTTGAACAGATGTGATATCTTTTATTAGACCAACTGAGTACTCAGTAGGTTTAATAAAAGATATCACATTTACTCAAAGAACCTTGCCTGCCTATGTCCTTAGTCCAACACGGCTACAACTAAAAACCCAGTAACTATATCTATATTGCTTTGTATTCCTTGCACAGTGGAAACTCACAAGTATCAATGGGAAGTAGAAATGCACAAATATTTCTGTTCGTTCAAAAAGGAAAACACCGCTCAGCTCTGAATAACAAAAAACCCAAAACTTACTTTTACTTTTATGCATGAAAACCTTAAGCTCAATCCTCCAAGGACTTATGCACATAAATAGTTTGGCACCAGAGTAGTCCTTTTGGTGTTAGTGGGTCTACACATACATATAATGTTAAGTATAACTAAGTATTTGTAGTATGAGGAAATACAGTTTTATTTTAGGACCCATGTTTGTCAAGTTACTATTTAATTTTGAAAGTATCTACTTCCACATTAGGCCTAATCCTCTGAGATACAGTTGACTTTACTCTAAAAAGAAGACAATCCACACATTGGTTCAGATCCCTAACTACTTTTATATAAAAGTATATGAATACCAATATAAGCTTATTACCACATATACTTGATTGCTACCATTGCAATGATTTGTGTTGATAACAAGAGTGGTATTTGATATCTGTTTCAGCCAAAAATAAATGTAGTTGGTATCTGCTTGGCTACACTAGGTTTGATTACTGCTAGGTTGCACAAAGGCAACTCAATCAGATCAACAGAATCATGCCAGTGTAAAAATAAAGGGAGACATACACCCAACATACACTAGGTTTTCTGGCGATATGTTTCCTATGGATCACATCCCTTATTTGTGCAAATGTACATGTTTGAATTCTATAACACACATGCGTGTTTTTACAGAAAGAAAATACTAGACTAGCTTTGTGACCAATTGAAAATATGACCCTTAACATTGCAAACTTTTCTTTAAAATCGTCAGTCATTCAAACTGACACACATTGACTGTTTTGTATTCTACCCTGATTTGGGGAAAATCCACATTTGTAGGACAGATTTTTATTTTGTTTACACATGGAGGAATTCAGAGTAGCTGAAATCAGTCTCCACTAAACTTCCTTTCCCCAGCCGGCACGATATGGATTAGTGCAGGGACTCCGCAGACAGTGCTGAATAGAGGGCAGGCTAACCACAGCCGCTGCTTTTGTGCTTGGCCCAATACTGTGTCTAGAATCTGTCATTGTTAGTCATTCACACTGTAACATATGAAATAAGGTTTTTATTTGCTGGATCTTTCTCCTCCCTCTTCTGCAAGGAGCTGACATTACTGTGAAATAATTGTGAGGAAATGGTGATTAAAAGGAGATTTGTTCTGGCTGCTGGAGTGTGTGTGAATATTTGCCTCCTATAAATAAGTCTTTCTCTCTGTTTATTGGGAGAGGTTTGGCTCTCTCAGATTGAACTGCAGGTTTCTATGGTGACAGCGTCCTGGCAACAACTCTCAGCAGCTGCTTTTTCCTCCATCAACCAGGCCTAGTGGCAGCAGGCCCAGCAGAGAGGGAGAGGACCTGGCTGCCGCCAGCAGCAGGAAAGGACGGACGGACACCCGAGCCGTCTAGCTGCAGTCTGCAAATCTGCATACGGCTACCACAGAAGTAAAACCACGCTAAAAAGCTGAGCGGAGACATCCAGCAGAGAGGCTGCTAGGATGCAGGGGAAGGACAGGCAGCCATGTCCTCCCCTAATTCAGCACTGGTGAGTGAGAGCAGTGGCTGTAAAATGACTAAGAGTCTGTCTGAACTTTGACCATTTCTGTTGCATGACAATATCATGATATTTGTGTTGTGATGTTACATCAGTTAACTCCCATTATGCGTTTCCAGGCTCATGTCCATAATTGTATACATCCCACATGGAGGTGTGTTGCAGTCACTTTAGAAGGGGTCTGTGAAACTTCATAATATTGCAATGCAGTGTGGCAATGTAATAGCTTGTTTGATGCACCTCAGTCATGGTTGTGTTTAATCCATCCTAACCTTGGCACACTGACATTTTTATTCACTTCAGAAACCTGTCCGAAGGTGTTGCAGTGCTCCAGTGAAACATTGGGACACTATGACTCCTGAGTTTGTCCTGTCACACACTTCATGTCACAGTGTATCATCTCCAAAGATGTTTCTAGATACAAAGGGTGGCTAACACATTAGCTGTAGATTTGGGAGGCTTGGGTTCAGGTCACTGCTTTGAGACGGCATCCCTGTGTGACCACAGAAAAATCACAAATCTCTTTGTACCTCTGTGTCCTGTCAATAAAATGGGAATAAGCCACGTCCCTACTTCACAGGCTCTTGTGAGCATAGATTTGTAAAAGGCCCCGAGATGCTCAGGAATGTTAGTAAGTACCTGGATACATTGAAATCAAGTACAGAACTGAGCTGCTACAGGTGCAATTGTCTCTTAATTTAGGGCAAGTGGAAAGTGAAAAACAGTGCAAGATCTTCCCCTGTGTTATAATAAGAGAAGGAGGCTATAACAAAACAAAACTTGACCCAGCATCAGTTTCTTTAGCATATCCTACAGTTTTAGGTCCTTATTTCCTTGTTTTTCATTTCTGGTATCAAAAGATTTACAGATTTGAATGAGATAGCTGAGGCCTAGGGCAACTTTGAAGTGCCTGTCTTTGTAGTCAGATATGGCGCTTAGAGCTGAAACATTTCTTTATATCTGCAGTCATCTAAACTTAAAGAATACTCAGAAAAGAACATGCCAAAGTTATGCCAAAATACAGGACTTTAAGATCTGTTCCTTTGAATAGTATTTTTAATGCTAATCCATTTATTAACATTAATGGATATTATATACATACATGGAGCGGGAACAGATCTATTATTTCTGATGTATAACTATTATTGTTTAGAGCAGGGGCTGGTAATTTGTGGCCTGTGCCCTGGATCTGGCCCACAGAACTATTGGATCTGGACTGTGGAAAGGGGCTGAGGGAGGGCACAGCTTCACTCACACTGCAGCTCGGTGACTTACCTGTGCTGTGGTTGGGTGGTAGGGAAAAGCAGCAGTGGCTGTTGCTGGGTTCCAGTCTGTCTTGGAACCAAAATGGGTTATTTTGGCCAGCTACCAGAAAACCTTGCCATCTGCTGGTTTATAGGCTCTACCAGCATATACTCATCCAGGTCTGCAGTAAACTTTATGGGTTTTGAATGTTGCTAAACAAGACCCTACAAATTCAGATTATGGAGTGCTTCAGAAGGGGCAGCTGCTGTTATGTTCTGATTGTTACATGTGGACAAGCTGGGGGCAATACAAAGGTAGCAAAACCATTTCAACTTTAACACTGGATGTAGCAGTGTTAAAGCTGGAGCAGTTTTGCTTCCTTTGTATCATTCCTGGCTTGTCTGCACATAACAATTATAACCCATCAGCTGTTGCCCTTTTGAAATGGCTCCAAATGTTCATGTGTCCAGACTCTCAATCATAAAGTTCTGAATTTAGGGTCTGATCAACTCAATGGAAGAATTTCCTCTAGCTTTAGTGGGCTCTGGATCATCCCTTTATTGAGGTTTGTCTGTTGGAAATACAGAGATCCCTGTTCAGCCTACACTCAGACTATGGTTGATTAAACTTCCGGTGCTTTGTCATGGGTTCTGGATTGGATAAGGGCCTTGGGATTTGGCCCACAACCGGTGTGTCTACACGTGCATCTACACCAGCTTAAATTTACTGCACAGTAAATTACTATGTGATAAGTGGGAATAGGCTAGAGTTAAAGCACATTAACACTGTGTTAGTCCCAAGCACTAAAGTTAGTCCCAAATCAATCCACACACACAGTATTACTGTGCAGTAAGGCGTCTACATCTACATTACTGTGCAGTAACTAATCAAATGTAAATTTCATACCTGCATCAGATATAAAATTTATGCTCAAATTGGCATAAATCACCATATTTACTGTGCAGTACAGGTGTGCATGTGTAGACATGTGCCCATATTGTGCAGTAATGTAGGTTACTGCACAGTAAATGCACATGTGTAGATGTACCCAAGAAGAATTAAAAAAAAATCACATTATGGAACTCCAAAACTGACAAGAGATGTAAACCAGCAGAAATCTGGCACTGAAATAATTGGTGAGGACATTAAATATAATTCAGGGTGATATAACTGCCTAAGGATATCACTTCGGAAGGGAATTTTGGGTGTGTGAGGTCTAAGGTCTAGAGAGACTTGAGTGTATACCAAGGGTTGGTTTTATACTGAAATTAACGTGTGACTGAATAATTCATATTTGGAAATCTATTTTACATATGTCAATACTTTTGATCAATTTTAGGACATTTTGTATTTGATCATATATCTGTGACTACTCGGGAGGAGGGGAAAGAGAAATTTGGAATGTTCTGAAGTCTTTCTGCTCCAAATATTAACTTCAATAGCAATTCTGTGTGCACAAGGAAAGTGGGAATAGAAAATGGTGTGTTGGGGTTAAAACATAAAAAGAAACTCATTAAAATATAGCCAAATAAATATTTTAAAATGTTAAATATTTTTTCTTAAGTTTACGGCAGAAGACCAGATACTTTACTGGTGTAAATAAGAATATCTCTAGTAACATAGGTGTGCGGGCCGGGAGCGACCCGAGCCCTTTTCCGTGCTGCACGTGGACTGTGGCCAGCAGCCCGGGCACGCCGGGTTGGAGAGGGAAGGCCGTCGAGCTGGAATTAGGCACAAACGCGTATCGGTAGTTTTAAAGATTGTTTACTTACACCAAGATGGCAGTGGTGTAGGCTGGAAAACTTGATTGAGTTGCGGTTACAGACAGACAACACAGACGGTCTCGTGGAGGTTGCTAGGCTCCACGGTGCAGAGCTCCGGATGCTCGGGGTGAACGAGCCACCAAAATAGAAATCGTAAATACGTCTTATAAAAGTCGCGCTTGAAGACAGGAAGAGGTGGGCGGTGGATCAGGCCGCCACGCTCCTCTGGATCTCACACAGGGTTTCTATTACCCTGCCGTGTACCCGGAGTCCCCACGAGATGGACGTGGAGTCCTCTTCGGCTTGGGCAGAAACCGCTCAAGCCTCTTATACGGCTAACAAGCCAATCGTTAGCCGCCACGTGTGAATAATTTAGCACTAACCAATCACGGGGAACGAATTTGCATACCAGTGGCGGGAACTCTTTTGCACCGTGCATTCCTCTTGCAACATGAGCAATGCACTCTGCAAAAGAAACTGCAGAAAAGGCGGGAAACTCGTCCCTGCACCGGGGTTTTCCTCTGCAACAGGAAACACTCCCGTGCAATGCTCTGCAACTCGGCAGGGATAATTCTGGTGCCGAGGCACACACAAAATCATGCCTTTTGGGTCATGACAATAGGGACTATTTCTGAGTTAAAAAACAAGTTGCATTTGACAGAGTTTTGAATATGTGAACAACAATAACAACTTTCTCTTATATAGATATAAAAGAAAACAGAGAAAACAAGTATAATTTTCCCCCTTTAAAAGATTGGCAAAATAAGTTAAAGAGCATGCAAGTAATTTGTCTAAGGACAGCCAGAAAGCCAGAGACAGAGCAGAGAACTGGAAGTAGGTCTTCTGAATTTTAGTCTAGTCCCTGCCCCAGTACTACGCAGTCAGTGCCTCTGCACATTCATTAATGTGTCAGAGATACTGCTCATTAAGTTTAGTACTCGCTTAACCAAGTACTAAATCAATGCACAGTAACTTGCACTACTGCACAGTAGCATTGGCAAATGGGTTTTTAGTGATACTTACTGTGCAGTAGCCTAATACTACTGTGTAGTAGTGTCTTTAGCACAGTTTTTGCCCAGCATGCTACTGCTCAGTTTTATTAGGCTACTGCACAGTTAATGTCTCATGTAGACATGCCCAACATTGCTTTAAAAAGCATTATATCACTTTTTAAAATTACTTGTTTATAGAGCACCATGCTGTGCTGAACACACACGCTGTTTTAAAAATGCTTATTTGTTCTTTTTTTAATTTTAGTACATGAACATGCTTTACATTTTGATGGGGTTTTTTTCAGAATATCCCTTCCAGCAATTTTGAAGTTTAAAAGCTAATGCTTTAAATTGATATAAACTTTGTTTTTAAATTCTGCATATGTAGATATGCACTGCATTGTACCAGATTTCCTCAGCAATTCCAAAATTGTCTTCATATAAATCAGATCTCTAGTTTTAAATGGATATTTCAGGCTTACAGAAAATTTAAGATCAAGCCTGAAATGGAAAAGGAATGAGCACTACGCTGTGTAAAAAAACACATTGTTTTGCATAGGGTGGAGTAGTTGGATTTAATAGAAGTAGCTACCACCCTTTTTTGCAAATACTCAGATGAGAACAAAGATATTGAGCCAGATACTGATCTCACTTACACTGGTTTAAAATTCACAGTTGCTCTACTGAAGTTAATAGTGTTATGCACTGACCTCAGATACTGGCTGACTACAACTAAAGATCATAAATAGGCTTCATAGTTGCTACTTTTCAAAGCGTGGCTGCTCAAAGGAGAAAATAAATGGTTAATAAGAGTCACTTCTGGCCAGATTTTCAGTGTTCGCTGTTTTTACAGGCAAAAGTTAGTTAGGTGTCTAGCTGCCAAGATTTGCACCTGCGGAACATGTTCTACCAAATAATTTGCTGTCATTTAAATAATTTTGCTCTATTCTTCAGCACACACATTCTTAACATTCTGTGTTGTCCCATATGTGTTTTGTTTTTGTATCAACCACTGAGTTTAAAACATTTCCTATTTCTGCCTCTATTATTTCCCGTAAGTACCATAATTTAGCAAAGCTGACTGTGCTTGCTGCTTTTTCCAGCTTCTGATCCTGGATATTCATTAGTCAATATACTTTATTTTTGTGTGTGATTTCCTTTCTTTCTTAAGACTGCAATATACAATTAGAATCAAATCAGGGGGCCTAGTTAAAGTGCAGTTAGGCTATAACCCAGTATAGAAGGCTTGTATTATTGTATTGGAAAATTTTTAATATACATGAGAGCTCACTTAGGTTTGAATTACAAAAAACTGTTATTATTGATTGGTCCCATGACCCCTTCCACACCTTCAGGTCGAGGACTTGGCGGGAAGAGGCCTAGCATCCCAAGTGCTTGGCTGCTATTATGGGAACGAACCATAGTGCTGGGATCCTTCCCACAGTGCTGCTGGCATTTGGCTACAGCTGCAGGAAGATCCCCTAATCAAAGCTGGGGGCCAGCTGACCTGGCTCTGTGGGCTGATTCTGGCCCATGGTCTGTCTGTCTGTCACCCCTGCTCCAATTCACATTGAATAGTAACCACAAATTTCTGGCATTTTAATATCAGTTGCTGAGTTCATTTAGATAATTATAAAACATTCTTGTAAGGCATTCTTCTGCCTTTGAGTTGCTAAATTAATGAAACTTTCGCCTGGAGTTATGTCTCTTAACTTTGACCGTTGTAAAATTTCTCAGAGATTGGTAACTATGGTACAGCTGTTGATGCTAACCACCTGTCACTCTTGATCCATGCAATATTTAAGCAAGGCTAGGAGACAACTGTTGCCTTTGAGCTAATGTTCTTGTTTTAACTGCTTTTAAATCATTTAGCATTATTTCTATGGATTTTTGTATACCTAAACATGTGGTCACACAGGGGAAGTAGTTTAGAGAGTTATAGTTGTCTTTAGTTTTAGGTGTGTTCACTTGATCACAGCTGTCAGTGTTAAGTCACGAGGGCAAATCCTTATTTACTCTAAGTTGTTATAATTCTCAGTTTAGTGATAACCCACCCTAGAGTAATGATTTCAAAGCCCAGTGCTACAGAAATGTACTGCTGAAGTTAATGAGACTACTCATGACAGTAAGGCTGGGGACAGACATTCAAAAAGCCCAAGCCTAAATTGATTCAATCTTTGCAGGTTAGTCTAACCTGCAGAGAATGAATCAGTTTCCAAGGTATAGGCATTCCCTTTCTATTCAGGAAATGCAGGCACATGCCTTCAGTGGCTGAAGCTAGAAGCCTGGGGGCGCTAGAGCTGAAGAGGGTCACAGGGAAGCTGAGCTGAGGAGGAAGTTGTAGCCAGGCCCCAGCAGGCCTGCCCCAGCGACACCCTGACAGCGAGAGCAATCCCAGCACACGGCACATGGGGCTGTCTGGCTTCAGAGGGTAACTCTTCCCCCTCATCACTTCCCCCTCCCCCCTCTCTCCCACTGTTGCGGGGCTGGGAGGGGAGCCCTGTTCAGAGCTGGGGGTGCTCTTCTCCCTCCTCCTCTCCCCTCTGCTGCCATGGGGTGGGGAGGGAGGCTCTGTGAGGCTGCCTGGCCCCAGAGGGGGATTCTTCCCCCTGCTTCTTTCTCCCTCATCACTACAGGGTGGGGACAGGGGGCTCTATGGGATACTGCCCAGTCCCAGAGTGGGACTCCTCCCCCCCAGGTCTGGGGGAGGCTCTGTTCCATGCTGGGGGGAACTATTACCCCTCCTCCTCCACACCTTAGAGTGGTAGTGGGACTGTGGAGCTCAGCTGGGCAGGGTGTGGGTGTGAGGGTGGGAGGTGTAGGGACCCCCACACACTCCTCCCATGGTGTGCAGCTCATGCTGCCTGGAAGCAGCAGTAGGCAGGGAGGTCAGGGTGTTCGTGCCCAGAGCATGTGTGGCTCCATTCAGTGTTGTGTGGGGGGAGGGACCAGAGAATGCCCCATCACCGGGGCTCTGCTCCCTGTGCCTGCAGCTCCAGCACTTACAGTGGGGGAAACCCTGCACTGGAGAACTACTGCCTGCCCTGCTCCCTGCTGTGCAGGTCCCTGCACTTTGCAGGGAGTGGAGGGAGCCCCGCCTCCTGCTTCTGCATGAAGTCCAGTGCAGGGCTTCCCCGCTGTGAGTGTTGAGCTGCAAGTGTGCAGTGCAGAGCCCCAGGGATAGAAGCAGCCAGGCAGGCTGCATGGGGCTGTGCTCCTCACCCCTAGTGCAGTGCTGGCTGCCTCTATTGAAAGGGTTCCATTCTGCATCCTTGCAGCTCTGCACTTGCAGCGGGAAATCACCACGCTGGACTCCGCACAGAAGCAGGGGGTAGGGCTCTCTCTACTCCCAGCAGAGTGCAGGGACCTGCACAGCAGCGAGCAGGGAAGGCAGCAGGCTCCAGTGCAGGGCTGCCCCTGCTGCAAGTGCTGGAGCTGCAGCTGCAGCATGGAGCCCCAGCAATGGGGCAGGCTCTGCTCCCTCCCCCTACACAGCGCTGGCCAGACCCATGCCTGCACAAGGCACAAGCACCCTGATCTCCCTTCCTGCTGCTGCTGCCAGGGAGTGGGGGCTGCATGCCATGGAGGGAGTGTGTGGGGGTCTCTATAACCCCACCCTCACACCCACACCCTACCCAGTTGAGCTTCATGCTCCTGCTGTCCCTCTGGGGGGAGGTGGAGGAGGGGAAAGAGCCGCCACCCCTGCTCTGGGCCGGGCAGCATTGCAAGGACCACCCCCACTCCCAGTCCCATGGGAGTGGGAGGGCAGGGGGAGGAGGAGGAAGAATCCCCATCCAGCTCCTTACAGAGTCCCCCTCCCTACCCTGGGAGGAGGAGGAGGAGGAGGGGGAAGAGTCCCCCCCCAGCACAGAGCAGAGTCCCCCTCGCCACCCTGTGGGACAACCAACCCAGCATGGCCCCATTAAGGTGAAGGGGGCAGCGAGAAGGGTTAATTCCTCCTTCCATCCCTTCCCTGCAGCCGGGTCTGCCAGCTCTGCAGCCCCCTCCCCTCTGCTCCCTGGCAGACAGGCTGACCCCAGCTGCAGTGGGGGAAGAGGGGAAGGAGGGAAGAATTAACTCCCTCCCTGCCTACTTTGCCTTAACAGGACCTTGTCGTCCAGTGTCCCCATTAGGGTTGGTCCCTGCTTGGGCTAGAGAGCAGAGGGGCATGCTGGGATGCTGGGGGAGTCTGGTTTATCTTAAATCAGCAAGGGGTCTGGGACAGACATTGTATAAACTGGTTTGAGCCAAATCAGTTAAGCCTGATACTACATTCAACCTGATTTATCTCAGCTGGTTTCAGCCATTTTGAAACTGGTTTATGTGCACTGAATATCTGTTCTGTTAGAGTTTTAAACCAGTTTCTGATCAGTTAAACCTGTTTATGTGTAATGTCTGTCCCTAGCCTAAAGGGAAAATTCTCCAAGATATAAATGTAGGGTTACCATATTTCCAGGATCAAAAAAGAGGACACCTGGCAGGGGGAGGGGAGGAGGAAAGGAGGGAGGGGCATATGATTGTGATGGAAGGGAGTGATATGCTTGTTCCCTGCCAATCCCCCCACTCCTAAACCCCTGCCCCCCCAGCCCTGCCAGGCCCCATTACTCCCAACCCACAGCCCTCTGCTCCCCCCAGGCCTGCGGTACCCCTCACTCCTGAGCTGCAGCTCCCTGCCCCCCAGCCCTGCCACAGCCCTACACTCTGGACCCACAGCCCCTGCCCCCCAGCCCTGCTGGTGCCCCTCACTCCCAACCCGCAGACCCTGCCCCCCCAGCCCTGCTGCCGAAGCAGCTCCCACATTGCGTGCGTGCCCAGTCACACACACACACACACACTGTGTCTTTACCTGGCCTGCTGGGGCCCGTGTGGGGAGCAAGCGACCCCTGACAGCTAGTCACCTTGCCCGCTGCTCCAGCCCCAAGCAGTCCCAAGCAGCTAGCCTGGGAGAGCAGAGGAAGAGCAAAGAACTCAGACATTTCCTCTGATTTTAAAAATGCTCCCGGACACAGCACAGGGGGCCAAAAAAGATGACATGTCTGGGAAAACCCAGATGTATGGTAACCCTATTAATAAATAGGAATTAGATGCCTACCTCCCAATAATTTTTCACTGCACTTTGGGTGCTTTTCCACTGTTGGTGCGTTTAAAAATCTCTAGATTTGATAGTAATAATATGTTTATAAAACACGTCAAACAGTTCATACATCCATCCATCCAACAGGAAAAGTACAAGAATCATTGGAGTATAGTTTACTACCAAACTGAGGCGCTTGCGTGGATTCTAGTGTGAGCAGATTTTGGTATAAATAAAAAACATTTGAAAGACAAAAAATGTATTCTTGAATATATATCAGCAAAACAATTTAAAGCTAGCATAATCAACATTAATTTCATCTAACCATTTTCTGTAGCAAACCACTAACAATTCCAGTTTTGTAAATTCTCTCACTTCTGCTTGTAAAAGAATGTAGCCCTGATACCTAGGGGGTGGTTAATGAGTTATGAGAGGCAAGGATTTTTTCAGGGGTGATATCTTTTACTGGAACAACTGCATGGTTGGGAGTGGTTTTAGCAGAAGCATAACCAGGGCAGGGCAAGCAGGCTACCAGTACTGGATGCCAGCTAGGAGGGGGTACCAGAATTATGCCCCTCAGACTTACCACTGCTTGCCCGTAGGGGCCAGACAGTGTAGCACTGCACCAAAGGTAAGTGAAGTGAGCAGTATGGAGCTCCTGTTGCTTCCTACCCACTCCTCTCCCCTCCCCTCCACCCCTGAACCGTTGCCAGAGTAGGTATTGCCCTATGCCCAATATATATGTACGGGCAGGGGAGGAAGTGAAAAGGACACTAGGGCCATGGGCCTGCCACTGTCTGAGTGGGGCTCACACTGCTGCTGTTGATCAGAGGACAGTTGCTTTTGAAGATAAGTTGGATGAGGTCACAGAGTTATTTGAAAGCCAGGAGGTTAGGGGAAAGGGAAATTGGGAATATTTTTCTCAAAGTTTAATACTTTTTGAGTTCTGCACTGGGTATAGTCAGTTTTGAGGTTGGTGAGGTGGGTCATGTTATAAATGAGTTGTAAAGCATTTTACCTAGGTCAATAATGGCTGGAGCTTATAATGTGAGGGCTTCCTGTTGAGTGTGTGAAATACTTTGCTGAATCTCCACCAAGTTTTTAGGAGGAGTGTATCAACATCACAAAAGCAGAAATGGCACTCACTAGCATTAAAAGTAAATCTGATAAAAAAGGCCAAGGAAAGCAAGTAAAATTCACCTCAGGCAGAAAACCTATCCCTTGCTTAGTTTCATAGGAGCCTTTCCCAAAAGCAAACTTTACCTTGCATGAGCACAAGAACAATGATATCTCCTCATTCCTAAAATCACTTCTTTTGATCAGGTCTGAGGCAGATAGGCAGATTGGTGTCAGGGGTTTGTTTTTCCTCTGCCCTACCAAACCTGTTCTGTGAGTAAAATGAGGTTTTCAGCCTCCAGGGTTGTTGGTTTAACCCAGTGGTTCTCAGCCTTTTTAGAATCAAGGCACCTCTCCATAACTCTTCTGAATTTGGTGGTACCCTGGTTGAGAATCTCTGAGTTAGCATCTAGCTGTTTCCAGGTGGTGGCTGCAGGGGCAGGACCTCACCCCACTGTGTCCTGCGCTTTTTGCCTCCCCATTCCTAGTCTATCACTGAAGAGGCAAGCAAAGTCTCCAACACCAAGGCTGCTCCTTTGGGCTCTCACATGCCAGTGCCTGGAGCCACCTGACCTTAAGGCTCCTCCTGCTCGCCCTGGAAGTGCTGGAGAGAATGATCTGGGCTGAAAACCATGCCTCCATGTGTCACGGCTGCCTGCCTGTGGCAGAGTGCATTAGTCAGAGCTTGGAGACTGCTGAGGGCTTGTGTGGGGGACAGTTTCAGAGAAGCAGCCATTGGCACCCTTTCTCCATGAAATACTGTTGTGGGAGGAGGGGAGAACACTTATATTGTTGCACACGAGCCAGGCAGCACAGCACCCACAGCATCCTGTTTGCAAATCACTGGTCCAACTCTTTTCATGAATGCTGAATCCATCTTCAAAAGCTCTTTAGTTGTTTTCAGTCAACAAATTTTCTTTCCCTTTTTGCTGTTTTATATCAGATTTTGGACACAGGTATTTTGAAAGTGTGATATTGTATAAAATATCCAACATTGAAACTCTCAGCATAATTTTAAGATATAGCAAATGCATTAAATCATTTCAGTGCCAGATATAAACTGTTAACTAATATAAAGTTGTTGATTTTTTTAACAGACATAAATTATTGAATAGGAAATGGCACAGCGAAGCCCCATCTTTCCGACACTTGGTCCTACTGAAAGGTATGGTTACAAAATTAAGAATCCAAATAGAGGTTTGCAGGGGCAAACCCAGAAGGGGTGCTTTTGTGGAGTAGAGCTCTCTTAATTCTCTATTTTATTATAATGCTTTAACATGGAACATTTTGTTCTCAGTGCAAAAATCAACTGAAATAAATACTGAAGACATAGAGAATTCATATCTAATGCATGAGCCAAATCATGAAGTCCTTGCTGAGTTTTTTTTCCAGTCCTTTCTCAAGCCTTCAACTGGGACTGAGGAAAAACAACAGACCTCAGGACTTGTACAAATGAAAACCTTCCAGGAGTAAGGAATATGTGTAAAAACTCAGGCCCAGCCAAACTGGCCTTCATTTACATCCTTCTTCAGCTCTGTTGACTTCAGTGGATTTACAACAAGATGTAAGTGAGAGCAGGTTTTGAAAGGATTTGGTTCCTGGGAATATCAAATAACATTTACAGAAAAAAAATGAAAGGAAGATATAAGGAGTTGATTTTCAAAGGTATGAAAGGAGTTGGGCGCCTATATTAGCTTTATGCTTTTGAAAATCTTCCCCTAATGATTACAGCACATTTCTAAAAGATTTTATGTTTCAGTGGCCAGAAGTCACAGCAGCCAGGAGCCCCCATTGCTTTCCTTGAAAACTGTGGGGTGTAGAGCTCCTGTGAAAAAAATGGCCAAAAACTAGGTCAGGTACATAAATGGAAACAGAATTCTTTTGAAATTTTGGCTTCTATACTGTGCAAACCTTGTATTTAGTCTCTCCTGGATTTTAAAGCTTTAGACATACTTGTCCAGTTCCCAGGGAACAATCTTTTTGTATTGGTGCTCCAGGAGTAGTCTGTTTGGCAAAGAAAAGAATAGACAGCAATTTAAGATATTCCTTCTTAGTCTGTTTCTATTTAATGTACAACAGACACTTCTTACAGTTATTATGATGAACAAGGATAGACACAAGGATGCACACATGTAACATAGTTTGCACACATGCTAGCCAAATTGAATAGAAACTGAATACAAATATTCTGAGTTCCTGTCCCAGTCAAAGTGCTGTCTCTGTATCCTAGTTTCTCTCCAAGCATGTCAAAGTCCTATTAATAGGAGCACATGCCTCAAGAAGATACTTTAGAGCAGTGGCTTCCAACCTTTTTTTGATGTGACTCTAAATTGGCCACCAACAGGACTTCTTGACCTAGCGCCGTGGGGGTTGCTGGGACTGGAGTGTGGCGGTGGCTGGGGGCTGGGAGGGGATGCCATTGCCCACCTTGTGCACGGCGCCCCTGCCCTGCCCGCCCACCTGCTGCTCCTGGGCTGCACGTGTGAGTGTGCATGTGAGTGTGTGTGCAGACCCTTCACGACCTTACTGAGGACCCTGATTTGGGTTGTGCCCCAAGGTTGGGAACCAATGCTTTAGAGGGAGTGTGAAGAAAGTCCTCATTTCTTTTTTCAAATACCACGTATCCTGCTCCTTTTAATTTGTAGATCAATCAAGTATTCTGAGAGTTAGTTTTCTTTCTGAGTGGACAGTATTTCCCAGTGCTTTATGCTAGGGTACCAACCCCATAACCATGACTATGACTAAAAGCCACAATAGAGGTTTGAGTACATATTTTATAATAATAATAATACACGTGTTTGAATATGTTTTCCTTTTCTTAGACGGATTCGAAATATACCACTCCATAGCCAGGCTTTGACAGCAGTTCCATTAGCATCTGCGAGTCTAGTGGATCAGCTAGAAGACAGAATTCTAAGCCATGAGAAAACAACCGCGGCCCTTGTGGAACACGCGTTTCGCATTAAGGAGGACATTGTTTCCACTCTGCATAGAATGCAGAACAAAGGGGGAGGAGATCGGTTGGCTAGGCAACTCTTAGAAGAACACATCCGAAACATAACTGCAATAGTGAGGCAGCTTAATCGGGACATTGAGGTATGCTATGGTCTTTCACAGGGTTAACACTGTCTAAACTACTGATTTTTTTCTAAAGTAATACAAAAATTAGCAAGATTTAATAAGCGAAGCTATTGTGAGAGCAGAAGAGCTTCTAAGCTCTTTATACCTTCTAACAAAGGGTATGCAAATTGCATAATTCTTTTGGTGGCTTTAAAAATAACACAGGATGCCAGCAGGAGTTTAAATATAAATCCCACACACAATTCTTTGTGATATTAGTGTATTTTCTTTCAATGCAAAGCTAGAAAACCTAGGCAATAGGTAGGGCGGGGTGGCACTTTAGAGACTATCTTGTTCAGAGAGGGACAAGGTTTTTTAGGCAACAATGTATTTTAGCAGATGCTAGGAATCAGGGGGCACTTGTGCCCCCTGAGTCTGGGGGGGGTGGTGGACACAATTTGTGGGCAGGCCCGCGGGTGGGTCAATAGCCCCATATCCACTCCTATACTTTCGTGCCATGGCTTAGTGCCCCCTCCCATGCTGCTAGCCCATATGGCAAATAAAACTGCCCTGTCCTGAGCGGTGCCAAGTCGGGGGCCAGTCTCGGGGGGTGGGGTACATGCCCCCCTGTGCCCTCCCTACCAGTCACCTGTGCTAGGAATGGACTAGCACAGGGGTGCTCAAATCTCAGTCTGTGGGCCAAATTCAGCCTGCAGAGCCATGGCATCCAGCCTATGGGGTCCCCATGGGTTGGAAAATTTGGCAGTGTGATAGCTACGGAAATTAATTCTGCCACCCCTCCCCTGCTGCCAAATTACCAGCCCCCATGTTGATGGATTGTGCCTGGGCTGCCCCTATGCAGCTGGATCAGGCCTGCCCCCCTTTGCCCTCCCACGTGGTAGAATTGAGGCTGAGCTGTCTCTCCCCCTCCCCCATGTGGCTGGATCGGGCCTGGGCTTCTGCCCCCCATACCCCCCATGGAATGGGCCCACCAGCCTGATCCAGCCCACAGACAGACTGGCACCATCCATTTGGCCCATGGGGGAAAGGTTGAGTACCATGGGACCATCAGAAAGAAGCTACAAATATCGTTAGTTAGTGCAGCGCTCACAGTGGCATAAGTAGGGTGGGGAAGACTGGGGCAGTTGCCCTGGGTACTGACTTGTGGAGGGGGTAGAGGACAGAATTGTGCTAGTGGCAGCAGCAGCAACCAGAAGTTGCCACAGACATTGTCTGGCTGCATTGAACACTCATATCTAGGTCAATGATTCTTCTGCATGCAGACACTTAGAGGGTGGGCACAGGATGCCTGGAACCCTTTCAAAGAGGGAACTTTTCACAAAGGGGTCAGCTGTACATTCTAGTTATGTGTGAACAAGCTCAGAATGCTTCAAAGGGAGCAAAATTGCTCCAACTTTAACACTCCTTCATCCAGGTTTAAAGTTTTGCTTCATTTGAATCATTTTCAGCTCAGTCGCACATACCAGTTATAATGTACCAGCTGCTGCCCTATTGAAACATTCCCCTTTTCAAAAGGCTCCAAAAGTTAGTGTGTAAATACACCTCCTAAATACACTTTAAATTCTAAGAATTTAGATGTACAGGCCACTTTAGACCAGTTTAAACTTCCTGGAATGATTCAAAAGCACATTAGAAAAATCAAATACTATTTGGAGCTGGTCCTCCTTGAACTAGTTCAATGTTATGTGCAGACACAGAGCATTCAATGCTAGTGTCACTCCTCCAGGCATCCCATGCTGCACTGCTCCTCACCCCCCAAAAACCATGCAGGGCAAAGGGGTTTCTCTACTGCCCTTTAGCTCTATTGCCAACAGAGACCAGTCTGCAGGGGTGGGGAAGCAGAAAGCCTCTGTCAGTTTGACTTCCCTACTAGGAACCTTGGGTGGGGATCCTAGGTTTATTTAGAGGGGTGGATTAACTAGGTGTATGTGTGGTGGGGAGGAGTTGTAGCCCTTTGTCTAGGTGAGTGGGTGGTTGTGACTGTATCAGTAACCACCAGCAATTGCTGGGTGGGGTGGGAGGAAAGACCTATTGCACAATGGGCACTTAGCAGAATAGAATGGCTATCAATTCCATGCATGTGCAGTGAATTAGCCCATTAACTGTTAGTTGCTCCTGCCCTCTGTGCTGCACTCTTGCAGCAGCCCTGCCAGGCAGGTGCAGGTTCCACTCTGCATACCTATCTCTGAGCAATTGCTGGCAATGCAGGGTAGTTGAATGGTTAAAATAGCTAGCGAGGTTTGAGGAAGGGGCTGAGCACACCAGCACCCTGGGAACCACAAGCAGGGGGCCACAAAGCCCCTCAGAACCTGGCAACCCCTTCACTCTAGTCCCCTGCCCCAGTCCAGATCTTCCCTCTAGAGCAGGGATGGGCAGAGGGCCACTTAGGGAGTTTTGATGAGCTGTTGTGGGCCAGGTCAGCACACCCACCTTCTCTCCAAAACTCCCTAAATGGCTGTGCCCTGCACATAGCTGAGTGGATGGGATGGGGCCACAGGCTGACAAGAAGCGACATCTGGAAGCCGGACAGGTGGGTGGGGCTGGGATTAGGGTCTCTGGGCAGTGACAGTGCAGGGATGGTGCCCGAGGCAGAGACATGACCTGCTCCCCACACACCCCTGCAAATAGTACCAGTTCTGCTACTGCCCCGTGATCTCAATCCTAATCCCAATCCCAGCCCTGGCACAATCTCTGCCCACCCATCCCACTCCTGGATGCTGCATCCCCATCCCATCTGTCCGGGTGCCTGTGCAAGTTCTGGGCCAGTCTCTATGGAGACTCTGCCTGCCCACTTTGTCTGCTGCCTCCAATGGTCAGGTGGAGTACCCAGGCAATGGGGCCAGGTCCAGCGGCAGCAGCTGGAAGAAGTTGCCGCTGTAGGGGCTGCTGCGAAGCGAGTCTGGCTCCCATGCCACCCTAGCTCCGCTGTGTACCTGGGGGTGGTAGGACCAGCTGCACATGCCACACCCCAGGCTGCCCCCCATGCCTGGGCTGGTCAGGGCCAAAGGATCCATCGTGGGCCAGACAAAATCCCTTGGCAGGCCAGATCTGGTCCAGGGGCCATATTTTGCCCACCCCTGCTCTAAAGAAATCTTGGACAGACTCTGGGCAGTGACCCCTGGAAGGCATGATGGTCTGGGTACTCTATTGCCCTCTGGTGGCATTTTGATAGCAATACAGTCCCTAAATGACGAGGGCTCTGCTCAGAACATTTAGCCATGTATGTTGTTCTGTTCAGTGCCATTCTTGAAACGGTTCAAGTGTTATGTCTGTTACCTCTGCCACTCACTCCCTTTTGCTTCCAACATAACACACACATTCCAGTAGTTGCTTAGACAAACAGCTTCAAGCCTGGTATCTTAGACATTAACAGAATAAGGGATTTGGTGGAAAATGAGAAAGCGTAAGTTAATATTTGAGGGTCCAATTCTGCTGCTCATCTATACCTTGCATTTTAACTGAATTTGAGAGTTTTATATGTTGATTGGGCCCTAAAAATAAGAAGTCATAAATGAATATAGTGTTCCTGTTTTAGCATATTCCTAAACACAGTTGTTATTAAAAGTGTGGTTATGCTTGAATTGTATTTAAAATATAATGAGTGCCTAACTGAACATATAGTTAGTGGCCTGTTGAATTCTTTTTGTACGTTAATGTTTTATAGACGCTTCAGGAACAAATACGTGTCAGAGATAACCTCAGCTATGGAACTAATTCTACCCTGAAGAGTTTGGAAATGCGGCAACTCTCTGGTTTGGGAGATCTTCGGGGGAGGGTTGCAAGGTAAGTGCCAGTTTGGGGGATATTTTGATGCTGATTTTCTATTAATCTTACAGCATGCACTTCATTTTCAGTGGCAATGGGCCAAATTCAGCTTTGGCCTTATTCCCAGAATGAATTGGGTCCTGTAGTTTCAAGAAAATGCATTTGCATTCAAGTATCAAATATTAAAGATAATTACATCTCTCTTAATTCTGGTAATTAAGTCTGAACAAATGAGCTTAAATTTGAAAAATGTTTGAGTTTTGTTCAGGTTGAAAAGGCTTTCTTTTTGGAACCATCTCATTAGCACACCTTCTTAAGATGCCCTGGAACACTTCAGTCTCCAGAGGGCACATTAAATATTGTTTTAATTTTGTATGCATTTTAAAGAGGGAAAATAAATCACATAAATTATTTCAAAAACAATTATTAAAAAATAACAACAGTTGCTTGCTATCCCTGGGGTTTAAAAATGAATGGCAGCACAGTCACAAAGGTTCTGCAAATTCATTATACCATGAATTATACTTGTGCAGTTTCATAGCCTTTAGATTATGTACTCAATGACACCTGCATCCAGGTAATGTGATTGTACAAGTATTGGTGACAACATACTCTGAAATTTCTGGGATGACAAATGTGTCCTTAACTTCGCTGCAGGTTCTTTGACTAACACCTTCAGTGTAAATGCACCATGGATGAATTTGTTCCATCATCTGGATTTTTTGTAGACTTTTTATTAGCATCACTATTTTTTGCTGGATCAGGTTTGCTACATGATTACCATTAATCTCTTTTGATTTATTGATGCCTTCAATTGCCTGGAAAAATCTAGCTGATACGGTGGAAGGTTAAAAGCTTCTGTAAGATTTCCTGATTTCTCTCTTGAACAGTTCAAAGTTTCCATGAAGACTTGTTAGAGCAGTTTCCAGGGATTATAGGATTGATTTTTTTCATTTTTTACAGTGAGTACCCTTAAGTATAACAGAAATGAATCAAACGCATACTTAATTTGTTTTTTCAAGTCAGATAATCTGTTGAAAATATGTTTATAGTTATATAGGTCGATAATCAGCGATCACTGCAAATTCATTTGTGTGAGTTTTCCTGTATAGCTTTCTTTTCATATAAAGTGTTCACAATGAGATTCTACAAAACCCTCAGACAGGTTCTATATTTGAAGTTCAATTAGCATCAGTTTGTGGAACATTCATTTATGTTGGTGAAGGCTTTTTCATGCCATTGATTTTAATTGGACAATTCATGTGAATGAACATTGGCCAACATATGGTCTACAGTCACGGTGGGGGACAATGGTAATCTATCAATATTTACACCTCTATTTCTTTTTTACATGTCTACTAAGAGAACCTCAGTTTTACTGCTTCAGGTCCTGTTTCCTTGATGATCATAACAATATGACAGTGATTATACATAATAAAATGTTTCAGGGTGGTTGTTAGTATGTCTTGAAGGCTAGAAATCCATATTTGTTACTCACAGAAAATCAGTTTATTTTTGCTTAATTGTTCATTTTTAATCTGATATTTATCTACCATGCATTTTGTATAATAAAAACTTCCCCTGTGAGGGGAGGTAAAATTGCTTTATTTGTAATGTGCTGAATTCAATTAGAACATTGTTCTGTGAGAGGAAATTAGCTGCCTTCAGCTACAAGCATATTTTGCTTAAAAATTATTGTAATAGGTGGCACTCCTGTCTTTCTCTGCTTTTTCCCCCATGGTATCATAGGGGTTTTTGGGCTGTTTTATGGTTGTGATGTGCAGGAAGGACCAGGCTGGATATTGTTGTGGGCTGCTTTGGATACCTGTTTATTATGTTGTTGCCTGTAATTGCAGGGAACTAGAAATAATGCCCTGGGAGGTCCTGTCCAGTTCTATGTTCCTATTATAAATCCATCATTATTATTTAGTTTCTAGAAGCCTCAATTAAGGTTGTCCCAGGGGTTGTATCAATGCATACTGAGAAACAATTACTGAATGCTATGTTCTGCAGTTATGAAATGCTGAAGCGTATAATTTCATCCTGACAGTTCCACTAAAAAAAATCAAGCAGTGAGACTACCTTGCTGGCTTTCTGATGATATTTTATAGTTAGATTCTGTAAAATTGCACGTTAATCCCAGCTATTTATTGCCTATCTAAATCCTGGTCCCCAGGTTTAGGTTTAGGTTGATACCCTAGATGTGAATGACATATCTAGTCCTATCTTTATGATGGGATAAACTGAACTGTCAGAGCTGAATAACCTGCAATAGAGACTTGATTCCAGATTACTACTGTTGCTTTGGGTCCATCTATACTTTGTATGAAACTGTGAGGTTATTCAGCATGTGGGATGCTATACAAATGTATCACAAACTGTCAACATTACTAAATAATCATAATTTTTAGGCTTAGTGAAACTTCTTTGAAATATGTAAGAACATTAGAATTGTTACAGTTTCATTTAAAAATGAACATCTAGTGCAGCATCTTGTCCATGAAATTACTGATTCTATACATTTACAGCATGCCACTACACGTCTTGGGTATACTGCACAGGATTTAGAATCACAGAATCATAGAAAATGAGGGTTGGAAGGGCCCTCAGGAGGTCATTTAGTCCAACCCTCTGCTCAAAGCAGGACCACCCCCAACTAGATCATCCTAGCCAAGGCTTTGTCTATCCAGGTATTAAAAACCTCCAAAACACAGCGTCCCTGGGTAACCTGTTCCAGTGTTTTACTACCCTCCTAGCGAGAAAATGCTTCCTAATATCTAACATAAACTTCCCTTGCTGCAACTTGAGACTATTGCTCCTTGTTCTGTCATGTGTCACCACTGAGAACAGTCTAGCTCCATCCTCTTTTGAACCCTACTTCAGGTAGTCAAAGGCTGCGATTAAATCCTCTCTGTCTTCTCTTCTCTAGACTAAATAAGCCCATTTCCCTCAGTCTTTCCTCACAAGTCATGTGCCCCAGCCCCAAAACCATTTTTGTTGCCCTCCACTGGAGTCTCTCCAATTTGTCCACATCCTTTCTGTAGTGGGGGGCCAAAAACTGAACACTACTCCAGATGTGGCCTCACCAGTGCTCAATAGCCCAAGCATGCAGGGATGAAGTGAATAATCACTTCATCCCTGCATGCCCAAGCAATACTCTTATACTCCTCTCTAGTTGTTTGTCCAAGTTTCCACTTCTTACAAGCTTCCTTTTTGTGATTTAGTTTACTGAAGAGTTCCCTGTTAAGCCAAGCTGATTTTCTGTTATACTTGCTAGTCTTCTTGCACATCAGGATGGTTTGTTCTTAAACTCTCAGTAAGGCTTCTTTAAAGTACAGCTGGCTCTCCTGGACTCTTCTCCCCCTCAGACTGGCTTTCCCGGGGGGACCGCCAGTTCCCTGAGCGAGTCCAAGTCTGCTTTTCTGAAGCTCAGGGTCCTTACTCTGCTGCTCTCCATCCTTCCTTTCCTCAGGATCCTGAACTCAGTCATCTCATGGTCGCTGCTGCCCAAGTTGCCATCTGCTAGTACATTAAACACCAATTCTTCCCTGTTTGTGAGCAACAGGTCAAGAAGAGCACAGTAGGGGTGTGCAAAGCGGGCCCTATTCAATTCGGATTTGGATTTGGCCCGAATCAGGGACAGGGGTTCAATTTGTTGACTCGGATCACTGTCTCTGATTCGATTCAACTGAACCCAACTCTGAAGATTCAATGTTGATTCGAAGAATCAGGGATTCAGACTCAGACACAGCTTAAATTTTTTTTTCTATGTACCTTGAGGTACCAGTGCGGCTCATGACTGCTGTGATGCTGGGGCAGATGGAGCGTCCCAAAGGAGTGTGGGGTGGGGGGACCACCCATGTGCTCGTCAGTGAACCTGAAAGTGGACCAGAAGTACTTCCAGTCCACTTCCGGGTCCACCAGGGAGTCGTGGGGGGCCCTCCCACACCTCATGGCTCACTGATTGACCGTGGGGGGACCCCAGGTGCCCCCCCAGACCCAGAAGGCACCAGTTGCTGAGCCAAAGGGGGGGCCACCCAGCGCACTCTCCGGTGGACCCGGAAGTGGACCAGAAGTGTTTCTGGTTCACTTCCGGGTATGCTGAGTGCACTGGGGATGCCCTCCCCCCATGCTCGCATGGGACGCTCCATCTGCCCCAGCATTGCAGCACTCGTGAGCCACATGCTACCTAGAGGTATGTAGAAAAAACATTTAAAGCTGTGTCTGTCTGAATCACCGAATCTCTCTGAATCTCTCTGAATCTCTCTGAATCCAGGGAGGGTTCTGATTCAATTTGGAGAGATGAGAGGGTCCTCTGATTCAATTCGGATTCAGAGATTCGGCTACCAAATCGGGCCAAATCTCCGTTGAATCGAATCAGGGACCGAAGCTTCGCACAACCCTAGAGCACAGCCCTTAATTGGCTGCTCCAGCACTTGTACCAGGAAACTGTCCCCAAGGCTCTCCAAAAACTTCCTGGATTGCCTGCGCGCTGCTGTATTGCCTTCCCAGCAGATGTTAGGGCGATTGAAGTTCCCCATGAGAACGACGGCCTGTGGCTGGGAAACTTCCATCAGCTGTTTGAAGAAAGCCTCATCCACCACGTCCTCCTGGTCTAGTGGTCTATAGCAGACCCCCACCACAACATCAGCCTTATTGCTCTCCCCTCTGACCTTAACCCAGAGACTTTCCACAGGCCTATCTCCAGTTTCATACTGGAGCTCTGAGCAATCATATGGCTCTTTTACATAAAGTGCAACTCCTCCTCCTCTCCCCTGCTTGTCCTTCCTGAACAGTTTGTACCCATCCATGACTGTGCTGTAGTCATGCGAGCTCCCACCAAGTCTTTGCTATTCCAATCACATCATAGTTCTGTGACTGTGCGAGGACTTCCAGTTCTTCCTGCTTGTTTCCCAGGCTCTGTGCATTCGTGTATAGGCACCTAAGGTGTAACTAGTTGATTGTCCTCGTTTCTCAGGAACAATGAGAATACCTTCCGTGTTGCCCCCTCCTGCTTTCTCTTCCTCCAGGTCACAACTTCCCCACTTATCTCAGGTCTTACCTTTGGTCTTCATCCTCTGACAAACCTAGTTTAAGTCCTCACTAGGTTAGCGAGTCTGTCTGAGAAGATGCTCTTTCCTCTGTTCATCGGGTGGATCCTATCTCTTCCCAGAGATCCTTCTTGGAACACCATCCCATGGTCAAAGAAGCCAAAGCCCTGCTGGCGACACTACCTGCATAGCCAGGCATTGATCCACCTGCGTAGCCAGGTAGGATGCACCCCCTCCTGCCCAGGCTTTTCCCTTGACCAGAAGAATTGAAGAGAACATCACCTGAGTCCCCATCCCCTTCACCCTTGCACCCAGAACCCTGTAGTCACTTTTTATCTGCTCAGGGTCTCCCTTGGCAGAATCATTAGTGCCCACATGGATGAGCAGCATGGGGTAGAAGTCAGAGGGCCGGATAAATCTTGGTAATTCCTCTGTGACGTCTTGGATCTGGACTCCGGGCAAGTGGCAGACTTCCTGAGACAACAGGTCAGGTTGGTGGATGGATCCCTCTGTCCCCTGCAGAAGGGCATATTCAATGACCACCACCCATCGCTTCATCTTGGTGGTGGTGATTTTGATCCTCCCCACCTTGAGGAGTTCTGGCCTGTCCTCCTCCACCAATGTAATGTGATCCTCCCCTACTATTGTTTCATATCTATTCTCCAGATGAACAGCTGCAGGTGGAAATGAAAATTTCTGCTTGCTACCAGAGGTTACAAGCTTCCAGAGTCCACGTGCTGCCTCTAGCAGTCCATGTGCTGCCTCTAGCAGTTCTTCCTCCACAGTCCCGGAGGTCTCCTCTAGCATTGAATCAATTAACTCCTCATGGCAGAGGATGCTTTGGAGCCTCACCAATACCTCCTATAGCTCTCTTGCCTTTTCCCTGAGCAACAGCTCCAGAAGTCAATGCTCACACTGCAGGCACTCCCCCACTTGGCCATCAGCTGAAGGAACCTACAAGCCACAGTCCCCACAGTACCAAGCCCGGACCTGGGTGGAAACCTTGGTGGTGAGTGGTCCTGCCTGGACAGAAACCACACAGGTGCAAGCAGAGGCAGTGGCAGTGACTCTGGCATTGCATCGTCCTCCAGCCATTTTCCTGAGTCTGTTAATCTGCCTCGTCTCTTTTACTGCCCTTCTTCCAAGCACACCTCCTCTAATGAACTCACCTGGAAGCTGGCCTGTTTCCTGTTCCTTAGCTCCAAAGTAGGGCTGTCAATTAATTGCTGTTAACATGTGCAATTAATGCTTTTATTTGTTTTTGCATTAATTTTTTTAATGTGCGTTAATTGCTGTTGGTGCTGGGAGAAAAGCAGTCCCTCTCCCCTTGCTGGTGCGTGCCTTTCTTTGTGCTGGGGGAAAAGTGGCCCCTCTCCTCTTGCTGCTGCTGACACTCACACACACACACACACACACACACATACCCCCCCTGGGGAGCAGACTTAGCAGTTGGATGCAGGTAAGTGTATGGGGAGGGATGGGCAGGGGTTGGAGGGCCAGGTCTTGTGGACAGTCTAGGGTTTGTGTACGTCCCAAAATATTTATAATAAATTGAGATTCTATTATTGTTTATGTGCATGATTACAATTGCGATTAATCACAACAATTTTTTAAATCTTGCGATTAATTGTGATTAATTTTTTTAATCGCTTGACAGCCCTACTCCAAAGGGTTCCTTTTCCCTGCTTTCTCACACCAAGCTGAAAGGCTGTCCCCTCAAAGGTGTGGGGCAGGGCAGCAAGCTGACTAGTGAACTGCCTGCAAACTGCTTGCCCTGTTTGCTGCCTCTCTGGTCGCTTGGGGAGTCTCCTTTTATACCCTGCTGAGCCTGGACTGGCTCCACCCCCTTGTTAGAGTTTCTGTCAGTCACAGGCAGCAATCACTTGGCAATCAGCAATCACTCAGCTAGCAACGCTCCCAGCTTCTCCGAGCACATACCCCAAATACGCACTCAGCCCACCAAACAACACTCAGCACGCCAAAGGCACAGGCAGCTCCAGATCATTTACTTTCCCTGGGCAGGATCTGGTGCCTGGTGCCTGGCTTCTCTTCCCCTTCCCCTTCCCCTTCCCCCTTTTGCTCCTAGCAAACTGCCTGGAAACTGCTTGCCCCATTTGCTGCCCCTGTGTGCTGGATTTAGTCTTAAATAAACCATATTTTGTACTAAAAGGTACCATCCTGCTGTGTAAAGTACTTGGTCTGGTCAAGTGATTCTCACGCAGGATGCTGTGGAACCCCTGGGGGCTGTGGAATCCTTTTAAGGGTGTCATGAGACACTGCTCAATATTAGCACTGTTAGCTGTGGAAACACATGACCCACAAGATAAACCCAGAGATTTCAAATAGGAATCCATGGTGTCAAAATCATTCTGACCTTTTTCAGTAAAAAATGAGTGAAAGCTAAGAGCTGGCACTCTATGGTTAAGAACAGACAGTCAAAAGGCTGAATAAATTCAATCTTTGCAGTTTATTCTAAGCTGTGTAAATTGAACCAATAATTAAGTGAACACACATTCACTTTTGATTCTAGAAATGCAACCACATGCCTGCAGTGGTCCAGACCAGAAGCCGGGAGGCGCTGGAGCACACCTCCCTGCTCTATTGGAGCAGACAGCTTGGGCCAAGGCTAGCCTGCTACCCTGTGGGGGAGGGAGGGAGGGCGAGGGGGGTTTGCGGGCAAAGAACAAAGCTTCCTGGGATGCTGGGGAACTGTGAGTTAGCTTGAACCTGGAGGGGATATGGGACAGAGGTTCAATAAATGGATTTAATCTAAACCAGTTAAGTCTGATACTACAACTTTCCAGGTTTATCTTAAACTGGTTTGAGCCATTTTTAAAGCAGTTTATGTGCACTGAACTTCTGTTGTGTTACAGATTTGAACAGTTTCTGATCACTTATTCCAATGTATGTGTAATTTATTTCCCTGGTCTATAAGGGATGCCTTGGGTCTGACAAAGGATACATTGAGTCTAATGTGGGAGGGGTGCCTTGATTCCAAACAGGTTGAGAACCACTAGTATAAGTGTATAGCCGTTTGTAAGAGTCAGATTTGATAATTTTATCATTTCTTTTAAACAGTACTGATTTAAAAAGCAATACAGTATACTGAAACTCAGAATGTGTTCATTCTAATATTATAAAACCCTTAATCTGTCTGTCTGTAACCCTTTATTCGCACTGTCATTGGCTGACAAACAGCCAATCAGAGTGCAAAGAAGCATTTGGACAGGCGGCAACATGCTGCCATGATGGTGGGGACACAGGGGATGGAGCTGGGGGGCAAGGTCAGTGCAGCTGACTTTGCCACCCCTGCACTGCTCCCTGGAGGTGACGGCAATGGAGTGGATGGAATGGGGGGTCGGGGGGGGCACGAAGTTCTGGCCTCAGAGCTGGGCTTGCCCCCCACCCCCCACCCGGAGGTGATGGCGGTGGTGATGCAGGGGGGAGTGGGGTCAGGATGCCGTGGGGGTGGGGTGAGGCCACTGGCGCTGGCCTCAGCCCACCCCTCCCTCCTTCCATTATTGCTGCCTGCAGGGCCAACCTGGCAGCAGTGGGGGGAGGAGTGGGCCCTACGTGGGGAGGTGGAAGGAGTGGGCATGCCACAGTGGTGATGGTGTCGCTGTCAGGGGGGAAGGGGAGGAGTGGGCCCAGGCCCGATGCAGGGTGGGGAGCAGGCCTGCTGTGGCGGTGTGTGGGGAGCAGTGGGCCCGATCCAATGTGGCTCACTGCAGCAGCGGCTGGGGGGAGGGAAGGAGCAGGCCTCCTCCTCGCCTCGGGTCCAGGCCCACTCCTCTCCCCTTCCCTTCCCCCGCATCAGCCCCAAGCCTGCTCCTCCCATCTCCCCGCTGGCGCTGGGTCAGCCTGGACCCGCTGCTCCCCCACCCTGCTGTGGTGGCCCGGCTTCTTCCCACCCTCATGTCTGGTCCTCCCCTGCTGCAGGCTCGGGCCTGCTCCTCCCCTCCCCCAGCCACTGCAGTGGGGAGGGGGAGAATGGGCTCGGACCCCAAGCAGCAGGAGGGAAGGGGGCAGTGGGCCCGGATTGGGGGTGGGGCACGGGGCTCCATCCCCACCCGCTCTCCACCCTGTCATTCTTGATGGGCAATTGGCTAGTATTGTAATACTGACACATTGTTATGTGGCTGCTCTTTTTTCTGTTTGTTTGCCAGTTTAGATTTTACTTTTCTTTTGGATTTAAACAGTAATAATGATATTTGCTATAACTTGGAGGATGAAAATGCATCTTGGCATGAACGTGCTCTGCCTGAAAGAATAACCAAAAAAAGGTTTAAACATGTCACTAATTTGGATAATGGTTTACCTGCCATTTGTTGTCAGATGACACTGCCCTCTGTCTTCCTAAACCTCCACTCCTCCCTGTTCTCAGTCAATTTCATATATTGGATCATCTACCTTTGGATATTACATATTTTCCTGAACAGAAAATACACATTAGTCATACTTTTGAGAAGTCTTACTTCAAATCCTACCGTACCTATATTTTTACAATGTAGTTAATGTACTTACTGTACTACTCACTGTAGATTAAATTAATCCATCAAGAATATTTTTTGAAACATGGGATAAAATACATACATACCATATAATACACTGCCTGTCCTACAGACATTGAATATAAAAGGATACCAAAGAGGGTGATGCTCATTATTGTGATCCAATCATAATAATGCATCTGATGGCAATTTTGTCTGAAAAAGAACTAATGACTGTCGAATTTGCCCTATCTTGTTTATTGCAGTAGTTACTGTAGTTACATGGTATTATTTTGTGAATGTAGGCATAAATAACCATGCACAAGCTAGAAAACTTAAAATATGACATCTTTTGATAATTACCTTGATAATTACTGTATTAGCTACATCTAATAAGTAAACTGTGTGAAGGGGCTGACAGAGCATCAGACTCATGGCCATTTAAATATAGCTTAACAGATGTTTGATGTATTGTGAAGAATAAACTAAGGTATTAAAATTGTTTACCTTCATAATGCGATTTCCATCACTACAAAAACATGTTGTGTCCAAATGATTTCAAAGATGAAATATTTTGGATAGTTGAATATATTGGAGTATGATGGCGTGCATCAGTCAGGGGAATGGTTGGCTATGTGCCATGAGACGCGATCATTTCTTAAAAACTCAAAGAACTGAAATGCTTTTCTAGACAGATCAGCACCTTTATAGCAATGACCATTTTAGCACTGATCATTTTAAAAGGCTTGAGCTGTGCATTGTATTCTGCTGTTGTCACCAGTTCTTTTGGTATTTATCTAAACAGGTGTGATGCTGGTTTGGCCCGACTGTCTGCAGAGCATAAGATTACATATGAAAGACTTCAGAGCTTGAGCAAAGACCAACAAGCTTCTAAAATGATCTTAGAATCAAAAATCAAAGAGGCAGAAATACAGGTATGTTATACGTTTTAAATCAACTGATCTTCATGAGTGAGAGAGTTCAACACCATTAATGAGGATACCATATTGTAAATGGATACTCATTACAAATGGAGGTTCAAGCATCCAAAAGAGGCATTGCCAATATCTTGAGTACGGTATACTCAAGTTAAGTTCATATTCTTGGGACTGAAAAAGGCCACACACTGACCTGCATTTTTCCAAACTTAATGTAAACACTGGTCATTCTTGCGCATGTTTTTGTTGCTGTGGTGCTAACAGCTTCAAAACTGACTGTCATTTTTCAGAACTGCTAATAGCCAGTTTTGGGGCTGGTATTAGAAGCCTGGAAAATGAAAGGTAATAGTTTTATGACTGCTCTTAGGAGCCTTGAAAATGAGGAGAGTGAGTGCCCTAGCTTTAGTAATGTTCAAGGCTTCTACTGTTGGTCCTGAATGTAAATAGTAGGTAAGAAATTGGGACTATGTTCCTACTGAATAAAATATCCTTAATCCTGAGGGAACAAAAATTGACTGATTTTCCTTTCCCTAAAATACTGCATACCTCAGATTTGAGTCATTCAGTGTCTTACATAAGAAATCCTAGAAATGGCAGTAGGGCTCCATTTGGGCATCAGGGACATGCAGAGGCAAGTTTCTCTAGGTCAGGGATGTAAAACTTATCTGGCCCCATGGGCCAGATAAATATTGTGGGTCTGTTCACAGACTGGGCCCACATTTTGGTCCTGCCCCAACCGCCACAGGGTTGTACTCCATGGTCCCAGAGCCCCTGCCATGGAGCTGTGCCGCAGGGCCCTGAATCTCTTGCCACATGCAGCACATCCCCAGAGCTTCACGCAGCTACTCTGGGGCTGTGCTGCTCTCAGCAACAGCTCCACTGCTCTGGGCTTTGTGTGGAGCCATCCAGCGCACTCCACATGCTGCACTCCACATCACTCCAGGACCCACAGGCAGCACTGGGGCATATGTCTTTGATACCTCTGCTTTAAGTGATGCCCTCCCTGCATTTTGCACCAGCCATTTGGCTTTTGCCAGTGGCTTATCCTGGCATACCAGTTCTCTTCCAAGGGTCTGGATGGAGAAGGGGAAGCCTTGACTCCACATGTTGTAGTCTGTGCCCCCTTGACAGCAGGCCTGCAGGTGGGGGCAATAGCTCCTTGTTTGTTTCTGTGCTCAACACAGCCAAATAGGGGCTACTCAGAATCTAGACTTATACCATATTTACCTGAATCCATGAGGATGCTGAATTTAAGATGACATTCCAATAATTAGATTCTATACATGGGCAATTTATAAATTTGTTATTGGAGGGTCTTCTTAAATGCATACCCCTCCCCCTGCCCACTGCTGCAGTGGGGCAAACAGTGGCAGGTAGCAAAGGGCAGGGATCAGGCCACTGGATTCTCCTACAGCCTGACTTACCCCCTGTCCAGTGCCTGCGCATTCTAGCACGTGCCCCCCTGGGGTGCACAGGCACCACCCCTTGCATGCCTGTACCACCTAGGCTCCCCACTATGCCTGCGCCCACTTGTGCTCTACACTGTATCCTCCACTACTTGCCCCCCCTACTTGCTCTTCCTCCCACCTGTCCCCCTCCCCGCCTTGCAGTGCCTGCTCTCCTCACCTGGTACATGTGCTCCCCACAGCCTCTGACCCCTGATGTCTCCTCCCCTGCCACCACCTCAGCCTCCCCTACCTTCCCACCCCACAACTCTTTACTGTCTGGCTTCAGCTCCTGCCCAACTCTGGCTCTGCTCCAGCCTCGTCATGCAGTATCAGTTTTGGCATTGGTAACTCTGGGCCCAGGTCTGGCCTTGGCTGCATGGCTGAGTTGGGGCTGGAGCAACTACATGTTCAGTGCTCTGGTATGGAGCAGGGCCAGAGCTGGGCTGAAGCTGGAGGGCAAGAGGCAGTAGGGGTTTGGGCCTACAGTAGGCAAAGGCAGTAATGAGAGTAGAGAGGGGGTCAGAGGTGGTGGGTTAGGGCAGGCAAAGGCTGTGGATCCAACTCTGACCCCGACCCCCACCTGGAGTCAGTGTTGGAGTTGGAGCCTCAGCAACTGTCTGCTCCCTCACTTGTATTCAAATCCAGAGTGAGGAGCATTTTTTCTCATGTTAAATGGGGGGGTGAAGAACCTCATCCTGGATTTGAGTAAATCTGGTATGTGGTATGTGGGAAGTTAACATTTCTGTAAAACACATTAAATAATCCCATTGAATTAGCCATGAGTACTGTAGGTGTATTAGTCATAAAGGAAAATTGATCCCAAGACATTTCCAACAGCTGTATTTAAACCCAGATCAGAAAAATGCTCAACAAAGAAGTTTTCCATGATTCAAGTAGGTTACATTTACCATTTTAAAACATGGAAAATCTATGTTCTATAACCTATTACAGTGTCACTCTTCAAATTGCTGTAGTTGAATGTAAGCATTGCTATTGCATACCATAAAAATTCGCACTGATCTAAAGCTTGGCACACAAGAGCTGTCTAAAAACCCATTAATATTTTGCTGGCAGCTTTTTAAACAATCTGTTCCATATTTTTTGAATACCACAAATAAAGATATTAATTCCTTTAAGACGCATTTTCTGCACTTAATTAAAATGTGGTAGTAATTTATAAAATCAGATGTGTCACAGGTTAAGCAACTGAGAGAATCTAATCATTTACTATTTTGGGAGGGGGGAAGAAACATGGCAGTGAGGTATACATTTTTAAGCAGTAAATTGGAAAGATTGTTATGATACTGACTACTAGAACAGAGCTTCTTCGAGAAGCCACAATTTATTCTCAGTCTTTATGTGTAAGTATGATGGATGTCAATGAAATAAGAGTATAACATGCTTAATATGAGTGAATGCAAATTGACAGGAATTAAGTACATTCATCTGGGGATGGATCCTGGTCCTTTATCTCCCCAGGCTTTATATATGGCTTTGAAGTACCCAATGGAACCAATACAGTGGTGGGAGGGACAAGGGCTTGTTCAGGAGCTCCTCACTCTGTGTGAAAGGGACCCTGGGAAGGCTACATAGAGTTTTTGGGGATGAAGTGTGGTTTCATCTATGAATACCCAAATCTACCAGTTAGGTTCCTCCTCTGTCTTTCTCCATTACTTTCATGAGAAATAAATACATTACTGGAAAAGGATTCTGGCTTCCCTTATCATAGAATCATAGGAAAAAAGGTATGGAAGGGACTTCATGAGGTTTTTACTTCATCTCCCTGGTCAGGGCTGGATCATTTCTGCATAAAGCATGCCAGACAAACTTTTGTCTAAGTTGCATGCCAAAATGTCCATTGATAGAGATTCCACAGCTTTTACAGGAATATGTTTTAATACTTAACCACTCCTTGAGTTAAAAAGTTCTTCCTAATATCTGACGTAAATCTCCCTTATTGAAATTTAAATCTGTTACATTTTGTCCTGTTCTCATTGAACACAGACAACAATTATTCTGATAACCAACCGTTTTGTATTTGAAGACTGCTACCAAAGCCCCTTGTAATCGCTTCTCTAGACTAAATAACCCCAGTTCTTTTGACCTTCCCTCAGATATTATGTTCTCAATATTTCTGATTTATTTTGTTGGTCTCCTGCCAATTTGTTCACATTTTTTCTTGAAGTGTGGTGCCAAAAACTGGACATAATGCTTCAAGATGAGGTCTCCCCAGTGCTGAATGAAGATATTGAACAGTAGAAGATGTAGGACAGATCCCTGGGGAACCCCACTTGATATCTCTTTCCATGTTGACATTGAGCTGTTGATGACTACTCTTTGGATATGATTACCCAATTAGTTATGCACATAACTTATAGCTATTTTATCAAGCCCATATTTCCTTAATGTCTAAGAGTGTCAGAAAGTGTCAAAAGTCTTACACAAGCTCAGGTATATCACATCCACTGCTCACCCTCAAAGTCACAGGTTGCTTAGGTGCTTGGAAATAGATTCCTTGGTGATGTGCACCAATATCTTTCAAGTTATCAAGATTAGACTGACTATTCTCTAATTCCCTGCATCCACCTTATTTCCTTTTTGAAAAGATAGGCACAATATTTGCAGTCTTCCAGGAGCTTCTTCCATGAGTTTTCAAAGATAATAACCAATGCCTCTGCACTTACCTCAGACAATCCCTTGAATACTCTGGGGTGAGTTTCATCCAGCAATGCTGATCTGAAAATATTTAGCTTATCTAAATAATTGTAAACTTTTTCTTTCCCTTCCCTAGAGTGAGCACCTCCTTCTCTGTCTTTGATGCTACCTACACTAATCATCATTCTACAAGATCTTTTTTTATGAAGACTGAAACAAAAAAGCCTTAAAAACTTCAGCCTTTTCTGCATTCTTCATTGTTAGTTTCCTCTTTCCATTTAGTAGGAACTTATGCTTGCCTCATCTTCCTCTTTCTTCTAACATATTTATACAAAGTTTTTGTTGCCTTAATGTTCTTTGCTAGCTATACCTCAGTTATATACCTTGGCACCATTTAATTTTGTCTCTACAACATTGAAAAATACTCTTATTCTCCTTCTTGGTAGTAGGGCCAAGGTTCCAATTTTTGTAAGGTTCATTTTGAAGTTTCAAGTAATTGAAGAACTCATGGATTTGCCAAGCAGGGTTACTGCTATGCTTCCTTCACATTGAGATAACTGCTATGCTTTTTATCCTTCCTTCACATTGGGATAGCATACTTTGTGCCTGTAATATTGTATCTTTAAGGAGCAACCACTTTTCCTGCAGTCCTTTTATCCTTAGGGTTGTGTCCAATGGTATCCTACCCACCAGTTATCTGAGTCTATTAAAATCTGCTTTTCTGAAGTTGAATATTTGGAAAGCTGTTGTTCTAAAACCATATCCCTACAGACTCAAGACTTATCTCTAGAATTTTGTATTGGTTATACAGTAGCATCATATACAAAGTACTACATGGTATGTGAATTGGAAATAATGGATGTGTCTACATAAGACACTTTACTATGCAGTAGACTGATCTACTGTTCTGTAAAGCATCGCTGTGTAACCATGCACAGCAGCTACTGTGCATGAAAATAGTCTGTGTGGTTTTCTATCACGTGTAAATATAGGTAGTAGATTACTGTGTATTAGCTAATGCTCAGTAGCACATAGTTACATAGCTGACTAGGAGCAAATTGCTCTTGGTCAGCCTAGGCAGCAGGGGTAGGAGAACTGTCCCCTCCCCCAGGCAGCTGCCTGCTTCCCAGCTTCCGCTCCAATTGACCAGTTGCAGCTGGGACAATGTCCCTTGCCCCTGCAGCAGGCAGCTGCAGGCCCTGGCTCTAAGACTGCGACATTGTCACCTGCCCCAGGAAGCTGCCTGCTGATGGGACCAGCTCCAAGATCGGAGCTGAGATCCGAGATTGGATCTGTGGCTGGGATGCTGTCCCTTACCTCTGGCAGCTCTGTCTACTGCTGGGGCTGGCTCCAAGATTGGAGCCAGGATTTGAGATTGGAGTTGGCCCTGACAGTAGGCAGCTTCCTAGGGCAGGGGACAGTGTCCCAGCCCCGGCTCTGACCTCAGAGCCAGGGAAGGGGACAATGTCCCAGCTGCTGCTCCAATCTTGGACCAGGGGTTGGGCAGCAGAAAAGTTCCCAGGGCAGAGGTGCAGGGTGGGAGGCAGCTGCCCCCGAGGTAGGACAGCTCTCCCCCACCCCCCAGCCCAAGCCTGAAACCAAGGTGCCCTGCCAGCCCAGGACTGGCCTAGAGCTCCCCCTGGCTGCCATACGGGAGCAGAGCAGGGCAGGAGTAGCCCTTCCCTGAACTGCTCTCATTGGGAGCATGTGTAGATGTGCTCCCAGGGGAAGCCTGAGGAAAGCTTACTGGACAGTATTTTACTGTGCAGTAAGCTTTCTGCACATTAATTGCATGTGTAGACATGCCTAATTAATCATACCATGTTGAGAATAATCAATATTGTCTATTAGAGGTTATTCCTCAATAGTGCTCTATTATGTTTTCAGCAACGATATCCTGTATCTTGTAACACAATAATCAGATATAGAACAGTAAAGTTACATATACCTGATAAAGTGAGCTCTTACTCATGAAAGCTTATTCATCTCTGATTCAGTTAGTCTGTAATGTGCATCTCTACCCTTCCTTCTGCCAGACTTCTGTCTAGTATGGCTAACTACCTTTCACAGTATTTATACTTGGCACAGTCACCAATTAAACAGGATAAAAGGAATTTATTTTCAAATGGGAATGAATTGTAACTCTTGATAATGTTTTGCATGAATAGCTTATTCCTAGTATTTTGTCACTAAAATGGTTTTATACATAAACTCGTACAGAATGTTTCTCAATGCTAGCTGTGTCTACACGAGACACTGACTGCGCAGACATTTAGTACTTGTATAAACAAATACTAAATGACTACACAGTAAGTGGAGTTACTGCACGGTAGCATCGCCAAATGGCTTTTTTGTGATGTTACTGTACAGTAGCCTCATGTCCAGCTTTCTGCCATGCGACGCTACTGTGCAGTACTCATGGGCTACTATGCAGTCGGCATCTTGTGTAGACACAGCCACTGTCCTGTAAAAGAATCATACTGTTTATTTGTTCTGTACATGTACTATGTGCAGGTCAAAGGTATTCATCTTGCTCTTCAGCAGAAGCTTTCTTATACATGCCCACATGTCACCTATTCCCTTGCCCCTGACAAAAACAAAAAAAGAGCAGATGCTTTCAGTGCAAGGAAATATGCAAAGCCAGGTTATTTTTGGCTGAGAGATCTCTGTCTTAGTAATGCTGCCACTCCTGTTTTGTGAAATCACATATTTTTCACTATGAAGAATGTTTAAGAAAAAAACTGAATAGAAAATGTGCAAGTTGATTAAATCTGTGGCCTGTCAACTCAAGCAGCATCTCTTTAAAATATTAATTCATTTCATATGTATTCATGTTCAAAACATAGTTTGATGAAAGTGAGGAAAAAATAGTAAGCTCAGTATTCTGTTTCAGATTTCTCACCTTCTGAGTCGAGTAGAGCAGTCAATAATGCAGCAAGAAGCAAAGCTTAAGTTTGCATACAAAGAAAGCAACCAACAGCTCCACCTTCTGGACACAAAGTGAGTATTGGTCTCATGGGAAAATCATGTTACTTAAAAATCCAGGGATTAGGTCTTCAAATGCTTAGGGTGTTCTTACATATTAACTTAAAGATGAGTTAAGGGCTCTTAAAACAGGAATGTCCACACTTATGACAGGGAAACACATGCTAAGGGCCCTTAGAGTGGCTTAGAGATTATCCTTTTCCATCAAGGATTACCAATCACTGGTTTTGGGCAGCTCATGTTGCAGTCACATGCAGGGAAGAATGAGGATCCAGGGCAGAGCAGTCAGCCTCACCTCAGTCTCTGGAAAAATCATGGAGCACGTCCTCAAGGAATCAATTTCTAAGCACTTGGAGGAGAAGTAAGTGATCAGGAACAGTTGGCATGAATTCACCAAGGGCAAGTCATGCCCGACCAACTTGATTGCCTTCTATGATGAGGTGACTGGCTCTGATGACTGGATGCATGTGTATAGGTGTCCATTTAGTCTGCAGAAGAGAAGACTGAGGGGGGATTTGATAGTAGTCTTTAACTATCTGTAGGCTGGTTCCAAGGAGGATGGAGCTAGACTATCCTCAGTGCTGGCAGATGACAGAACAAGGAGCAATGGTCTCAAGTTGCAGCAAGGGAAGTTTAGTTAGGGTTGCCAGATTTCCAGTTTCAAAAAAGAGGACACCTGTTGGGGCAACACCTCACTCCCAATCCACAGCACCCTGGCCCTGCCAGTACCCCTCACTCCCAATCTGCAGCCCCCCATCCCTGCTGTTGTCCCTCACTCCTGACTCGCAGACCCTTGGCCCCTCACTCCCGACCCACAGTCCCTCACCCCCATGGGCTATACTGGTGACCCTCAGTCCCAACCTGCATCCCCTCATCCCTGCTGCTGACCCTCACTCCTGACCCTCAACCCCTGTCCCTGCTGGTGTCCCTCACTCCCAACCCGCAGCCATCTGGCACTACCAGTGCCCCTCACTACCGACTCATAGCCCCCAGCCCCCTTAGTGCCCCTCAGTCTCAACCCACAGCCCCCTGCTCCCCCAACCCTGCCAGCGGGGGCCTCCAGCTACCCCCACCCCAAATGGGCTGGAGTGCGACAGCTCCGATTCGTGCAGCTGGTGGCAGAGCGTGTCTGGCTACTGAGTCAGGTAGTTTGGTCATGCTCCCCCTTCCCCCCCTGGGCATCATCCCCTGGTTGTCCTGTCCCCGCAAGCATGGACACCAGCCTATGTGCTGCTGGCTCAGCCACGTCACTCCCTGCTGCCCTCTAAGAGCACCCCCCACCCTCTTGCCCTGCTGCGGGGGCAGCTTCCTTCCCTCCATCCCCCCTGCTTTGCTGCAGCCCCAGTGCCTGGACAGCTTCTCCAAGTGCCACCAGGTACTCGCCCTGCCTCACACACCCATCCCATCCACACACCCCTGCCCCCTCCCACCCACACCCAGACAATCCCCAAGTCTTGGCCCTCTAGCCCCCACCTACCATAGACTTACCTGCATCCAGCTGCTCAGGCTGCTTCCACCACCCTGCCTGACTGCATGCTGGCCACATGCGTATGTCTACTCACTCACACATGGTGCCTCCCGCATCCAATCACCCTCCCCCTGCTCCTGCCAGCCCCAAGCAGCTCCTTGCTAGGGCAAGCTGGGAAATGCTAGGAAAAATATAGCTGCCGAACAGAGCAAAATCCTGGACATTTGTTCAGTTTTCAAACTACTGCCCAGAGTGAGATTGGTGGATCCAAAAATAGGACTTTTCCAGGAAAACCTGGACTTATGGTAACCCTAGTTTAGGTTGGATATTAGGAAAAACTTGCTCACTAGGAGGGTGGTGAAGCACTGGAATAGGTTACCTGGAGAGGTGGTGGACTCCCCATCTCTGGAGATTTTTAAGGCTCAGCTCATCAAATTCCTGGCTGGGATGATCTAGCTGGGGATGGTACTGCTTTGAGCGGGGGGTTGGGTTGGATGATGTCCTGAGGTCCCTTCCAACCCTCGTACTCACATGACTGAGTAGTCCAAAAAAGACAAGCCACAGAAAAACTTTGCATAAGTGGAGTGCTTACCAAATTGGCATTGCATTCATTTATATAGATTCAAATCTTGATTGTGTAGTCCTTATTTAGTCATTTAAGGGCAGTAAAATGAATAGAATATCACACTTGTTTTCAAAATTGTGGTATACAGTTTCATGAAGAGTATGCATCATACATACTTAAATACTGTTATAATGCTTTGTAAAACTAGTATTGTATTACAGTCTCCATTTTTAATTTTTTGGAACAGCTATATAGAAATCACATCTATTTTTCCCAGTTAGTTAAAAATTTTGCATGAATATGGTGTTAAATATGGTGTGAGGAAAATGTTTTTTATGATTATTGTCATCAGAATGCCACAGATCCTCTGATACCCTCTTTTATATCTCCAGAGCTCCATGCTAATTTATTTTTTTCTTAGATTAAAAAATGCAGTTGAGGAATTGAGCACCCAGATTTTGTCCGCACGTACCTGGCTGGAACAGGAACATCAGCGGATTGAAAAAGATCTTTTACAGAAAATTGAACAACTGTCATTGACCATTAAGGAAAACACTGTAGGTGTCTGTATTAAAATAATAAAATGTTTTGAAATTACTTCTAGGGAAGTATATGGAGATTTTATTAATGATAAGAGACTGTTGTTATTAAAGTGGGATTTTCAAAAGTGCTAAATATTATCAGAATTCTGGTCTCATCACAAAAGTGGCAAAACTTCCATCAGCTAAGAGACTTTAAAAAATTACCCTTTAATATCAGGTAAATTTGAACATCACTTTTAAAATTACCAACATTTTAGTTTCTAAAAATGTAATTTGTAATGATGACCAAGGTAACGTGAGAGTTTTTATTAACTGTTCATAATTTCTTAAACATTAACAGTTTGCAGAGATGATAATAAGAGAATTTTTGCATGTCTAGGGGATGACTAATATAATTTATTATCTGAAAGTAACTAATTATAATTATTATTTTCACTGAGCCCAGGAAATGAGTGAAAGTGCCATTGAGATGAAATTCAGCCAGCTCTCAGTGAAACTTGATAAAATAGAAGAAATCCAAAAAATAACTATGGAAGCACATGGAACAAAACAGACTGAAGATAAAACAAATGTTCGAATCAGCAAGCTTCAAAATGAAATTAATGAAGATATAAAAGAAATGAAAGCTGAAGTTAATGCCGGTAGGGCCACAGTTGTCGAATCTTTTACTGTGACTTGTGATTTAGCTATAACAATAATACTTTCCATTAAAGTATATTTCACTTGAAGATCTCAATGTAGTTTGCAGGTTTTTGATAAGATTTATAATGGGCTATGCAATGGGTGCACAGATAAGATATATATTCAACAGCCATATCCACAAGTACCTACAGAAGAAAAGAATGGAACCCAATTAGCTCGAGAGTTTTTTCTCTTCGCGTTATTTTATCTGTTTTTAGAAAAAAAGGGAACTCAGTAATCTGTTGGGAATAGCCAAGAAAAAAGGATATGTTTACATTTCTTTCAACAACCCGTGGCTCATGTAATCCGTAAAAGAATACACTTTAATTGACTTCAAGTTAGTTTCATCCATCTATACCAGCAGAAAGTCCTGTGTCTTCATTAAAAACTTTTGGTGCCCTGGCAATGAAAATGTACTAAATGAACTGTTAAATTGTAATCTTGAAACAAAAATAGCTTTTGTATAACTTCTAGGCTTAATAATAAAACTACTTCAATTTCTGTCTACACTTAGGCTTTGCAGCTATCTACGAGAGCATTGGGTCCCTGCGGCAGGTTTTAGAAGGTAAAATGAAACTTGACAAGGATGAACTACAGAAACAGATTCACCAAATGAAGCAGGAAATACCAACGTGGGGAGAATCAGGTCCATGACTGATTACAAACTTTTGTCTGAACGAAGGGCATGTACATGTCTAAATAGACAGGCTGTAATCCCAATTCAAACTGTAATCTAAATTAAATGCATGTACCAAATGACATGAGCTTCTGTTCCACAGGTCTGTATCTTTACTGTAAGTGGCATATGCAAACTTTTGATAGCTAAATTGATAAATACTTCTTATTGACTAAAGCCATGGATAGCCATTGCATCACTCCAGCTGGTTTCAGTGGAGTTGGTGATATAAAACGAGAGAATCGCATTGCTGAAGGTGGTGCCAAATTTGTTAAAGGAGCTTCAGTGCTGCCCCTGTTTTCATGGGCATGTTTGGGGAGTTACGTTCTGAAATGTCGGCACTTTCTTGTATTATTAATTCAAAGTTCTTTTTAAAATACCCAATGTAAGAGAAAAAAAAAAGCCCCAAAGATTAATATCACTTGGTAGTTCAACATCCAGCTAGATTTTGCTACATGTGGAGTCAATGGACAGTCTCTTTTTGGTTTCATTTGGAACAGAACTGGCTCCTAAGTAACCACTTAAAAAAAATCCAGATCCCATCAGAGAATAACATATTTGCTTCATTTAAAAATATTTTGTGTGTGTGTATATGTGTGTCAACTAGATAGTGATTTTATAGTTATAGGCTAAAATTAATCTGTTTGAGCAACATAGGAAATTTAACATTTATGTTGTCCTTAGGTGTTGTGACCTTTAAAAATATTAAATAGATAAAAATGAGATGGGGTTAAAGATCTGTATGCAGTATTTTACTAATATCAGTTGTGTACTTGTGCCTTCTTTCTTTATGTCAGTAAAACTTTGAGGGCTTGATGTCAATTGAAAGAGTGATAATCCAAACAATTCTGGAAAATATCAGGTAAAAATAAGATGCGTTGTATCATGAATTATCATCAAGTAGGAATTTTTATTACTGAGACCACTGACCCCTCAAATTTAATTAATATATTTAGATTTTAATAACTTAGCATGCATAAGTAGATTCAAATTGGTAATACATTTACAGTATTTCCAAAGAATATTTTAATCTCTTAATGTACTTTACTGGTGCTTATTTGAATTTCCGTAATAGATTACACAATGAAAATGAGCACCAACACTGTGTAGTAATCTAGATGGAAAAATAAATATTTTATATATTCATTTAGGACCCAATCTTATTCCTGTTCCCTTCAAGTGGTACAGGATCAAGCATATATGGTCTCATCCAGTACTACTCATTGAAGTTAGCGTGAGCCTTGGCATTATCTTAAGCAGGTTTTTGCTTATGTCCATATTGCCAAATGCTTTTTCTATTTAATAGTCTGTGGTAAACCCTTGTGATTTGTCAGGAACAAGGGTTTGGCCCACATAGTTTACAGGGGTTAGGGTCCCAATCCTGCAAAAACTTATCCTTTTTGAGTTCATTAGACAATCAGAAGGCAGGGTAGGTATGCACCTTTAGAGACTACTTATAAAGTTTATAGACTATTCATTAGACAATAACATGTGTACAATAAAGTAAATGTATAAGTCTTGACAGGATCAAGGCCTACGTTTGCATTCACTGCCAATATAGCCAAACAAATTTTTAACATATTATTGAGCAGAGCTTAAGATTTTGCAGCTTCAATTTCCGATACTAATAGCAAATGCGACTCGAAGTTCTACTTTGTATCATTCAGCTGGCCTCAGGCTGTGAAGTGTAATTAAAATGGCAGCTAGAGATAAGAGCTCTGTACTTTCAAAGAAGATGGTGAAACATATACAGGTATTTCTTAAAAGTTGTTTTGAAAATTCCTTTTTCTTGATGTCTGTCTTCTTAACTAGTAAATATTTAGCCATGTATGGTGGAGAAGAAAGTACTGGTGTTTTGTAAAAACAAAAACCCAAAATATTTTTCTTCTGTAATGGCAAATCTGTAACAAAGAGATTACAGAAAACGAACAAGCATACAGGAAGTCGGAGAAACAATTTATATATGATTTTAATAAAAATGTTTCTCTTGTAATGACTTGTGTTATCAATCCTGAATATAAAGTAATATAAGAAACACTAGCTGGGTACTTCCTTTTAATCTTTTGAAAACAATTTCTTGTCTAACTCTGAATAAAAATGCATTTGTCAGGTCAAAAATCATATATTTCTAAAATAATAGCAATATCTGTATTACATTAGATCATTGTTGCCCAACTTGAAAGATGCAATGCCAGGTGGAGGATGTGAATTACAGAAAAGGGCTGTGGGTGCAGATGTAGGGGGTGGGGTGGGGTGGGGTGGGGTGTGTGTGTGGGTGGGGGGAGATATGCATTGATGTGGTTGGAAGTAATAGAGGGATAGAAACAGATATTTGACCTTCTTCTGCACATGTGGAGGTAAAGCCCTTCCACCTTCCTCTCTTCTGTGATAGCTCCTAACGTGACCAGTTATGGGAGCAGCATGTTACAGGGTTACAGGTTCAGGCACTGGTCTATTAATCCAAACTTCTCTGGCCTGCTCAGTTGTAACAACACATACAGTCCAATCTCACAGAACATACAACATGCATCCGTTTCAAGCCTAAGCAGGATGTAGATAATGGTTAGTGGGCGAGTTGTGAGGGATGTCCAAGTGGGTTGGGGTGGAGGAAGAGTGGAGGAAGAACAGGTTAGTAAAGCTAGCAGCAGAGAAAGAAAGAATGGACATAAATAATGCCACTGTGCTGGAGTGTAAGTACAGGAGACATGGAAGAGGAATCCACTTGCAGATGTAGCACAAGAAGGGTTTAAACCCAAACCAGGAGCTATTGACTAAGCTAGAAACAGCTTGTACAGAAAGAATATACCGCTTTAATTTACAAGTCACCAAAGGTATAACAGAGCAGCTCTGCCTTCTGTGCAATGGTGGTGCACAGCTGCAGTGGTGGCTATTTTTGCACCCTCCTTCCCTGCCACTCAAAAACAGCACCCAAGGCTGCTACCCCAGATATGGCTTTCCTCAGTTATGCTACTGCATGTCACTATGAGTGTTCTAGATTTGTCCTTTGCATTTCACTTGGCTTGAACGGTAGACAAGAATGAGATGAGATGAGATGAGATGAGATTCATTTTCCCTTCAGTCACTTTCCCTTTCTGGTGTGCATGTGGTAGCAAGTGCTGGCTTGTTTCATATGCTACTGGGGAGTTTCAAAGCAGGGTTTTAGCACACATCTTGGAGACTTTTAAAATGAAGTATCTGCTGTTCTGAAAATATTAAGTAATTTATTTCCCTGAAACAAATACACAGACCCAGGGACATTTTAATTGATAACAGGTTTTTATAAAATCTTGTTTTGCAAAACTAAAATTTGGTTCCAAATTGGACTGACAGAAATCCTGTAAAACCAAGAGGAAAGTTTTCAGGTGTTCATGAAGCAGAACAACCTTCCCTGATGTTTAGTTTCATATTGCCATCTTGTGGTCATTTTATTCTGAAGGCAGGGTAGATTTGCACCTTATAGACTAACCAAAGTAGATAGATAACACAAGATTTCATGGGCTGAAGCTCACTTCATCAGATGCAGTGAAAATGTTCATAAAGCTGTGTATAAGAAAGAGAGAGAAAGTGGAATGCAAAAGACAAGCGAGAAGGAGAGAGTGGGGCAGGGGGAAATGCTGCAGAGGCAAACAAACAAGCAATAAACACATAGGAACAAAGAGGTCATAAAGGCTAATCCAGGTAACAGGATAAGAATTCATAGTCCCTGTTTAAACCATTGCATTTTGCTCAGTGAGGGACAAATATATTTACCCATTCTTTGACTGTACAGCCCTTGTGACAGCAGAAATAGTGGGCTTTCCTTGCACGAGGAGGGTGCTGGCCCCATGGGAGGAGGCAATACTCAGCGTCACCTTTCTTAAACTGGACGGAGGATTCCTCCCTAGCCCTTTCTCGTTTGGATCTCCCCAGGGACCACCGTGAGTAAGTAGAGTAGGAGGATTCAGAAGGAATGATATCTCTCATCTCACTTCATGTGGGAACCAACACTTCTCTTCTCTTGGAAATGGTTTGATTCAGTTTAAGATTTTGGAATGGGCAAAGGTTGGGAGGTGAGTTGTCTTTATCTTTTTCCAAACAGGTTTTGCCTTACTACAAAGTCTGCAGGATCAGAAACTTTGGTGCTGGATGCAACTGCAATGTTTCTTTTTGATGAGTCTTCCATTTCAATATAGCTAAGTTTGCACTTCATGCCAATGGGATGGCTTCTGGTATGAATATGTGCACTGTGTACTGCTCTGATGCCTTTGGGCACTATCAGCAGGCTATCATACCTATGCAGCAGCTCTGTATAGGTATTATGTGCAGGTTATCACAGTTATGCAAGGTTTCTGGCAGTAGAGAGATGCGCTTGTATTGCTGCAATAGCTATTATGTAGAGGTTGCAAATTCAAGCAATTGCTATCATACCTATGATGTCTTCTGGCAGCAGGGGAGGCTGTCTTACTCCCTCACTACACTTTTTGGAGGCATGCAAAGGCTTTGTCAAGAGGCAGAGTACAATAGGAAATGTGTGAAATAGATTAAAGAGAGATTTGGCAACCTGTGCTGTGGTGGAATGAAATATGAATGCAATAAGCCAAGAAAGTATAGCAAATGTTATTGTACTAGACCAGGCAGAACTTTTCCCAAACCAACAAGGGATTCAGCCTGTAGGGTCCTTTCCACCCATCCAGGCACAGCATGCACCCAGGTTTTAATTTAATAACCATCACACTATTGCTTTCAACATGAAAGCGAGAGAGAGATTGCAAATATGATGCAGTTTCTTAAACCTGCAGATAACTTAGATCCGGATTTCCCCCCTTGCCCTATATGTTCTATGGAAATTATTGCAATCAATGTGGTTTTAAAGATATCCCTACAGCCTTTAGAGCTGACTGCAAACAATGAAGAGGGTGCACAGCAGATTTATAAAGTCTGAAATTAGTAATTGCACCTTGGAATCATCTAGATAGGAGTAAAAAAAAAAATACACAGGTGCTGCTGATAAATTCCTGACTTGCCATTTAGGAAGTCCAGCTTTGTTACCTTCCCCTGCAACACACCCCACTCCTAGACACATCCTTGAATAACCAAGAATAATCCATCTGGGACTTCACCTTGTCTTTAAGTCTGAAAAGACCAAGCAGCAGTTTATGCCAAACAAGGGTGCATACACCCTCATCATGGACCATGTGGCACCATTGCTCAGTAACATAACTAGGATGCGGTGAGAGGGCACCAGCCCCAGGCACAGACTTAGAGGGGGTGCCAGCATGGCCCGCTCCCCACCAGGAGTCTTACCACAGCATGCAGAGCCCTGTGCAACCTGGCAGGGGCAGCATCATGCCCAGCATTGCATCTGGTCCAGGGCAGGTGGGGTGGAACGATGCCATGTCTTCCCCCTGTGGGGCTTTGCCATGGGAGGGTCAGCCCTGCCCCCAGGCGTGGGGGCAAACGGGGCTCCAGAAGGGGCCTCCAGTTCTATTGCCTGTCCCTCAGGGGCATCAGCCCAGCGCATGCTATTAAAGCAGCAGCAATAGCAGCTGCACTCAAGTGAGGAGAGCCAGTGAGACTCCTCTCCCTCCCACTTCCCCCATGATCTCCAGTGGTCAGTATAGTTCCTCCCTCCTTCAGCCCTTCCTGCTGCGGGTGCTGAAAAAGCTTGCGATGCCTCTGCTTTCTCTTCTTATGGCTACATCCAATGCTTCAAAGGCCAGACATGATTCTTATTACCCTACGATGCCCTCTGCTGCCTGTGGTTTCCCCTCTAGTGTCTCTATTGAGCTGTAGAAGATTCAGCTGTGGCAGCCTCTTTGACCAGAAAAGTAGGGCTGGTTTTCTGACAGTGGCTCATGCATAAAAGGGTTGCTGACAGACTGAAGGTTAAGGAAGCCTCCTTCTCACATGACATTTCCCTGCTGAGAGAGGTATATTGGTAGACTTACATAACTCTCCCAAGCAGGTAATAGCGTGGACATCACAGGCTGTCCTCTATATAGAAGACTTTCTCATATTGCCACTGCCTCTTAGGTCTGGGGCCTTGTCATCAACTAATGAAACGAGGTGCATGCAATGGAAGTGTTTCTTCAATGAAGTAAGTGACTGTTTAGTGACAGCCAGAGTCTCTGGTTCAGGTTCTGTTTTCTATTTCTCTTAGGCTCACTGAATGTCTGCTTTTTCCCCTGCAAGCGGTGTTCAGAATAAAGAAAAAGCAGGAAATGTGAAACACACTTCACAAAAGAAGGTATTTTTGGTCATCTTGGCTTTTTTAGGGGAAAAATAGACATTTTTTCCCCATAAGCAAAATTGCTCAAATCTGCTTTAGTCATTCTTAAGAGTATTTTTGTTGCATTTCTTTCCTGAGCAGTTTAATCAAAATAAATGTGAGTAAAATAATTGCCATTTATTCATTGTGAACTGTTGAGTTTTTGGACTGAAGGAGGAACTTTCTAAAAGAGAAGGGTTCCTATTAAGGCTGGTAACTGACCCAGTATAAACTGACTGTGTAGCTATTTCTCTGGAGGAGGTGTTTTAAAGTTTGAATAACTTCTTTTTATATTTATCAGTCCTTGTTTTTTCTGAGTACTTTGCCAGATTCTGAGCGACCTGGAAGAACATGATTATGCTACTGCTCGTACTGACCAGAACTGTTGTTCTGTTGCAGAGTGAACTATAGGTGTTTCAGAAAAACTCTTTTTCACATGAAATGAGTTAATAAGAGATATCAAAGTTTCCACCATTGGTCCCAGAACTTGTGAAAGGGAAGAGACACAACAGCCTTAAGAGTGACTGTGATGAACCTAGCCTCTGCTGTGGTGTCCCCAAGTGTCGTTCTTGAGGTACAGACAGAAAACCAAGTAGTGATTCAGTGATGGCTGCATCTTTAAGCCAGATTCCTTATACAGATGCTTTGCCAGAAGTGGATCTGTTTTCTTGGTAGGCTGCAAGCTATTGAGGCTCCATCTCACCAGATCTTTGCCTACTGAGCAATGCCAACACTGGTGCACTGCACAAGGCATGCAGTGCAGACTGTGGCTAGGGACAGAAGTTACACATAAACTGGTTTAAGTGATCAGAAACTGGTTTAAAACTGTAACAGAACAGAAGTTTAGTGCACATAAATCAGTTTCAAAATGGCTGAGACTGGTTTAAGATAAACCTGGTTGAATGTAGTATCAAACTTAACTGATTTAGGTCAAACTGGTTTATGAAACTTCTGCCCCAGACCCCTTCTTGGTTCAAGTTAAATCACAGTCCCCCAGCATCCCAGCATTTTGCAGCTCTAGGCTGGGCTGTACTGTCTGCTCCAGAGAGCAGGGCTGGCCCCACCCCTTTGCCCTCTAGCTGGAGGAGTGAGGGCTGGCTCCCTGTCCCCCTAGGTTGTAGTTTTTAGAGCAGACTTCCTCATGTGGCTTAAGTATACATCTACCCTGCAGACACTGCTTTAGTTGCACCTTGTGTAGACACATACCTGAGCTAGCTTCAGAACAGGTAGCTTGGGTTCTATTCCTACTGAAATAATGGACATCTAGATGTCAGTAAAGGTGTAAGATCCACCAGAGAGAAGTGGATAAATACTCAGATAGTGAGCCCATTCTGAGTTTGGTGCAGGTACACTCCCATCAGTACTGTAGTCAGCTAATTTAGAGTTAGTTTGAATATCATATGTCTACATGAGCTGCAGTGGCTACAACATAGATGTACTTCCCTTGATATGCTTCATATCCGTTTCCTCCAACTTGTCCCATCTCTGAACTACTTCTGTTTTTAAGGAAGTAGTTAGATAAAGAAACAAACCCAAGAAGTAGAAACAAAGCCTGAAACTCATTTGCACAGAAGAATGTACATCTTGGTGATATTTGCTTTCCTAGGAGAAATTTCAGGTATGTTTCCTTATGAGAAAAATTGCTTATAGCTGTCCATTTCTCACTGTTGTAGTTCCTAAGAGTATTCTGTATTTGTTTTAAATTTTTAGGAAGTTTAATACAAGCGAATGCAAATGCAGGCAAGCATTTATTCATTATGAACTGGTGTGTAACTAAACCAAAAAGAGATTTAGGGGAAAGAAGCAACAGTAGGAACAGCTTGAAAATAGGTACATAGAAAGTATGGAGAGGGGAACTGGGGAAGTGTTTCTAAAATGTTTGGAGCAGCCTGTGAAGTTACTTGACTGTGGTGGTTCCCAGTAAGTTTTAGAGCAGTGAATCTAGGATCCACCCTGAGATGCTGCAGAATCTATGGCTCCGAGGACTCTGGGAGCACTTTTGTAGCCCCAGCAAGAATTTCAGCATTAAACACACCGTTTTCCATTTTGTCCAATGTCAGTATGTTTCACATAGCTGCTAGCGTAGGGGGTAAATGCTACAAATTTCACACAATTTTTCACTTGGCAGAATGAAGTGCCTCACTTCATATGGAAGTGTATTTCCTGTTCTTCTGCATAGGGGACCACATCCTGTCATCTTATAGAACAGCACTTCACTTTGTGGATAGCCCCACTGAAGTCAATGGCAGAAACAAGTAGAAAGAAAACATTGCTCTGAATAGAGAACCTAGAAGCTGATCCTTGGTGCCCACGTAAAAGTGCCAATTCATGACATTTCCATAATTCCCACACACGATGCAAAAATAGTAAACTTTGTCATGGGAATTTAAGCAAGATTGGAAATGTCAGTCAGCTGTATTATTAATTGGATATGGGACTAGTTCTAACACTGAAATAAGAGTTTCCTTCATACTTCACAGGAAGCAGGTTGGTGCCTGGAAATCATCCATCTGGACTATGCATAGGACCATGAACATCAGATTACTTTTTAGAAGGGTGGGGGATGGCGGGATATGCTAGTATTTTGAGTGCTGCAACATTGCAATGCAATTCCTGTCTAGACAGTGAGCTAACTCCTCCTGAGGAGATGAGGGCTGTCAGGGAGAAGTTGTGTCTTTGGCAACTAAGATCACGAAGACTGCATCCACACATGCAATTAACTGTGAAGTAGATGAATTAGCTGTGAAGTAAAGTATCACTGTCTCCACGTGCAATGCTATTAGGCCACAGTAAACTAATTAACGCTGCTGTAAGATAGCACTGTCAGTAAAATTTAGTTACTCAGAGACAGTACTATCTTACAGGGCTGTGCAAAACTTTGGGTGCTGATTCGATTTGGAGGAGATTTGGCCTGATTTAGTGGCCAAATCTCTAAATCCTAATTTAATTGGGAGGCCATTAAAAAGGTCTGAATCGATTTGAAGCTCTCCAAATCAATTTTGAAAAGATTTAGAGAACTTTGGAGATTCAGGCAGTCCCCATTCGCTGCTGTAGGGAGCTGGACCTGGACTCTGTGCCCATAAGTAGGGGTTGGGGGGGCTGGGAGAGGGGGGAGGGGACCGTGGGGGACCCCCACCAGGCCCCATCCCCTGCCTGCTCCCCCATCCTCCCTGAGCACCTCCCAACCCCTGCCTGCTCCCCAGCACCCCCCATCGCCGCTCCCCCCCCCCCCCCGCCCCACCC
>NW_005842038.1:2221025-2223649 GCF_000455745.1 Alligator sinensis | reverse complement strand
TTATTATATATATATTTTTAAAGAGCTGATGTTGGGGCTGGGCGGGGCAGCCATGGTGGGTGCTAGGAGAGTGGGTGGGGGATGAGGACTCATGGCAGAGCGCCCCCATGCAGCATGGGGCAGTTGGGGGTAGCAGGGATTGCCCCCCCACCTGGCAGCAGCTGGTGAGTGCAGGGCTTTTTTTTAAAAAAAGAGCTGGGATGCTGGACCTGGGCAGAGCAGCCACTGATGGGGCTGGGAAAGTGGGGGGTGGGGCCTGTTTGATTTGGAGATTCGGCTGATTTGGCGGTAGCTAAATCTCCAAATCAGCTTCGGCTAAATTGATTCACTGTCCCCTGAACTGGCCAAATCTGAATCTGAAGCGAACACTAGCTGCTTCACACAGGCCTATTTTCTTATGCTATCTTACCCTGCTATAAGTAGTATCTTTCAGCAGGGTAATTAACTACGATTAAACACATATGTAGATGCTGACCATGGATATAAATTGTGCCCAGTCAGCTCAGCCAGCAGGGGACCAGACTCCTGCCTAGCCATATGGCTGTGCACATTCAGCACCCTAGTGCCCCAGCTAGCCCCTCTGCCACCCAACGCTGCCACCTGGAGACCAGGACAGTAATGTCCCTTGCTCTGCCCTGGCTCAAATTGCTGCTGTCCCAGGTGCATGTGTAGATGCTGTGCGAAGGAGTAGTTTCGTCTGGGTCAAACTGTTCTGAAGTTTATTGCTTCAAATTAATTGAACACGTAGATGCACCCATATAGTAGTACAGAGAGCTAATTGCTCCCCTTTAACATCTTCTGAACTAATTTTGCAGTCATTACCATGGTCAGAAATGTCCATAAGAAGCCTTTTAGAACAAAGCCAGCGCAACTAACCAGAGCCTGTAATTTGATCCTCAATTTTGGTGGTTAATTCAAAGTACTACTTCTTCCACAAGTTCAAGTCTGACCCCCAGATTTGTGTTCTTTGGGATATATCTTACAGTGCATTTCAGGGGTGACCATGAAGACCCCGGGTCCCTTCAGCCCTCACTTTGTGGGCAATCACCCTTTCAGTCACTTGCCACACCTTGATGTCTTCTACTTTTATATGAGGGAAGCTGCCCCTGGGCTTCCTAAATTGCTATCTCAAATGACCATCAGGTGCCACAGTCACTGCCTTATGGGCTAATTGCATGGCTCCATTCCACCCCTGTACCATGCCCCATACCTCACAGATGGCATCCTCATTGATGTTCTCTTCCACTTAATCCCTCCTATGGGCTCCTGGACCCTTGCTGACCCCATACCCTCAGCCCCTCAATCTGGGCTCTGGGCCCCTCCCTTGGTTCCTCCCTAGATCTTCAGACTGCTTTAAGCATTACCCTCCATGTTGATCTTTTTGAGCTGGAGCCATTCTGCTGAGGTGGTGTGCTCTCAGGCTGTTACTGCTGGCTCATCTCAGGGCCTGGGCTTATATCCTACCTAAACCCAGCCTCCCTCCAGGGTCTGATGACTCCATAATCAACCCTGGCTGCATCTGCAGGCTACCTCAGCACTAGCCTGCCTGCTTCTCAAAGTGGAAGGAGCACCATCCCTCCTGCTACACTCTACAAAGTGCTCAGTACTCCCAGCTCCCACTGATACCAAATGACAAGATGTTCAGTGGGCACATCTAAATGTGAAATTAATGCGACACAATAAACTCTGGTGCATATCATAACAGAGTTTATTGCTTCTGGGTGCCACATTATTTGTGCACCTGGCACTGCAGCAGGTTGAGCTGGGTTGGAGCATCCCTGGCTGGCAGGGGGCCCAGGGGATCAGCCTACCAGCCTGGAGCTGCTCTGACCTGGCTCAACATGCTGCAGAGGGGTGGCTGGGGCATGAGGGTGCTTTAGTGCAGGGCTAGCTGGCAGGCAGCCTCTATACTGAAGCACCCTTGTGCCCCAGCCAGCCCCATCAGCATCTACATGTATGTTGCTACACAGTAAATAATGCTGCCGTAAGATAGTACTTGTATTTACAAGTACTAACCTACAGCCATGTTTATTAGTTTACTGAGACCTAATAGGACTGCACATGTAGATGTGGAGACTTTACTGTGGAGCTAGTTAGGCAGCTCCACAGTAAACAGCTCATGTAGACTTGCCCAGTACATACTAGGAGGCATAAAGTAGCATCCAGTAGGCACTCATCCCTCTAGAACTGGGTTCTCAATTATGGCTGTAGGATTGGTAAAGTTCAAATATGGTTTGACCAAAACAAAACAAAACAAAACAGAACAAAACACACCCCTAAACCTAAAGGAACAAAACTAAAAAAGCAAGCAAGCAAGCAAGCAACCAGACCCACCCCCCGCAAAATTAAGAACTAAAAATCAACCAGGACAGGCTGCAGATTATTTATGAGCTGAGTCCAAATTTCTGGATCCTTTTACATAATAACCACCTAAATATTTTTAACAGGTGAAACTTACTTTTATTGTCAAGAAAAAGGAAATCTTACACTTTCATGTAGTAAATCAGCTGCAAATGACAGTAAGAAAAGAGTCTGGTATGTAGCTGAAAATTCTCTGGAAACATTCTGTTTAATCAACTGTTCTTCTGAGATCACAGCTGAATATAGTTCAGAAGATACACGAC
>NW_005842038.1:2209158-2220990 GCF_000455745.1 Alligator sinensis | reverse complement strand
CACGACGCTATTGGGACCTGAAGTGTGTCTCAGATCAACTGTCATTTTTTTCCTTGCAAAGAGGAGGAGTATTTGCCTGTGGAGCGATTCTAGATGAGAAAGAATCAAAGACTCGCCCACTTTTTAGCAACGTGACCCACTGCCGACATTACAACTTTTTTATGGTAGTCATAATTAACCAAACAGCAGGTGAGTGATACATTTTATATCTATCTATCGATCTGTATATATAGCGAGAGAGAGAGAGATTTATAAAGTCTCCTGCCAGCAAAGAAAACAAGGAGCTTGGTTAAAGACTGAATACAAGGTTCAGCCACTTTCCCTTACATTTACTAATACTTTGGTTCCGTGATTTCAACACAGACTCCTTTGGGAGCAAGGAATCATATGAGTGATGAAGGCTGGGACATTGGCTTCCAGTGAATTGGGACTTGGGTGAGTGGTAAACAGAGTCCAAAGCTGTAAAAATCCAGAACTAATGAAAACAACAGGCTGAGAAAAAAGTGGTCTGTATAAATGAGAACAGTTTGCTTGGAGAAATAGAGGAGGGCTGTGAACTTGGACTGAAGAGATGTGATAAGACAAAAGAAGGAGGCAATCTAATTATTGGAAGAGCAAGACTATTTAGAAAGGAAGAGGATTGTTATTACCTGTGGAGTATAGAGAGATGAATAGAAGAATTTGTTAGATTGGAATGACCCACAAAGATACCATCTGTATTAGGTCTAGACTTTTTAATGTCCAGTGAAGTTATGAGTTTTTATCTCATGACGATCTGATGGTGTTTTGTAAATTCCTTTTGAACATGAAGATTTCGAGATCAGAAAGGGGCTGATTGTTCTGTGAAAGTGTGCTCCTGCTGGTGTTTGTGTGTCTCTGTCCTTTATATTTTTTTTCTGTGAGAGTTCCTTCTGGTGAATAGTTTCCATCTAGTTTCACCCACATAGTTTCCATGAGGCCATTTGGTACATTGGATGAAATATGTTACATTCAGTGATATACATGTATAGGGTCCGTGGATTGTGGTTGTTAATGTGGCAGTAGACAAATGCTTACATGTTTTGCATTAATTGGTAAGGCAGGGTTGTATCCCATTTTTTGTTTGTTGATTAGAGGGGAGCTTGCTTCTGATGATGAATTGGGCAAGGTTTGGGATTGCTTGAAGGCCAGAAGTTGGGGAAGGGTTGGAATATTTATCTCAAAGTTCTCCTTGGTTATAGGCTATACATGTTTGATGATCCTTCTTACAGGTTCCGGGGTAGAATAGTATATAATGACCAAGGATGTGCCTCAGTGGGGTGCTTGTTTTTGCATTGTAGTAGGTTATTGTGGGGTGTTTGGGTCACTTGTCCAAAGATACAATTTGTTTCTTGGTTGGACTGTCTTTATCAGGTAAAGGCACTTTTCAGTTGTTGGTGAGGTGTGTTGCAAATATTCTCCTCAGAGCAGATATGGTGGTATCTGAGGGCCTGACTATAGATTACAGCTTTTTTGGTGTGTTTGGCATGGCTGTTGGTTGAGGATGTATGTGTGATGGTCCATGGGTTTGTAGGGTGCCATCCTGGATGTGGATCATGGTGTCTAGAAGTTGATGTTGGTATAGGAGTATTCCATAGAGAATTTAATATAAATGTCATAATGGTTGAAGCTGTGGTATAAGTCAATAAGTGCATCCACATATTCAGCTCAGATGATAAAAATATCATCTATGTGATGCAGGGTTGGTGGTGCACTTTAAAAAAAATATTTTTCCAGGTAGTTCATGAAGAGACTGGCATATTGAGGGGCCATCTTTGTGCCCATAGCTGTGCCCAAGGTTTGGAGGAAGTGATGGCTATTGAAAGTAAAGCTCCTGTGGATGAAGACGAAGTTGGTATAAAAAGGATTTGATGTTTTTTGGCGAATATTGGTGTGGGATCCCCCACAAATTCTTTATAGTAGTTGGTGTCAGGTGTCTGTTGGCCTCACTGATGTAGTCTTAACAGTTGAGGATAACCATGGCTCTTCCTTTGTCTGTTGTTTTATTACTATTTCACTCTTAATTGTAGTGACTGTATGGCTTTTCTCTCTAAGAAAAACTGCATGTGGTGGTACTGGTCTTCCTGGAGAATGACATAGTGGCTGATCAGGTGGGAGGTGTCTAGTTTGTGTTTTTTTGTGGATTGTGTCTGCTGTGCTTACCATTGACTGTCATCTCCAAAGTTATGTTTGTGCCTATATCCTACAGCCAAACAACTGTTTGAGAAACAGGTTAGACACCAAAATGGCAAAGCTTAATGTGTGCAAGTGATTGCATAGCATTCACAAAATAGGAATGTGCTAAATGTTGTGGGTGTGGTTTGTAAACTGATGTAAACTTTGACATGTTGGCTTACAAATGGTTAGCTCCAGATGCTCAGTCTAAGGGCAGCTGTTTTGTTAAAATGACTTTAGTTTCTCAACATGCTTTTCATGTTCACTGTAGTTGAATCACTCCAAGTATTTAATCTTTAATAGATGTTTTATACTTTGAAACCCCTGCAACTCTTAGTTTTACCAACCGCATTTGTAGTTGATGCTATTGGTGCTTGGGGCGCAATCCTCACATCATGTGTGTGGGCAGAACTGAAACATGTAGCAGAAATGACAAAAGGCACTTACTGGAATGCAGGAATGAGACATTACTCTTGTCTTCTCAACCTTGTGGGCCACTCTTTATCCTCCACTAGTATATGGAAGAATAGGTAGTAAGTTTAAACTAACAAAAGAACATTCTTTTTTTCAAACAGCATATCATTGAAGTGTGAAACTCATTGCCACAAGATGTTGTGGAAGCTGACAGTTTACCCAGATTCAAAAGGAGGAAAGGTATATCAGTAGCATGGGAGTTGGGGCCACAGCATCTGAATCAGAGCTTCCTAGACCTTAAAGGCTGGAGGTTGCAAGTGAGAGAGGAACAGTGGAAACAAATTCAGGTCATACCCTGTTCACACTACCCTTCAGCATCCACTCTGCCATTGTGTGACACAGGATACTGGGCAAGATGGACTTATGGTCTAAGCCAATAAATAGCAGTTCTTATGTATCAGTATAGTGGTGACCATGCACTAACTTGCTGTGCAGGGCTTGGGATTTGGGAATTTAGCAGTGGGGCAGGGTGGCCGTATTTATTGCCACTGCTTCCTTGCCACCAAATTTCCTGATCTGTGGAGGGCCGTGAGAGGTGGATACTTATGGCTCCACGGGCCACATTTGACCTGTGGGCCAGATGTTGAGCACTCTTGTTTTAGTGTGTCAGTGGGATTTCATGAGAAATATCAGTGGGTTTGGCTACCGCTATGGAAGCTGAGTGTTGCAAGGCATTGCCATCCAGACCTTCAGCTCAGTGACTCAGAGGCTAGATGCACATCGTGAAATGGAGCAGCGGGGAGTGCTGGGGGTTTCCTGCTCAGCACAGGTCTGGAGTAGTGGGGAACATTAGGTGTTCCCGCTCCCAGCCAGGCCTGTGGGGCTGGCTGAGGAGGGAAGCACTTTCCCCTCTGTCCCTGGCACAGACCCGCATTGTGGGTATGGGGAAGTGGGGAAAATGCCACGAGGTAAAAGACATCTGCTGCAATAACTCAGCACAATCTATTACTATCTTTCATATCACTGACTTTCCTGTCACATGGTACAAGAAGTGCCACCTTAAAAATGTTAAAGGGAGCACAAATGAGAAATCAGATAACATCTGTTTCCATGCAGAGTGGGAAGTAACCACTAGTAGCCAGCCCTGCTTTTGTGCAAGCAACAGCCAGCTGGACCTGCCTGAGTATTGCCAGATTTCACAAGGTTAAATCCCTAATACTTACTTTATATGTTGGGTCTTCCACTGCTTGGCTTGTTAAAGTAAAAATGCCTTGCAGGTAGTTCAGATATATCACCAAAAGCACTTTAAATTCTATAAAATTGTATCTGTTGTAGCTGAGGTGGGACAGTCGTCATTTTAAGAACCATTACAAGGTAAAGCATATCTAAGAAGTTACAGTGCATATTTGTAATCCCTTTTGTGTTTGTTTCATTTTGCATTACAGAAAACAATGTCTTTGTGAATAGTACTGCAAAATTAGAGACTGATCTTACAATAGAAGAAGGGAAGAACATCACACTCTCTTGTGGATTTCAGATGAGAAAGCCAGAACAAGTGTTTGTCATGTATTGGATCAAATCTACTGACAGAAGTGAATGCCTGTTTTCTGTTTCTTATACTCCTCCTTTGTCTTATAATACACACTGCTGTGTTGATGAGAAGATCAAGAACCGGGTACTGAACAATACAGTTTTAGATGAAAAACACGTGGTAAATAATCTGACCATCTTGAACGTTACTTATTCTGATAATGGGACATATTTATGTGTTGTAAATGCCTGGTCACAAGGTAAACATGTATGGAGGACTGCAAGTAAAGTGTATCTACAAGGGAGAAAAACACCTACCCCATGTAAGTGAGAACTATATCAACAATATGCCGTAGCTTCTAGAACTATTGCCTGCCTGAAAATGATGACACTGGGTTTTTTCATTTCCTATTTTCTGGCGTTAAACCACCCAAGATTTTTTATGCCTTAGTGTGTTTAAATCAGTGATTCTCAACTAGGGTTCCAGGGCACCCAGAGGTGCCATAAGATCCTTTGAAGGGTACCACAAGGTGTGAGGAGATAAGCCAATAAACTGAGCAGATAAACCAGGTTTAGGCTTGTCCCTGCCTGGACAATTGCCCACACCTGCTGCCCAGGCCTTGTGTAAGGAGGCTAGCACTATAATGCATACATTAGTTTTTGAAATTAGGTTTCATTCAATACGTAAAAGTTATGGAGAGTTGCCCTGAGTCTGGTGAGGGTTGCCTTGAGTCCAAGAAGGTTGGGAACCACTGGCTTAAATGAACACATGGCTCATCTCATCGCTAGTTCAATTGTTTTTCCATAGGAAAGATTATTTGCTGTCTCTAAGGAAAAAGAATTAGCACAAACATAGTGAATGGGAATATTTCATGGGCCTCTGTTTTTGTGTACCAGCTCTATCCATTTTGATTAGGATAGACACTAAAAGCAGCTCTTCAATATGAAAATCCTTTGGAAAGGTATTAATGCTATCATTACGAGTTGTATACAACATCAAAGGAAACGGCCCCTGGCCTAAGAAGTTTAGAGTCTAGATTTATTTTTAAATGACTCAGATTGAATAACTTGATTCATCATGGGCACAAATGATAGTCTTTCAATGTTCTGCAGCTTGCTTGTTCTAACATATCACATATGGCTTGAGATCATGAAGTCCTGGCCTCAAGAAGTTAATGGCAAACATGTCGTTGACATCAGTGGAATCTGAATTTCATGGCCGGACAAGTAGGATCTATTATGCAAGCAGGAGGAGATTAGAAAGATCCTGGGCTTCATCTCTCCCCCACACTAGTATCTGCATGGCCCAGCATGCCAAAAGTACCAGGTGCCTAGTATAAACCTAGTGCAGGAACAAGGGAGAGGAGGAGGCGGACTGTGGTTTATTTGATACGTGCTGCAGAACACCACCAAATCCATGAGTTATACTGACAAAAGATTATAGAAACAAATGGAGACCCTTCTAAAACCTGTTTAAAAATATGAACCTCAATGTATAGGAGTACTACTAGAAAATATATTATTTTGGATCTGTATTGTAGAACACTGTTTTTTTTTCTTATAATGTGAATTAGTTTATGGAAAACTAGTTACCTCTTTTAAAAAAATAATTCAGCACTGACATACAACATTTTCAGGTCATTGGAATCAATATATTGTTGAAAGGAGAATACCTAACTTTGTTTGATTACTTGTAAAACATTGTAGACATGATAATGATAAAGTGCTTTAACTATCACCTACTTTGTGAGATTAACTAACTCTTTTCTTTTTCTTAGCCTCTTATTACATGCCAGTGTATGCTACAACTGGGGTGATAGTAGGGATTATTTTTGTCATTGGATTAGCCTGTTTGATCTCTAAGAAGAAAATCAAATTACAAGGTAAGAAACAGGGTGGATTTGATTTAATCACTGGTCAGGAAGCCTTGATTTAATCATTGTTTTCTACAAAAAGTGCATTCTTGTTGTTTGATATAACCTTAATACATATTATTCACAACTCAGAGAGAGATGTAGGTTTCATTTTTAGAAGGTACACCCTATACATTTTGAGGCAGTGATTTATTTTGATATTTTTTCAGATTAATTTTGCCGCTATATCAAAAACTGAATTATGACATTACATTATTTTATTGACCTAAAAAAGCTTATTTATTTTGGATATTTTTCTTCAACAACAAAAATATACAATTATATTAACAAAACAAGTATATGTATTTTTGAATTTTTAACTATTTTAGTTATGTAAAATGTGTTTTTAACAAAAATCAAATAGATTATTTCAGCCAGGTCAACATGAGAAACTTAAAATCCTGGTTATGCAGCAAACTCAGCCTTCACCTTCCTCTTCCCGTTTATTCCTAAACTAGAAAAGAAAGAAAAGCTATCTTGCTTTTTCAGTTCCCAAGTGATTTCTTAATTTAAACTGACTTAGTCCAAAGGAAGAAAATGTTCTTTTTACACCCGCAGAAGAAGCTACTGCTGGTAAAAGATGGATTATCACTTTACTAGTCTCTGATGGATCCAGGTGCTTAAGTGACTTCCACCAGTTCACTGGTGTGACTTTCTTTAAAACCTCATCAGCAAACATATATTTCATGCATGGTTCACCCTTAGCCCTGAAATTTATTATAGTGGGTATTATGGAGGGACGATTGCTGGATGCCCATGTCATAGCCAGCTCCTCTTCTTCAGGAGTTAAGGATTGGCCTTGGTACTGTGTATTGAGAATACTGGCAAGAAAATGAGCTGGAGGTATTGCTTGATCCATTTTTTTTAATGCCTGTAATTTAATTCTGTCATTGCTTATTTCTCTTTTCAAGGTCTCACACAGTCCCTTCGAAATTTCAACAGCATCAGCAATGAAGCAATGATTTCCCTGCACTTTGTTCAAGGCTATAGAAATAGGCTTCAGGATAGTCAGCATATGTTCTACATCTCTCTTTAGCGCAATGTTGAGAACTTTTGGCTATGACAGTCCTGTCTGTTTTGTCATGGTTTTGTTGACAAATTGTCACCAGGTTAGGCCAGTTATATTGAAATGCATTTCAATATATTGCTCAAAACAGTCCGCTGCTGAGTTCCGTTGCACATCTTGTGGGAGAGTTAGTTTGGTTCCTTCTGCTTTCTTCAGAGCAGCTGCTGCAAAGTGGTTGCTATGGAAGTATTTTGCAATTTCAGCAACATTAGCCTCTATTCTGGAGCGCTGAAGTCATTGGCGAAAGGGTGCATCAGCCATATGTTATTAGCTTGGGGCTTTCTTCACTTGCTTCTAGATTTCTTCTCATCTTTGAAACATGCGCAGCATTGTGTGTGACAAAGCTGCGTACTAGACATTTGAATTTTTTTCAGTTTTTTATAGCTTTTACTGCCACTTCTTGGAAGCATTGTGCTGCATGTGCATTTCCTGATGTATCAATTGTTTCTGTAAAGTAGACAGTCCCTTCTGTTGTCACACAAGGACATATTACTGGATCACTGTGGACATTGCTCCACCCATCAAGACTCAGGTTAATAATTTTCCCCACTAGACTTTTTGCACACTGTTCAATTTTTGTTTCTCCTACACTTTAGCCAGCAATATTCTCAAATAGTATATTATTAGAAGTTATAATCCCTATTCCATGATGATATATTTGAACTTTAATATATATTAAATTAAAACTATATAGTTTTATTTTTTTAAAATGCATCTTAACAGAAAAAATGAAATTAAAAAAAAGATTTAAATAAAAAAAATCTTATTTTTTTAATTTATTTTTTTTGTTAATTTGATTTTTATCCACCCTGGTAAGAAACAAGGAGTAATGCTCTCAAGTTCCACCAGAGGAAGCTTAAGTTAGATATTAGGAAAAACTTTGTCACAAGGAGGGTAATAAAGCACTGAAATGGGTTACTTAGAGAGGTTGTATAACCTCCATCCTTGGAGGTTTTTAAGATACGGGTAAAAAAGCCTTGGCTGGGATGATCTAGTTGGGGATGGTCCTGTTTTGAGCAGGGGTTGGATTAGATGACCTCCTGAGGTCCCTTCCAGCCCTAATGCTCTATGATTTTAAACCATTGTGAAGTTTATATTGAATTAAAGTTGGACTAAGATGAATAAATAAGAGTTGTATGAATACTATAACCATTATATCTTTACAACATGTTTCCTCTGTTACAGGCACACCATCTGCACACCATGCCAGGTACTTCCTTGAATGCACATTATCAATGAAATATTTGTAATCATTGTCATGTGTTTTTCTCCAGCTGATTGAAATGACTAAATAGATTCTCCTGTTGTCTTTTTATCTTAGAGATCAGGGTGCTAGTGAAGTGCCAGGAGATGAATGTAAGTGTTTGCTTCGGATAAGCCCATTTAAAGTGGTCGACTACACAGAATGATTTGAAAATTGTGCATCATGCATTTTTAGGATTTGTTTACCTTAGAAAGTCAAAAGGGAGTTATGACACATGAGGCTGTGAATTTAGAGCACAATAGCTGTTTTGTACTAACTCCTGCATGGATACCTTCCCCACCTCAAAACCATCTTTTAGTAGTTTAAATTAACCCACTTTCAGAACAGAATAAAAAGGCATACTGCACATGGGGAGACAGTGTGGAATAGCTAATGCTGAATATTTATTCTAAACCAGCCTGTCTGGGCTATTCCCTTTGTAAATAATTCCTTAGATTGTCTGTGCATAGTATTAAGTGGGCAAGAAAAATGTGTGAATCAAATTAATTTAATTTCAATAGACGTATTGAAAGGTGGTTTTGTGACCTTGGTCCAGTTTCTTAAGCACTCTGTGCCTCACTTCTTCCTTTGCAACATGAGATAACAACACTTTCCCTTCCCCCCACGCCAGAGTGTTAAGAGAAATTCCATTGTTTACAGTGTTTGTGAGATTTTCCGATCCTACAGTGATTGAGGTATGAAAGAACTTAGTTAGCTGAATATTTCAGAATTCTAGATAGTGGTGTATGGCATAGCTAGTATACTTTTGATTAGAAGTTTGCAACCTAATGAATTGCCTGTTGGGTGGTGGGAAGAAGCAGAAGCAGTGGCAGTGGCAGCTAGGTTTCCAACAGCTGCTCTTAAATTGAATCTAACTGGAATAGAGTAAAACTACTGTATTGGAAGATTGGGCCTGAGAAAGCAATTGCTTATTTTCTTGTTCAAAGAGAGAGAGGTGTTTTATTTGGATAATTTATTGTGTTGCTATTTAATTTTTAATGATTTTTTATTTTTACAGGTTCCCCCTATGCAATGAGTTGCAGTAATGACATGCAATGCAATGAAATGCCTTATTCACTTGTAACAAGTTCATTTGAGGGGCCAAATGGAGCCTCCACTATGACAAATAGCAGCACAGCTTCTGACACAGTGCCAGCCAATGAAATACACACTGTCTATGCACTGGCGAATAAATAGCTATTCAAATATGTCAGGACCTCTAAGTGAGAGTAGTATTTTGACAAATGAAATTGCAGATAGAATACTCCTATGACTAATGAAGGCTGAATAGGGGCTGTACATATGTGCATTAATTAACAACTTCGTTCTCTGAGGACTAACCATCTACAATCCTCTGACTACTACACACAACTCCAAATATGCTTCACAGCTATGCAGAAGAACTTCAGAGAAAATTAGAAATCATCTACTTCACCTAATCTACTCCAAAAGAGACCAACTCCGGAAGGAAATCACCATATACTACAACAGCTTAAAAGACAGAAATGGAATCATCTTCCCTAATAATATACAATGGATACAAAGAGATTACGCAACACGTTGTGCAACATTCATCCCACATATAAAGAAGAAATGGAACAAATTACTCCAAGAACAAGTTCCCCAGCCACAAAACAACCATCAGAGGAACAACACCAACACCTTACAACATCCCAACCTCAGACTTGATAAAACTGAAAGCAACAACCAACTCACAAATATTATCAATCTCTCCACACACACACTTACCAAAACTGAAAAATCTGTCCTTTCTAAAGGCCTAAATTTCTGTCCAGAAAAATACCCTAATAAAATACTTCAATTTGGAGAACTAGAAGAATTCTTCCGACAGCTCTGCCTCAAGGAATATTTCCACGACCAAACTGAACCCACTCCCAACAACAACTCATCCTCTGACAACATTCAGGAAAAGATCAACACCAAAAAACACCCAAAAAATCAGACTGGACACTGTAATGAAACCCTAACCTTGACCGCTACATTGTCTGCTTCAGGGAAAGAATGAACAATGAAATAATCAGCAACACGCGCCACCACAACAACCTCTCTCCACCAGAGGAAAAAGGCCACAGAATCTCTAAGATCTGACCACCAAATAGTAATAAAACCAGCAGATAAAGGAGGAGCCATAGTCATCCTAAACCATGAAGACTACATAAAGGAAGCCAACAGACAGCTCTCTGACGCCACCTACTGCAAAGAACTACAAGAAGATCCTACTCCCCTTTTCGCCAAGAAACTCAACAATACCATCAAATCATTTCCATCAGCACTACAAGAAAATCTACAGACCTTGATCCCCCCGCTACCTAACCCGGGGACTTTTTACATGCTCCCTAAACTCCACAAACAAGGGAACCCTGGCAGACCTATCATATCCAACCATGGGACCCTAACATAGGAAATATCAGGTTTCGTTGAATCAATCCTAAAACCACTTGTCACCCACAGAGCAAGGCCACAGAGTACAAGGCACTACAGTACATATCTACAGGAACAAGATTACAACTCAGAATACAGACCCAAAGATATTACTGACCTTATACACTTCATCCTCACACAACAATTTCACTTTTAATAATCAACACTTCCTCCAGATGATGGGAACAGCTATGGGCACCAAAATGGCCCCACAGTATGCCAACCTTTTTTTGAGCCACCTGGAAGAAGACTTCCTCAAGAAATGCACCATCAAACCCTTGCTATACTTAAAATATATTGATGACATCTTCATCATTTGGACTGAAAACCTGCAATCTCTGATTGAGTTCCATCAGAAATTTAACAGTCACCATCCCTCCATCCGACTTTCTCTAGAATACTCCAGCACCAGCATCTCCTTTTTAGACACGATGATCAGTATCCAGAATGATAAAATATAGACCATGTTATACAAGAAACCCACAGACCAACATACATATCTGCACAGAACCAGCAATCACCCTAAGCACACCAAAAAAGCTGTGATATACAGCCAAGCCCTCAGATCTCTTCAGTGCAAATGCGGTGGTAACTCCCGGGATTGCCACCTCACCAATCTTAAAAAGGCTTTCACCCAGCAAGGACACTCCTCCAGAGAGAGAGAGCGCACGTTTGAAAGAGCCACCTGGATACCATGTGAAGAACTGCTGCAGTAGGAAGAAAAACCCCACAAATCGTACACCGCTCGTTATGACATATCACCCCTCCCTCGAACCCGTATGGCAAATCCTCAAACAACTGCAACCCATACTAGACAGAGACCCTATTCTTAAAGAGATCTTCCCAGAGTCACCCATCCTAGCCTTCAAACAATCACCGAACCTCGCTAACCTCATCACCAGAAGCAAACTTCCTCAAGCCCAGAACACACAAAAAGGATCCAGACCGTGCCAGGACAAGAAATGCAAAACCTTCCAACATATCTCCACCACCCCCACAATTACTACACCCCACAACAGAGCCATCAGCAT
>NW_005842038.1:2202608-2208917 GCF_000455745.1 Alligator sinensis | reverse complement strand
TTCTTTACTTTCCATCCCATCCAGGAAGAGTACACACCAGCTGCTGAAGCTTCCTTAGCCTGACAAAGGGTCAGGCTAAGGAAACTTTGAACCTGAAAGCTTGCTTAATAATTGTTTTCCAACTATTTAAGTTGGTCTAATAAAAGATATCAGATTCACCCAAAGAACCTTGTCCGTCTTAATTAACAAGAAGTAGTCTTCCAGTTGCTTGACTTTGCTTGGTAATATATTTATGGTAATATTGGTTATGTGCACAAACAAGAATGAGAGGAAAGGTACAAGAAGCCTTCCCATGGTTTGTAATAATTGCAGTCTCCATGATCTCCTGGTCTCTGCAAGGGGCTGACCTGCCCAAAAGGAAGTGGAGGTTGCAGGGAGGAGTATACTCATCAATCATCCCACTCTCTGTGTCCTGTCTTTCCATGCTGGGGAGTTTCATAGTAGTTTCATAGTAGTTTGGGGTCAGAAGGGACCTGAACAGATCATCTAGTCTGACCCCCCCACCACTGACAGGAGCACACGCTGGGATCACACGACCCCAGACAGGTGTTCGTCCAACTTTTTTAATTTACCTAAGGTAGGAACGAGGACCACTTCCCTAGGAAGTGTGAGTGTTTGAGGCAAGTGAGTAAATTGCTCCCATTCACACATACCTTTAAAGAAATGCTGAAAGGCCTTTCACAGTTAATTTAAGTCTGCGATGGTTACAGTTCTGAAAGCTGTGTTCCTGTGCATAAAGCTTTCCATTCTGTTCTCTATTTAAGTTGAGCATTAATCTGACTTTGTGAAACAACAATGGGATGTTTTTGGCTTCTTTTGGAAATTGAATAAGTCACTTCAAAAGTTATACATCATAGTCTTGTCCCTCAGTTGCTTTGAGGTTAGTAGAGTTGCAGAGGTTTATTTGACAGGAGACTTTGGCTTCTTATCTTCAACATTACCAGTGCTTTAAATACACTAATGAAAATGGACTTTCTCAGGATGTTTATATATGTGCTGGGGGAAGGGGGGGCACTTATTAGAGTGGCTCTGAGAGTTGCTCGAATTAAAGCACTCACAGAGTCTTGTGTTTCAGGATCCCCACACTTAAAAATGGTGGTGGGGCACTTTAATTAAAGCTTTTGAACAAGCTTTACTTAAAGTGCCCCTGTTGCCTTTTTTCAGCATGGGGATGGCGATACACAAGGCACTGGAGTGTCTGGAGCGCAGTAATTACCAGGCTCCAGCAGACTCGATTTAATTACAGTGCATTAGAGCAGCCTTGATGCATGCGTGCAGGTGCCCTCAGAGACCAGCCTGTAGTTCCAGTTCAGAGTGTGTTAGCTTATTGTTTGTATATAACAGGGCCTGAATCATGTTATTTTTTCCCCTCAAAGTATTAAGAATTCTGAAATATTTTTTCCTCATGGTTTTTCTTTGTAAAGGAGCTAGTGAATGCAAACCCATTTGAAAAAGACAGTTAACTTTTGACTGAGCTGGAGAAGAAATCCACAGCTACTTCTAAAATTCATCATTATAAGGCCTCATGGAACTCACTGGCCTCGCTTTCTGATGATCAGATAGGATCTCTCCAACCAGCCTCACATAAGAAATTAGATGGAATAGCTCTTTTAGTATTCCCATCCCCTACTAGCATGGGGATTCCCATTTATGTGCTGAACTTGGACCTGCTATATGACAGTACATAGCACACCAAGGTGGGCTGTTAGCCCACCAAGACAGCTTTGTTGGTCAACATGCAGCTCCACTGGTAAACAGACTGAGATTTAAAATGCATTTCACACAGGCCATCAAATAGCCTTCAGATGGTAACGTTTTTGTCATTACCAACCTGAGATGAATTATCTTCCAACCTATTACACAGATTACTGAACTATAAAGGCTATATAGCCAAGGGGTTCAAATGATAGGGGGTTCAAACACCAAGGGGTTTGAATGATAGCATGCTAGCCAAGAGCTTGAGGAGTTTGTGCTGTCATTGGATCCCTGAGGTGTGTGTATATATTTTGTACAGTCTTATCAACTTTGTCTGTAGTGTTTTGAAATCAGGATGTCAAAAGATTATAGTGAGTAAAATCTTTGTTTAAATATAAAAAAAAATAGATCTTTTGAAATGTTCATAGATTTCATAGATATTAAGGCTGGAAGGGACCTTGGAATATCATCAAGTCCAGCCCCCTGGCCCAGGGGCAGGAAGTCAGCTGGGGTCAAAGGATGTGATGCTGGATTGCCTGGGATTGGAGCCCTGTACACCACCACCACCGACTTCTTCTGACTCTCAATGGGGCTCCCGGTGCTGACAGCAATCCCAGCACGAGCTGCACTCTCCCCACCAAGACCATCTCCCTGCAGAACAATCTGCTTGCTGGCAGTGCTCACTACACACAACCCCTCCTTCCCCCCCGCCCTCCCAATAAACAGGAGATTTCTAGCAGAATGTAGGAGACAGGAGGAAGCTGAATGAGGCATCTGGGAGACGGGAAGCCATTTCCTTTACAGCGTCCAGTTACATCAGCTTTGTCTAGAGACTCTTTCAGTTTTCAGCTCATTTATGTGGAGGAGGATATCTCTCTCTGATGTGGGCAGGGCAGATTGTTTTGTCAGCCAGGGCGACTGGGTGCTTTGGATGCCTGGAAAAAGGAGGCAGTAATCTAGGGGTAGCCTAGCTTTTATATCTGTATTGCATGCAGAATAAGTCAAAGAAGGTTAATAACCTGTTATAATATGTAGCCAATCAGCTACTGGAAACAAAGCAATAGCAATAATCAAAGAATAGCTCATATAATATTTAGACTTATTAAATAAACCAAACAATATGTTTCCATACATATTTGTAATGTAGTTATGCAGTTACAATTCAGATGACAATATTATCTGTATCGAGAAATACCTATCAAAGATAATGAAATAATTCTTGATCTGTGATAACAGTAATTTAAATTAAAATCAGTGCTTTCTGAAGTGCTACATGTTTTCAGTTCCTGTCTTTCTACGCATTCCACAGTTCAATCCGAGAACTACACAAACCCTTGGAGTTATTAATGGTAATAATTAAACTGTTGATGACAGACATATGGCTTATATTTATCAGTAGGGTTGGAATGTTGTTGCGCATTTACTAAGTATCCTTCACTGTGGGATCTTTCAGAGGACATTACATTCGAAGCAGAATCTGAAAGAGGAGAGACATTGGAAAGACTATAAAATGTTCTTGATGAATCAAAATGGCCACTAGAGGTCACTGTTGCTCTAACCAAATTAAGGAAGACTGTGACTTTACATGGTCTGACATAGCTGATGCTATGACATGATTGCTGCATGGAGAGAATGCCATCCTCTTCCCCTATGCTGCTACATGTTTCAGGGTTTTTTAAGCCTTCCTAAGAGGGGTTGGGTATTGACTGCAGCCAAGGCTAGGGATTTTGACTGGAGTGTGCCAGTGCTCTTGCTAGGACTTAAAACTAGGGGCTCCTGGCTAGAGAGAAGGTCTTGCCTCTCTGCTCAGGGTCACACTGCTCACCATATTTGGGGTCAGGAAGGAATTTTACCACATAAACTTGATACAGGCTGTGGGGGTTTTTGGCTTCATTGAGAGCCAGGGACATAGCTCTCTTCCTGGGATCTCTTCCCTGTGTATTAACAAGCTTTACAGCAGAAGGATGTTGACTGCCATTGTTCCCATGCTTTATCTGTGGTAACTGTGGGTGTGTGACAGGCTCACTACCACTGCGTCAATCAGTGGACATGTCTCACTGCCTGAGCTGTGTCATGTTGGGGCTGTGTCACGTTGCAGTGTTATGGGGTTACTGCTGCCTGACTCACCAGCTGCAGCAATTCAACCGGAGTCAAACGCAGTATGCAGGTCCACCTGGGGGGACCTAGGATTCACTCCCTATTCTGGGGATTTTGGACCCAGGAAGAGTTACTAGTCAAGGAATCCACCTCCAGGACTAGGGACAGAAGTTACTCATAAACCAGTTTAAGTGATCAGAAACTGGTTTAAACCTGTAACAGAACAGAAGTTTAGTGCACATAAACCAGTCCCAAAATGGTTGAGACTGGTTTAATATAAACCTGGTTGAATGTAGTATCAGACTTAACTGATTTAGGTCAAACTGGTTTATGAAACTTTTGTCCCAGACCCCTTCCTGCTTCAACTTAAATCACAGTCCCCCAGCATGCTTTTCAACCCTGGGTTGGGTTGGGCTGTGCTGTCTGCTCCAGAGAGCAGGGCTGACCCTGCCCCTCTGCTCCCTAGCTGAAGCAGTGAAGGCTGGCTCACTGTCTGGCTCACGCCCCCCCCAGGAAAACCCATGTTGGGGTCTGGGCCAGGGAGGAGGGTTATACTCACTTTTCCATCCAATACAGAGCTGCCCTGCTAAAACTTAGTGCCAGCTGTGACTGGGGACTACAAATCCCAGAAGCACTTGGAAGCAGGAAGAAGAAGTGAGGTGCAACCCTGCAGAATCCTGCTCTTGTGGCTGTGGACTGCAAATCCCAGAGACCTTAGGGGCCACAGGAAGAGTAAGTGAACATACAGTCCAGGCTGCATTTTAGTTTATAGTTTTTTAGAGAGAGAACTATTTTTGTTCAAGCTTTTATTAATTCAATGCCACTGCCTTCCACTCCACCCAGGCAGAGCATGGGCTGGGGCCTCATCATGCCCACTTTTTTTGAGGAGGGAGGAGGGAATAAAGCCTTGGAGCTTCAGTTCCTTTCCTTTGGCAGCAGCTGGCAGGCTGGGAGGTGTGTTCTAGGGCCCCCCACCCTGCCCCGGCTTCTGGTCTGAGCCACTGCAGACATGTGGCTGCATTTCCTGAATCAAAAGTGAATGTGTGTTTATTTTCTTATCAGTTCAGTCCCTGCAGTTTAGACTAACCTGCAAAGACTCAATCAATACAGCCTTGGGCTTTTTGACTGTCTGTACTTAGCCCAGGTTCTCTCTTGGCACTCTGTCAGTGCCTTTAGCCCGTACCATTCCTCCTGGCTTGCTGGACCAGGCCAGCCACACTGGGCCACTTCTGGCTATGGCTCCATCGCCGGTGTTTCTCCCTCTCTCTACACTTCTGCCCAGAGCCTTTTAGCATTGGACTAACCAGTGGTGCCTCTTCTGGCCACATGGTGCCAGCTGGTTCACCACCAGCCTGGCCATGAGGATGTCCGCACAGCAGTAGGTGAGTCAGGGGCCTGTCAGAGGTGTTATGTCTTGTGTTGTGTCACGGTTGACTATGTAGTTTTGCTAAGAAGTTAGACTGGATTTGTATCAGATCATTTGGATAGGGATGATCCTGCCTCGGGTAGGGGATTGGACTAAATTATTGGTTCTCACCCTTTTTTGTACTGGGACCCATTTGCCAAGATCTATGGCTTGTCCCAACCTACACACCCTGGTCTGGCCAGTGCCTGACCCACAGTCCCCTGTCCCCCTGGGCCCTGCTGGCACCCCTCCCCCCCAAGCCACTGCCCCCTGGCCTTGCTGGTGCCCCTCACCCCGAGGCACTGCCCCCTGGTCTTGCTGGTGCCCCTCACCCCCAAGCCACTGCCCCCTGGTCTTGCTGGCACCTCTCACCCCCAACCCTCAGTCCCTGGCCCACCCCTAGCCCTGCTGGAAGAGGCCCCCAGCTGCCCCCATCCTGCTTGGAGCAGAGTGTGAACAGTGAGTGCAGGCCCTCGTGTTTATGGGCTCCAGCTCTGGCTCCATGCTGCCAACTCCTCTGTGAAGGACCGCCCCCGCCTCCTTCCCCTGCTGAAGAGCCAGGTGCCTTCTCCCCTCCTGCCCTGCTGTAGCCCTGCTCCCGGCATCCAGCAGCTGGGGCTGCTCCCAACACCCGACCTCAGTCTATGCTGGCCATGTGTGTCTGTGTGCACAGACGCATGTGCACCCGCTGCCTCCAGTCATCCCAAGCAGCTGCTTGCAAGCTGGAACACTGACAGCCTGAAAGGGAAAACCCGTGCTTTCATGGGTTTTTCTGGGGACCTGCTGACAACCCTTTCAAATATTCTTGCAACCCACTTTCGGGTTGTGACCCACCAGTTGAGAAACACTGGACGAGATGACCTGTGGAGGTCCCTTCCAGCCCTACTGCTCTGATTCTGTGACAATGTTGATATGATTCTGGAACAGATTTAGGCAGGAGCGCTGACTTTGGCAAATTATACAAACCAACTCAAATAATTGTGTTCTAGAGGCCCCCAGTTGTTACATAATCGTAATCTTGATCAAACTTTGAGTTCCTTAGCTAGGTAGAATTCTCTCTGTAGCCTGAATAAGGACCAGTACTTTGGCCTGACCCTGCCTGACCTCTCTAC
>NW_005842038.1:2186885-2202577 GCF_000455745.1 Alligator sinensis | reverse complement strand
AGGAATGCCAAATATGGATACTTGCTGAACTGGGACCAGTGCTGCCTTTCCCTCCCCTCCAGGAGTAATGAGCCTAACTCAAACCAAAATAAAAAATAGGAAAAACAGGAAGAACCCCCCTCCCCTCCAAATTAAATAAAGCAGCCTCCTAGAAGGCAGGATATAAAAACAAATGCAGGTAAAAGAGTAACACACAATTCACTGTTGTTTCTAACAGCATCCAGGAGCTGCTGCTAATGTACCAAATCTTCCCCACCCTTCCTCTGCTACCAATATAGGCTGCCATTTGAAAGTCATGGTATGATCCAGAATGGTTTCTTTCTGACATGATACTATTTATGGTACTGCAAGAAAAAGCTGTTCTGAGTACATGTATGTGCAGATGAAGCAATACAGAGAAATGGCATAAAAGCACTAAAATGTGAAATGAAAGATTAAAGCCTCAATTAACTTCAAGGGAGCTCTGCTGATTTACAGCAGGTAAGTTGTAGTATTTTCTTTCTGAGATAAATGGAGAAGGTAGTTCTCTATAATTAAAACACAAGAGGAACATCCAGGGAAGAATTGCAAAGGCTGCAGTATACTTTTTTCATAAATATTTGTGAATCCTGGATGACAAAGAAAAGGATATGAATTTCAAACTCTGATATCAAGAATGGTGCAGAAATATTGGATGTATTTTGGTCATACCAAAAAAATGCTGAAGACCCAAGGAAGGGTGTGATTAGGCTGTGTGAGCCAGGTTAGACAATGATCCACTGAGACTGACTGGACACACATGAAAATGGAAGCTCACTAGGAAAAAAATAAAGTGGTGCTAAAACACATACAGAGCTCTTTAATTCTTTGGCCTATGCCTAAGGATGGCCAAAGAATGAGGCTACACTGACCTTTGTTTTTATTAGCTTTGAAAATGAAATAGAAAGAATAATTGGAATACTGAAAAAGCAACCCAACACACTGCCAAGCTTTAACCGCTTGACACAATCCAGAGAGAAAGTCCTCTCCTGGCTAAGCATGCATGTGGGAATTCATGGCAGAATCTAAATCAAGAACTGGAGATTAGAGTCATCTATATTACATTAAGGTAATAAACATAAACATCTATACAAATCTGCCAGGAATGATGGAATATCAGGATGTTAAAGATGGAACTTCAGTATTTTCCTCAAAGAATGTATAAAGAGAAAGAAGTACAAGTGCATTATAGTGCTCACTTGGCTGACAATTGGATATAATCAAATGATATCACTGTCTGCTGCTGTGGAGACCCCATGGAATTACTGCCAAGGGCTTGAGTTTCAGAAGTCTTCTGAAGCTGTGATCTTCAGTGATTGGGTTAAGGAGAGCCAGGCCCTCTGTCAGGGACTCCAAGGCTCTGGGCTAATTGCTTAGTTGGCTACACCTGCCTAGGATTATGGCTGGCTGGCAGCACTGCCCCAGCTAATGATTCAATTGGCTATGATTTGGGCCTCCTGATTGGCTGCCGGGGAGAGTACCCTCTCTATTTATTTCCATCTGTGTAAACTGCCTGCAGGCTAGCTAATAAGCTCCTCTGCAGGATTATTCTGGCAAGCTTCTCTATTCCTGTGCTTTCTGGTTTCTTGACCCTGCTTGCTCTGTTCCTGAACTCTGGCTTCTGGATTTTTCCCCTGGATCTGGTGACTTCATATCTGACTCCTGGTCTTTACATAGCTAGTTGTTTTGGACTCTGGCCCTCTGGTGGCATAACTGCTAGGTCAGACCATGCACAAGTTGTTACTTGTACCCTACAATATTGGTTGGGTGGGTTCAGGAGCTGGGTATTGCTCTGCCTGGAGTGTGGAGGGGGTCAGGCCAGCCACACCCCTAAGCCAGAACCTAACTGCAAGAAGCTGTTGGGGACAAGAGCCATGAGCCTGCTGTTAGTAGGCCTGCACCCAAGAGCCTGAGTTACTGGGTGGGCTCTTTGTGGTACTTTTATAGCCTGGGGAGGTGGGGAAAGTCAGGGGGAGGAAAGGGCAGGAATAATCCATAGTTTGCTTGGCTTGTCCTTCCCCTTGCCCAGACTGAGTCTGGAATCCAGGACTCTGCATTTGGAAGCTTAGCAAGGCCTGTACAGCACTGCTCCATAGGGCCTATCGCAGGGAGGAGTCTGTTCCATGGAACTCCATGAGCAGTGATGCACAAAATAGACAGAGGAAAATCAATTTAACAAAACTGTAACATAGCCAAGGGCCTTTGTGATGCCTTTCCCACTAGCACACTTCATTGGGCTGGCAGTTCCCCCAAAAAGTAGGTTAGGGCCTGTCCCTGAGATGCCAGACCCCCTGTAGGCTTGCTTTCCTTTCTTGCGATACAAGGACTACAACAGTAATTGAGGTGAGGGCCTAGATGTGGGGGTCTTGGTCCTGGCCCCTTTTATTCTCACCTCTTATTGGAGCATATTGTGATTGCTGTATAGCATGGTTCTACTCAAGCTAGCCTTTAACTAGCTAATTTGGGTTCTGGTAGCAGTCTAGCTGTGGCAGTATGGAGCTCAGTGGAAGCTGCTATACTTGTGGAAGTACTTAGTACCATGCTGTCATGACTGAACTGCTTCCAGTACCAAGCTAACATGTTTAAATCCTCCCTAATATGGCTCAGCAATATTGAAGTAACAGAAGTATGTATACCCATGGTGATGAAACGCATGGGCTTTTATAGGCTACAGCCCACTTCATCAGGTGCTCTGGAGTCAGATGCATCATAACCTTTGAAATGGGCTATAATGAAAGCTCATGCCTCTCTGACTAAGTCTATAAGATGCTGCTGTGCTGTGCCTAAGTACAGTTTAACATGGCTAACTACCTCTCTTTACCTGGGGTAATAGATAACCTTGAAACTTTTGTATGTTTTCTTATGCTTGGCTGTTCAGAAAGGGAAGGCTGTTCACAAGTTCCTCTGTAATGACCCAACTTGGGAAACTACAGCTCTTGCTACTGAGAGAGGAAAAAACAGAGGTAAATTGCACTTGGGCAGTCAAGAGGAGGGCTAGCTATAAAGAGATAAGCAGCCAGAGCTCTTTTAATGAGAAGTGCCTATTGCTGTGCTAGACAAAGTTCTTTGGGTAAATATGATATCTTTTATTAGACCAACTCAAATAGTTGGAAAAATTATTAGCAAGCTTTTAGACACAAACACCCTTTGTCAGGCTGAGGAAGCGTCTGCACAGATGGTCTGTGCTCTTCATGGATGGAGTAGTAAAGCAGCCAAGAGGCCAGTACGTGTGCAAGAAAGCCAGACAGTTAAAATGTAAATTAAGGTGGTCAGTAGATGAGAGACGGGTGTGGATGGGTGGGGGGAATGAATGTAGCTGTAGTCAAAGGATGAGAGATGGAAGGTGGGGTAGGGAGAAGAGAATGAGACTAGCTGGTTAAAAGGGGGAGGGTTTAGCTGGGGAGTTGATGTTAGGCAGGTCCCAATGCATCATAAATCTAATGTCTATATTTAGTCCATGACTTTTTTTTTTTTTGTATACAGTAGATTGATAGAGTGAAGCAATGATATAATAGGAGAGTAACCTGGGTTAGCAGTAAGGGAATTACTGCAGTGCCTAGTTCTGCTGCTATAGACCATCCTGAAGGTTGGTAAGCAAAGCACTTTAGAGGGCACCTGAAGACTGCCCAGGGAGTCACATGACTGGAAGGGGGCAGGGCTCTGGGGCATATAAGCCTAGGCCAGAGCCAGAAAAAACAGTCTGGCCCTGGAAGCTGAAGAGGAAAGCTCTGTAGCAAGAGCCCTGCTGGTGAGAGACTGAGTGAGAACCTGCTATGACTATTAAGCTGCAAGTAGGGAGCTAGGGGCTGGTAGAAGATTTGAACCAGTATGGGTGATAATTGTATTAGAGTTTTAATAGGCTTAGAGAACTAAGTTACAGCCAGTGCACTTATGTTTGTGGTTTGAGTTTAACTAGTGGTAAGGGATGAGAGGAGGTCTCAGTGGTGCCCAAGGGGCATGCGACTATCTTGAGCCCTGCCAGGAGGCAGGGGCTTGATTGTAGCAAGGGAGAGAAGCGAAACTATACAGAGCTAGTCAGCCCATAGCCCCAGAAGTGCAGAGAAAGGGCCAATGAGCCTTTGGCTCTAGAGGGGCAGAGTTGGGGCCAGGAGCCCATAACTCAAGAGAGGCAAGAACCAGGGCCAGGAACCCATAGTCCAAGAGGGGGGAAAAATAGCACTAGAGAGCCTACAGCCCAGAGAAGGTTAGAAGTTGGGGCCAGGGGGGCAGAGATATAGGCCCAAGAGGTGAGATGAGGGCTGGAGCCTAAGGAGCCAGACCCAGTATAGTGGGTCTACATCAGAAGGACCAACCAGAGCAGTGGGATGGAAGCTGGGAAGGCTGAGGCCCCAAAAAGGAAATAGAGGCCTAAATGTGGCCTGGTGGCATTAAGCAAGGTGCCCACTGAAGTGATTACCAGCAATGCCTGCAAGGTATGAACATGGCTATAGGGGAGGTTCAGGGGCTGTGATTTACCTATAAGGTAATGGGTGGCCTTGGGGCATGTGGGCCAAGAGGGCCCATCTAGTGGGAAAGAGGGATTGGAAACAGTGGGGTCTGAGGGGGATCTGTGGGTAAAGATGACAAGTTACAACATGCTCTAAGACAGTTGGGCAGCCTCCCTTTCTAAATTTTGTTAATAAAATCAAGGTGTGGCAGGCGAGACCAAAAGGAAGGTACCTTAGAGGAGTTGAGTTGCCACTAGGGACGTGATGTCCACCTCTGGGGCACCAGTTCTATTACAAATGGGCTTTGCTTTTGTGGGAACAGAGAGACCCTGGGAAAATATACATGAAGGATTTTTAGGAACGGGTTCTCGATTACATTGTTAGCTAATGTCATATATTCTGGAATGCTTTGCAATCATGCTGTGTTCTACTATGGACATCTACCAGTAGCTAAGCTATCATGGTTTCTGCACTGGACTTGTTGAGGTCTGTTCAAGATAGGAAAAGAGAAAAATAGATTGAATTGCATTTAATGCAATGGGATGTTCTATATGCTGTAAACAAACAGAGGCAGATACGAACTCACCATATGGAACAGATAGAGGATGTAATAGCTGTGAGACTATTTTCCAGGTTGGTACAGTATGGTGACAGTATTTTCTGTATTGTGCTGATTTTTCTTTAATAAACTGATTGAGCCTAAGGTGGCTTATTCCAATCGTTTGAACAAACTCTGATATTTACAATGTTCAGGACCTTAAGTGCTTTCTGCATGGAGTGTTTTCCACACAAAGTTGTTATTGCGACATGTAAATAAGTCAAAACTGAGAACTTCTGTATGTTTTAGCTATAGAAAATAAAAAAGTAATTAGAATTCTACTACACTAATACTATCAGCTTTCTTGTTAAATATATTATGTATCTATTTAAAATACAAAAAATAGGGCACAGAAACCTTGTGTGTCTTTCCAAGGTCATAAAATAAGCCTGTGAAAGAGCCAGCAGCAGAATGCTTCTCTTGATGACCAGCATGGCTTTTTAACTCCTAAGCTTCTTTGGGTATCTTGGATCTAAATTGCATCATGTCAGCCAAAAATCCTATTTAAAGAATTCTTATGAAACACATTAGCAGAAATGACTGTGTGCAAATAGTTGTAGAAAAGTATATTGATAGTTAATATTTAAATAGTTGCTCCTTCAGGTTTCTTTGCTTCTATTTGCAAAGAATTTCAAAGCTCAAAATCCAGCGATTCACTTCAAGGTTTTCTATAAAAGTCATGCATTTTTCATTTTAAAAAATTTTGTTAGGGAAATCTTCTAGCTCCCAAAGGACAGGGTTGTCTTTGAAGAAAGTGATATTTTCTACCAGCAGAAATCAATGAATTCTTTGGTCTCTGTTAATAAACAGAAACTGATTCGGGAAGGGAAATGTACTGTCCCAGTTTCCTAAACCTTATGGAAGTCTCTCATAAATATCAGTGAAATGACCTAATGTGCATCAATCTGCAGATTGAAACAATGTAGAAATAGTATCAAATTTAAAGAAATGAACTTGTTCTCCCTTGCTTTTTAGAGAGAGGCCCAGCCTTACAGTTTTATTCTAGATAAGAATTTGAATCCTCCCAAAAGGTTGAAGCTTGGTTGATCCTGGCTTTTGTTCTGATCCAGCATAGAGCAGCAAAGATCTTCAGCTGATATAAACCAGTTCCTGAGAATCTGGCCCAAGAGCATGAAAATCAGATCAGTCCCTGGCTTGAATTTGGAATCCCTTGCAAAACTGTTCCAGAGTGCTTAAAAATCCATTTCTAGCTTGTGTATGGGAAGAGAGAGCAGGGCTTCCCTTACAGCAAGGAGAGGTGCTTGAAACTATATTCCAAAATATAATTTACGGATGTATTCATAAAGCCATTATGGTCCCAGTCCTACAAAATAGGTGGTAGGTGTGTGTCTTTAAGCAAAATAATTATCCCAGTGACTTCCAGTGAAAGTCATTATTTAAGTACTTAAACTTAATCTTCTGTGTTGGGGTAGCTTGTTACATTTAGCTTTAGTTGCACCTGCTTGAGTGGTGAATTATAGTATTATTTGAACTTTTCTTTTGTACTCAGCTTTATTTAACCATTGCTCACATTTTTGTATAGCCTCATTATTATTTGAATTTTTCTCTTTCATTTTGTATCTGCACTATCAACTAATAGCCTTCAGCTCACTATTACAGGCAGCTTGTGTTCTAACATTATCAACATAGGTGTGTGTATAGTGTGAGCCTTGTTTCCAGTTCAAATTAACTGGACTTGGGACTAACCGATTGAATGAGAGGGATGACATAATTGGATATGCTAATGGAGGGTGATAAGAGGGGACCAACTAGACAGTACTTGACTGCAGAGCCCTGGAACTTCTGGAGTTGATGGACAGACCAAATTGGGAGCCTGGGGCATGCCCATATTAAAACACTGGTAAAGACCAAATTAAGATGTGTGCATGTAATGGGTTTGTTGGAATAAAGGAATAGGCTGACAGGAAAAAAAACATGAACAGAGTGGTGATCATGGAGAAACCAATCAAGAGTACCCAGAAAAAAAAAAGACTAATCAGAGGAGTAAAGTTAAAGAAAAAGCATAAAAGAGCAGCAACATGGAAGTTGTATTTGTGTAGTCTTCCAACAATATCTGGACTGAAAAACAGCCATTACCCACAGATGACCACCCTCTACTTTCAGGAACTGATTAGCCACCTTTTCTATGAAGTGGAATAACATCTGGGATTGGGTGGAACCATTGAACTAAGTGTTTTTTCTCTCCTTCTATGTAGAAACTATTAATACATTTAATGTGTTCATAAAGGTAGATTTTTAGTTAAGTTGGATGTTGTGAGATGTATTCTGTGTTCACTCTAGGTTCATTATGTTCTAGTGATCCTCTACTACCATGGGTACATAATGCATATGTTTTGTTTTCAGGATCAGGACCTAATTTAGCTCAACTCTCACTGACAAAAATGGGAGTCATCCATTGGAGTTCTTCTCCATAAGCCTTCAGAATGTAGATTGACTCCTTGCTATTTTTATAAGAAATTGAAGATTTAGAGCTGATTCTTAAAAGGATGTAAGCAACTGATGAAAGACTAAGGTGGAATTTAGGGACCTAAATCCAAAATTGCAACTCTGAAAATGCCTGTTCAGCCTCTGCCAACCTGTGGTGGCAACTAAGTGCTGAAGTGATGTCAGCTTGATGTTATTGTTCCCCAGTTCCAAAATTCTACTTCTTTACATATCAGAAATGCCTTAGTTTATGACCAGAAAACATCTACCATGTACAGGGGTGATAGGTGCCTTCTGAGTCTGGGGGGCCACAACTTGTGGGTGGGTCTGGGGGTGGGCCAGAAGCCTCATATCTACTCCTATACTTCTATGCTGAGGTTTAGTACTGCCGCTGGCCTACATGGCAAAAAACCTGCCCTGAGTGGTGCAGAGTTGTGGGCCAATCTCAAGGGGGGCACATGCCCTGCCTCGTGCCCCTTCTACCAGTCACCTGTGACCATGTACCTCCTATACTAGATTCCACGCAAAGTGCAGTGATACCTGCTGCTTTCTTTTGATTCGCACCAGGCAATGTTGCTGCCACATTGCTCATTTGTTACAGTATCCCAGGGACTGGAGCAGTTGCACGGAACACAAAAGATTAAAATTCAGCTTTTTCATTTCCCATCTCTTAGCGAAGTATTTTAACTCCCATCCTATCTGCAAGCATGGCTGGGGCACCCTCTACTCTTGTTGGAGCTATGCCCTTCTTTAGAAAAGAATTCAAGATTCACCGAGTCAGAGGAAGATGGAACATGACACTATGAGCTGATTGTTAAAGCACACATGGGACAATAATGTTCTGCATTCTAGTTCATATCTCAAGGACTACTTTTTGTAAGTTATGTGATACTAGCTTAATGTAAAACACATAAATGATCCTTAGAGGAGGAAATGGATTCTCCTCCCTGCTGCCTCTCTCACTCCTGACCCATTCATCTTCCCAAAGTACAGGACTTCCTTGAAAATTCTGTAGTGCAAGGTTACTTTTGGAAAGATGGAGGTAGTCTTGCAGTCTAGGAGACAGAAGATTTCAGGATAGAAACCTGGCTGGATCACTGGGTCCAGTGGGTAGTGATCAATGGCTTGATGTTTAGTTGGCAGCTGGTATCAAGTGGAGTGCTCGAGAGGTTGATCCTGGGATCAGTCTTGTTCAATATCTTCATTAATGATCTGGAAGATGGGATGGAGTGCACCCTCAGCAGGTTCGTGGATGACACCAAGCTGAGGGGAGTAGTTGATGCACTGGAGGGTAGGACTAGGATTCAGACTGACCTAGACAAATTGAAGGACTGGGCCAAAATAATTCTCATGTGGTTCAACAAGGACAAGTGCAAAGTCCTGCACTTAAGATGAAAGAATCTCATGCACTGCTACAGGCTTGGGACCAACTGGCTAAGCAGCAGGGCTTCAGAAAAGGACCTGGAGGTTACAGTGGACAATAAGCTGTATATAAGTCAAGAGCATACCCTTGTTACCAAGAAGGCGAACAGCATATTGGGCTGCATTAGTAGGAACATTGCCAGCAGATCAAGGGAAATAATTATTCCACTCTATTCTGCACTGGTGAGGCCTCACCTGGAATACTGTGCCCAGTTTTGGGCCCCCCCACTCCAGCAAGGATATGGACAAGTTGGAGAAAGTCCAGTGGAGGACAACAAAATGGTTAGGGGACTGGGGTGCATGACTTTTAAGAAGAGGCTGAGGGAACTGGGCTTATTTAGTCTAGAGAAGAAAAGACTGAGGGGGGGTGTGTGGAATTTAAATAGCAGCCTTCAACTACCTGAAGGGAGGTTCAATAGAGGATGGAGCTGGACTGTTCTCAGTTGTGGCAGATGACAGAACAAAGAGCAATGGTCTTAAATTGCAGCAAGGGGAGTTTAGGTTGGTATTAGGAAAAACTTTCTTACTCGGATGATGGTGAAGCACTGGAACGGGTTACCTAGAGAGATGGTGGAATCTCCACCCCTGGAGGTTTTTAAAGCCTGGCTTGAAAAAGCCCTGGCTGGAATGATCTAGTTGTGGATCATTCTGCTTTGAGAAGGGGCTTGGCCTAGGTGACCACCTGAGGTCCCTTCCAACCCTAATTTTCTATGATTGAGAACACACAAGAGAGTCAGAATGTTTCACTAGAGTGGCCCAACTTGAAACCAAGTTGACAGTGATTTAACTGTGTTACTGCCCAGTTGCTGTTCAGTGAACTATTTGAATTGTGATCACGTTGACAAGCTAGCTGTTGGTTCCATATCACAAAACACCCTACAGCAATTGGCACTAATTTAACACCCTTCTCAGCTGTCTTAATAGTGGACATATATTTGATAGATCTCCATATTAGTGTTGCCCAGGAACACCCAGGGGTCTGCCTTGTCCGCAAGTGGAAGGGATGGGGTGGTCAGGCAAGAGTGCTGTGAGAGGCGCCTGCCACTGGGGAGCAATACCTTCTTTTCTCTATAGAGCCAGGCCAGGACAAAGCACTTAACTGTATACAAATTTATTGCTATACAAAATTAAATATAAATAAGAGACATTAAATATTTACAGTAGAATTGGTATGTGACACCATATACAATAACCTGCAATCAACGCATTGTACCACTTTGAGGGACTGCAAAACATAGAACAGGTAACTGGGAACTCAGTACAGGTGATCCACAGCTCAAGCAATAATTAACCCCCCTGCACAGATGAACATTAACACCCTGGAACAGGTAAGTCAAGGCATCAACACAGTAAACACATATAAGCATCAACTTGGATAAATCCAGGTAAGTCGAGGTAGCAATGCAACAGACATACACAGGCAACAATACGGGTAAGTTTTGATAATAGGCAATAAACATATGTAGGCAATAAAAACAGGTAAACCAATATAGACCCCCTTAATGAGTACCCATAACTATATTAACATGAACAATGTGAAGCAAACATCAGTCACAAAATATGAGGTACACTCAGCAACCTATGGGGTGTTCCCTGGAGCCCCTTCTTTTTGGGGCCCCAGGATGTGGGCCCCCCCCCCCCCCCCCGCTCAATGGAGGAGGCTGCAGCCCCTCCTCTTCCAAGCCCACCTCTCCTGTGGGCCCACTTCCCCAGCATCTCACACTCCTACTCTGAAGCAGATAAGGCTCATCCCCTGGTGGCCAGTCCTGCAAGGGCCTCTCTCCAGCAGTGCCTCTGGCTTCTCTCAATGGCCTGGTGCCCTGCTCTGGACCCACTCAGCCTCCCACTGTGGGTCTTTCCTCTCCCCAGGCCCTGCTCTGGGGCTCTTTTAGTTTAATGCTGAGCCACACTGCAGGGATCCAGTTACCCGGCCTAGAGCCAGGGCTAACTTGAGCAGCCTCAAGCTGCTCTTGAGGTCAACTCTCCATGTGCTGACCTGAGCACTGTGTGGGGCCTGAGCAACCTCAAACCACTCCCAGGGCTGGCTTTCCATGCACTGATCCGCACACCGCCCCAACCAGCCACTTGCTGGTTTTGCTGACTCAAGCTGCCTTGAGCAGCTCCCAGAGTCTGAGCACTGTGCACTGATCTGCACATCGTCGAGGCTCAGGCGGGGTCCCGATGACAGTCTTCTCCGGAGCTCCTCTCTCCTCGCCATCCCTTGCCGCTTCTGCCCCCCGTGTGCCGAGCACACTTTCCTTTTATACGCTTCAGGGGCTCTGCCCCTGAAGTCCAGCAGACCTGCCGTGCTGCAGTCTACAATCTGGTCAGGGAGCTCCTTTCCCCCTCCCTTCAGGAAAGGGGTGGTGCCCACTTTCCCTAACTTGTTCCTGATTGGTAGATTGGCTCCACCAATCGGAATTGAGGATTCTCGAGCCCCTGGATGTGTTGGAGCTTGATCAGGTAAGTCTGTCACATTAGGAGGCACATCAGAAAAGTAACGTTGGGGAACTTGTGCTATTGTTGCTTATGATGGATTTACTGTGTGGTTTGGGACTTCAGATTCCAGGGATAAATTGCACGCTTTTTGCAGTACTAAGTTAATTTTAAACACAAGGTTTAGGGTAACATTTTCCATAGGACCAAATGACTTAGGAGGCTAAATGCTATTTTCAGAAATAACTTGGACAGGGGAGATTTTGAAAGGCACCAACTGCACTTAATGCATGTCTTTGCATCTTTAGAGTAACCTAGGAGGGATGCTCCCACTCTCATGAACCAAATCTGCAAATATGGAACAGAGCTGGTCTGAGGGCACCCATCTATAACCACTCTCAGAACTTTGGTGTCTGGTAGTCTTGACAGTCTGGCCTATGTGGTACCCCAGATGTTGCATTTCTGGGTTTGGTGCTTGCAAGTAGGAGAACGTGGGTGATATCTGCTTGTATGTGTCCCTCCCAAGACTCAATGAAAATGCAGAATAGCCATATCCTTAAAAGCTGAACATGTACTGGAAGTAAATGTGAATTAGCTGCCTTTCAGTTGTGTCTTTGAAAACTTGGCTTTAGGCACCTAAATCCATTAGTTTTCATTAAGACTTAGGCTCCTAGGGCATTTATGCACATGCTCTGGGAGGTGGTGGTGGGGGGGTGTGTGGTTCTTGAGTGGCTCTGAGAGCCGCTCTAATATGCCTGGAGTGTCACATGTATCAGCATCCCTGTGCTGAAAAATGGCGGTTGGGGCATTTTAACTAAAGACCATCAAATGAGCTTCGGTTAAAGTGCTCCTGCTGCCATTTCTCAGTGTGGGGATGGTGATACATGTGACGCTTGAGTCGGCTGGGGCGCAGTAGTTACCACGTTCCAATTAATTGAGTCTGCTCTGACGCACTGTAATTACAGCACGTTGGACCAGCCTCAGTGTACATGTATAGGCACCCCTAAGACACCTAAACACCTTTCCAAATTTGGCCCTAAGTCCTATTGCAATGGCAGTTTTGGGGCCTAAATAGGTTTTAGGGTGGTACACAAATGTCTTCTTGGATCTGTCCCAATGTCACTTCTGAAAATGTAATTTAGGCTCTTCAGTTCCTTGGGCATTTTGGAAATTTTTGACTGATCAGCAGCAGGTAAATCAATTAAAATCCTGTAGGTAATAGTTGCTAGTATTCAATGAACACCCAGAAAAATTAATTGGCTAATTTATTGCTTAAAATATTGAAGCCTCCTGAACTATTTGCACAGTATCATTCCATTCTGACATTATGGATGCTGTTGTTACCATTGACCTGCCACATTATATTATCTTCCTAATTAAAGGAGAATTCAGAATAGCATTTCTGACCATGATAAAAGGATAGCTTAGCATTAAAAAGGATAGTGTCATTTTTTATGCCTCCCAAAGGATTCATTAGGAACAATAACTTCAATTACAAAGAAAGATTTCATATATGTGAATCAGTAAATGCAGAAACATTATTTTAATAGGGTGACAGATTCTATGTATACAAAAATGAGGATGTGATCAGAAACCTCAGTTACGTTGCTATATCCAAACACTTGTTATAACAGGGACCCTACCCCCTTACTGAAAGGGAAGGTTAGAGAGGGGTGCAGTACCTTTAAAAGGACCCTGCTATGAATAAGGCCAGGCATCAGAAGATGGAGAGGCCACTGTTAGGCTCAGAGGCTGTCAGACCCTAGAGTGCTGTGAGAGGTGCTGCCCAAATCTTACTACCAAGGGTGACACCTGGCAGCAGAACTAAAAGAGCTGCCATTTCCAGAGCATAAATAGTGGGTTGCAGGAGCTGAGCCATAGACAATTAACGGAGGGAGGCAGGACTGCAGCAGAGTGTAGTAGGAGGCCTGCTAACTGGACTAGAAGAAACTACTGCTCCTTGTCAAGGGAACCCAGGGCCAGGTGACTGGAAAGGGGAGAAGCAGGAGTAAATATAAAACATGCCCAGGGGCTAGCACAGGGGTAGGCAATTATATTGGCTGGAGGGCCACTTAAGGAGTTTTGGTAAGATCTTGAGGGCTGGAGGGTGGGCAGATGGGCAGGGTGGAAAGATGGGCAGAGTGCACTGGGCCTGGCGGATGAGGTAGGCAGAGAGCAGTGTTTGGAAGGAGGATGGGTGAGCAGTGCCAGAATCATGGGGCAGTGGCAGCATGGAGCTGGGACCTGGGATAGAGCTGTGTCTTCGGTTTTTAGAGCTGTTCCCTGTTCTTCTGTTCTCTGTTTAGAGCTGTAAGCCTTCGGACCCCTTCTGTTCTCAGTGGTGGCAGATGGCAGAACAAGAAGCAATGGTTTCAAGTTGCAGCAAGGGAAGTTTAGGTTAGATATTAGGAAAAACTTTCTCACTGGGTGGGTAGTAAAACACTGGAATAGGTTACGCAGAGAGGCTGTGAAATTAGGGGTTCCAACTCTGAGTGAAGCTATTCTGGGAGATTTTTTTTTTTCCAACATGACATAATATTAGCTAAAAAGACTGTTGAAAGCTATCTCCTGGATTGCTTTCAATAGTTACCAGGATATCAATGCTGATTCTGGTAGACTCCTGGCTAATCCAGGAGGGTTGGCAACCCTATGTGGAATCTCCATCCTCGGAGGTTTTTAAAACCCAGCTAGACAAAGCCTTGGCTGGGATGATATAGTTAGGAATAGTCCTGCTTTGGGTAGGGGTTTGGGTTAGAGACCTCCTGAGGTCCCTTCCAACCTCAGTTTTCTATGATTCTATGTTTCTTGGATTCTATGAAGAGAAAAGCTTGTGTTTCAGTAACTGCCATTCTTAAATCAAAGCTACGTGTATTGATGAGCAACCTTTCACCAGCGTGTAGAGGTTTAGCTTCATTGTTACCCAACATTTTGCCCATAAAACTGCTTACTCAGCCTCTCATGTTGGAGTTGTCATTATTCTTAAATGACATTTTGCTGTTTGTAGAGCCAAGGCATTTACACCTGGGTTCTTCAACTTTGGGGTCACCGAGCTGCAAATCATGGAGACCACTAACTGAGAAGGACCTCTCAGTTCTGGTATGTGTTCTTTTAAGTTTGGACTGTGATTCCTGTTTGTGTTGATTAGCACTTTACTCCAATAGTAACTTCACTGATTGCTGTGGGGCTGTATGTAAGATCCTAACTCAGCACAACCCTTAGGCTTTAGTTAACTGTGGCTGTGTCTACATGAGCAGCGGACTGTGCAGTTGTTACTGTGCAGTCATTTGGTACTTGCATAAGCACATACTAAATGACTGCACAGTAACTGGTGTTACTGTGCAGTACTGTTGCTGTGTGGCTTTTTTCAGATGGTACTGCACGGTAGCTTGTTACTACTGCACAATATTATCGCCCCACAGTTAGTGCCCGCCAATGCTACTGTGTGGTAGCAATGAGCTACTGTGCAGTAGCATCTCATGTACATGTGCCCTGTAAGTCCTATTAAATTCAATGAGATTTAATATATCTAAAATTAAGCACCTATTTTTATGCTTTGCTGGAAAGGGACAGTTTGCTGAATTGTCACTTTGGGTACTAGTCATGGTGAGGAGGAGGGTCGAATTTTTCATTGTATGGAAAGTAGGTTGTTGATATAAACAGGGGTAACAATTGTATCAATATTGGAGGTTAATAATACAAGCTGTTTATGAGGCAACTGTTGTGCAGCATCTTTAATCATACTTCATCCCAAATCGAAGTTAGGGTGATTTAGTTCACTTCCATTGCAGCAAGATCACATGAACATAATAGTTAAATCATAAAGTTGCTGCATATTCCCAAGCAGTGGCAGTCCTCCCCTGCCCTTCCCCTTTATAGCTGTTAAAAGGTATGTTTGCCCTTACCCAGTTTTCTGGGAAAGTGAGACTTGGTGGAATACTGAGAAGTTTACTATTAACTGTGCTATGAATATATCCTCTCTTTCTCTCCTGGATTTTAAATTGTGGGTAGGAGAGGTAAGTAGGAAACAAGGCCTAATTTGGGATATGTCTGAGGTTTCTGAAACAGTTCATCCAGTTTAACTTACGTAATGTATGTTGTATTGAAATGTACAAACCTCTTGCTAGCTCAGAAAGCATTGCCTCTTGGTATTTATATCTAACTTATTCAGAATGCATATAGTGTTATATACAGTTATTTCGCAAGAATCAATACACCTCAGAGCTTATTCTGATTTAGTTTTTTCCCCATGAATTCTAATAAATAATAATATTATGACTCAGTGGCAGTGAGTCAGAGCCTCAGCAGTACTAACTGTAAAAGTAATC
>NW_005842038.1:2182794-2186854 GCF_000455745.1 Alligator sinensis | reverse complement strand
CCTAAGGGAAAGAAATTACAAACTAAAACATGAATCATCATCCTGAGAGTGGAGGCACAGTGCTTTGTGTTAAGGGTTAAATGTTAATTTATAATAGTTAGAGTGTACACCAACTCTTCTGCTTTATGCAACCAACATATGCCACAGCCAGATCCAGATACTGGTTGCACAGTCAAGGTAAAAAATAGAAGTGTTTCTCTTCTTTTTTTTGCTTTGTACTGAGGAGGATGGAGAGAGAGAAACATTTCCTTCAATTCACTCAAACACCAATAGTAAACTCAGAGTCAGAGATCTAGATTTCCAACCACACTAAGAAAAGCTGATAATTTCTGAAAGGTGCTGAGAGAGTGGGATATTCCTATACTTACATCTTGACTTTTTTGTTGTTTTGGTTTTTTTTAACATCAAATTATGTAGAACAATCTATCCATGCCAAACGTAATAACTCAAGCAGCCAAAATTTACTCATAACTCTGACTACCCAGCCCAGAATTTGCCATGGTATATAGAATAGTTGTTTTAATTTATTATAAAGTTAACTAATTCAATTTAAAAATAGTCAAAAAGGTTTGGAAAAATTTCAAATGGGGGTGGGGAGGAAAGAAGAAGACCGGGTGAAAAAAACTGTGTAAAGCAAGGGAGGCTTTAGTTTAACAAGGAGCATCTGCAAATGTAGACAGGTATGCTGCTGGCTATGAAAATATCCTCTTTGTTTAGGGGCTGGAATAAAACTGTTTAAAGCCTAATTGTGCAAAGACCCTTTGGATACATATCTAAAAATTTCAAGTACTGAACAAATTATAAATACCACAGGCCTGTGAAGCTTTGCATGAACGCATTACATGTTAGTGCTATTGTAACTTAAAGCTAGCCATGTCCATCATCAGCAGTGAATTGGCTATAGTAGATTCATTCTCTGTGTTTAATCGTATTGCATGTTAATGACTACCAGATCTGTAGCATAGCTTGGGTTTAGTTTTGCAGGGCCAAAACTGGTTGTGCTTAACAACTATGTCACATTTTATCAGTATGGTGACTGAGTGTGTGTTTCAGCTCAATAGTTTAATTTTGGCCCATAGGTACTGCGCTAAATCTTAGATTTTTTTTTTTTACTGGAATTTTGGAGGTTACTGGACCTGGTTCAGGTTTTATAGACGTGGATCAGTGTTAACATTTGCCTTCATTGGAAATAGAATGAGGCCCATTATTGTCCCATTTTGTAACGTGTATGTAAACAATACACAACGTGTACAAGTGCCCTATGCTGATACTTGGTAAAAACCAAGGATATGGCCTATCCCCCTAACGTCAGACAAAATTTGTTTTAAAATGTGATTAATTTTTTGGAGTTCCTTGAATAGTCAATGAACTGGAAGTGCCTGGAAATTAGTTACTAAACACTGAACTATATTCAATGAATATGAATCTATCCTGGAAAACACTTTTAACAACGTTAACTTTAAGATGGCTTTTACATTTTATGTTTGGAAATTGCTCAGGTGAGAGGAGAAAACATCCTAGTAGTAATAAAATATTCCAGACAGCTAACTGACATGTTAAATTGTGTTTGTAGCATAAATGTTCCAAAAGAGACTAACTGAAATGCCTATTTTTGTAGCAAAAGCGTTTATAATGTTATAAGTATTAAAAATTTCAATTACTTTTGACGTGGAACAGGCTGGAATGTTCTCCTAGCTGCTTTCATAGCTGGAAGTTACAATTCTAGCTACTTTGAGAGATCCTTTGAAAAACAGCATGTCACATTAAAGATTTCCCATCTCTGAAAGACCCATGACCTATGAGCATTTTGTATTCCTGAAGTTACTCATTTTGGTACTTTGTTCTGTGACTACCGAAAGTTGGCAAAGCATTCCTTAAAGTTGTCTCCAAATATGTGGAGACAGTAAGCAGGAAAGCAGCTTTTTCATTCAGACATGACTGGCAGCTGGTCTGAGAGGAACAGTGATGAATTCCTTTCCTGGCTATATTGAAACACCTGGCACTTGGTCCTGCTTGTAGGATCTTGGTGAGATCAGTGCAAGGTTCTGGTCTTAAGAAGATAATTATACACAGAGGGCAACATTTCATTTTAAAAGCAGCAAATGATACACTGTATTTGAGTTGGAGCCAAATGCTTCAGAAATCCATCACTGCTGTTAATAATTAAAAATATCACACATAAGACTTGCTTGACTTTTTCTTTCCTTGCTTGATGGATGGAATTTGGCAGCATTACTGATAATGTAAGAGATTGGAATAGAGAAGTTGTGCAGTATAACAAAAGTACTGAACATGCCTGCAAATGTATATATCTAGAGAACTTAATCCTGGCCATAAAAATTCCATGTGTACTATATGCTCCCTAAGAGGTGGAGAAGAGCAAATCCAGGGCGCTTTTTGCAAGATCTCATCAATCAAAGCTTGGCTCTGCAAAATTGAGATCTGGATCCTACTTCATCTGAAGCTCCAAAGTCTGAATGGATTGAAACAAAAGTTTCATCTTTATTACGGTTTGCTAGAAAACAAGTCAAGTTGTAAATAATTTAAGTTTCTTATTCACAGGTCTAAGAACTGGCTTGTATGCACAAAACCGATAACTTTTGGCAGAGTACAGATTAGCATTTTAAAATATAGCAGATGGTAATTATTTCACCAGGGGAAAACTAGCATCATTTTGCTGTAGGACAAAATAAAAATAAGTTTTTCCCCCTATGCTTATAGACTGGGGACCTGGTAGAGCTGCAGGCCTAAAAGGCAGATTTCTTGTCAAACTGAATTGTCTTCCAAGTTACTGAAATTCATGTGCATTTAGAATTAACTTTGTAAAAAAAAGTTGCGTGTGTGTTTTTTTTTGTTTCCAACTTTCTGGTGTTTGTGTTGATGCAGTTGGGTGGCAAAATGATTATGGTGTTGTAACTGCAGTGTTGGTGAGAAGTGACTGCAGTGCCCTGTCACTACAAATTGACCCATTTGGACTTAACGGAGGCTGAAATGACAGCAACAAGAACCAGCAAGAATCCTAATGAAAATCTAGGACAGCACTCGATAGGGGAAACCTTCATGGGGAGCTCACTGGGAAGTCTCAGACTTACTTCGCTGATGCTGAGCAACTGGGATGTAGCTTTCAGAAGTAAGGGCACCAACTTTGTTTTAGTTTTGTCTTCCATTATCAAGGGTACAGAACTTCACCTCTAACAGAGTTTTAGTAGTTCAGGCTCCAGTATTGCTTGGGGAATCTATATAGAGGTGTATAAATAAAGGCCAACAGCCCAAGGGTTGTAGGATACTGGTGTGGCAGAAGTGACTGCGTGGCACCATTGCTAATTTTACTTTTGGGGAAAAACTCTCCTTCCCAGTAGACAAATGCTGTTTGGAAATGCAGCAGTGGTGTTGATGTTGCAGTCTCCAGTAGGTAGCTAGACCTTGATGTCTGCCTAATTCCAGGGGTGGGCACTTATTTCGGGAGAAGGGCCGCTTACTGAGTTTTGGCAAGCCATTGAGGGCCGCATGACAGGCAGCCAGGGGAAGATTAATATTAATTTTCTAAATTTTTTAGGGGCCCCGTGGGCTGGATAGAATGGCGTGGCAGGACACATCTGGCCTTTTGCCCACCCCTGGCCTAATCCCTCTGGCTACAGGTGGGGGGAATTGCTTTTGGGAACTGGTTTTTGGCTTCGGAGCTGTGAACGAGGGAAGACTGGCGTTGCCTTTGCTTCAGCACCTCTGGTCAAGGGCTGGCAGCACAGCGCAAACGTGAGCACGTTCTTGTTCTGTTTTCCCACTTCATGCTCCAACAGGAGCTGCATTTGCTTCGTTCCCAACATTTGTATCACCTGGGCAAAGGAGCAGCAAAAGCCCTGTCCCAGCAGAGGTGGGAAAGAAGATCCTAGAGTGGGGTTGCAGGTCCTGGTGCCAGCCTGCCGGCGGCGAGACCAGGAGCCCGGGAGCAGCACGCACAGGCTCCCCCGCGGCCCGGAGCACCACGTGCCGCCGGCAGAGGGCAGCGTCGCCGCGCGCATCCCCTGCGCGCCGCTTCGGCCGGGCGGGAGCCGGGGAGTGC
>NW_005842038.1:2175458-2182035 GCF_000455745.1 Alligator sinensis | reverse complement strand
CACCCCCGGGGAGAGGCTCGGTGTGGAGTTGCCTGTGGAAATGTGCAGAAGGATTAAACAGATCCTCCCTCTGTACACTCGCAGCGCTGGGGTGCCCTGGTTTTGTCCGTGGCAGTGTGAGCAGAGAGAGCAAAGGGAGCTTCTGCCCCAGGCGGCTACAGTCTAATGTGATACCCGAGCTTTCGTTGCCCTCGTAGCCTTCGTTCCTTCTTCCGCTCGTGTCCCGCCTGTCCACACATCACGCGATCCTGGCTACAGCTAATTTAGACCAAGTAGCAAGTTATGAACAGCGTGATCTTCTCCATTGCACCGTACTCCTACTGGCCCCTGGGCCAAAGAGGGCAAATCCTGAGGCGAGCATCCTTGTCCTTCAGAAAAGCTTACCCCTGGCAGGAGAACTGATTAGAAAAGCAGTTTCTGCCTGGTGAAGAAGGGAACACCGCTGAAGAAGGGAACACCGGTAGCTTTGGGATGAGGCTTTGGTATAGTAACAAATGGAATGAATGGGTATATGGTAGTATTTCTCGAGGAAGAGTGTAAAATAGTAGGTGATGCAGTGCCTGGTTTGGCTTGTAGGAGGAGAGCGATCGGTTTAGCTCTTGTGAGATCGAGGTTGGTGGTGACTCCTAAGAACTTACATTTACTTCTGTGTTCAGTGTCCCTGCAAGGAGAATTCCAGAGAAAGCTCTACAAGGAGCTCCTGAAGAATTACAACCCTCTGGAGAGACCTGTGGCCAACGATTCCCAGCCACTCACTGTCAACTTCACACTCAGCCTCATGCAGATCATGGATGTGGTGAGTCTTTAACTTGAAGGAAACTACTGCTTCAGGGGGTAGTTTTTCTACCTCAACTTCCAGTTGCCTAGCAATAGAAATGAGACCTTGCGATGTGACTACCACACACTGCTACCTCTCTGGGAAGCAAATGTAACTCAGGAGATAGTGAAAAGGAAAGTTATGACAGACTGGCTTTGACATTTTTTTTCCTCTTTTTTACTACTAAAAAAAAAAAAAAAAAAAAAAATTAAATCGGGTATAGTTTGCCTTTTTCTGAGAGATGCCCACTCTCCACATCAGAGCCCTACCAAATCTTGGTAGTAGATTGCCATCAAAGTAAGAATCAAGAATCCCTTTTTGCTAAGATTTAATTTTATTTACAACAGTTAGAAGGATGGTCCCATTTATAGGATGAGAGAAAGCAAAGATCTTAATTTTTAGTGTCCAAAAAAGATCTCTTGACATTTTCTGCAAGAAGTAGTATTTCCTGGCCAAATTATTTTGTTTGTTTAGCTCTTCTTCATACCCTATCTCACTTTTTTTTTTTAACCACTTACTAGCTCTTGGATTATATGCCAGAACTCATTGCCTATTGAATGTAAAGGAAGTAGTTCCTGTGTAGCTTGTAAAGGGCTTGGGGATCTTTTGAATTTAAAAAATAATAGAAAAGTGAGTGACTTCAAGCCTGTGTAACTTATATGCTTGAGGCAATCGGTACATGATATCGCAGTTGTTATACTTTACAGTTCAGGACACTGTTCATTTTATTGTACTCATCTAGTCAGCGTTCTTACTAAAGAGGTCAATTATTTAAAAATTAATAGTTAAGCTCTGAATGCCATAATGTTTCCAACAGATGTTCAAAGTGAGACTATGATGGGTGGATTACTCTTTGCTCCCTTAAAAGCTGCTAGTTGGCAAAACCCGGTCATTTTTCATTTCCTACCCAAAGGCCAGTACACAGAGCATTATGCATGTTGAAATATCCGTAGCTTCTGATGTCGCTTTTTAGGATACCTGGAATGGAAAGTGTGCTAGATATTTTTAGTTAACGCTTATCATTCACCAAAGTGAGCATAGCTTGCACAAGAAACTGTTTAGTGTCTCAGCTATTATAGCCAATCGGCAAACCTATCAGTTATATCCTGTCAGTAGCTGATGGCATTGTAATCATTTCAGTACCCAAGATGTGGGATAGCAGAATAGAACTGGCAGGCACCTCTTGCGGATGCTAGGGAAGGAAAGCTGTGTGTGTTCGTTTAGAGCAGAACAGAAAATTTAAAGAACCAGCAGGTTAAATGTACTGCTGCATAATTTAAGATTGTGGCTGGGCCCTTGTGAGTACATAAGAGTGGAAGTGTGTACACAGCTGTGCAGAGGCCAGTTCTAGTGTGAGTCAAAAGTACAGGTGTAGCAGCAGGCTAGTGTTGTAGATAAGAGTTTCCTAGTTGGACTTGGCCTGGGGAAGTTGGCATTAATTCTGTTCATGAAGGTGGTTTCATAAGGACTGAGCAAGAATTGGGCCCTCTTGTGCTAGAGACTCTGTAAATGGTCCCTGTCCTTGCAGAGCTTAAATAGACAAATCGGGAAAGGGGCATAATAGAATCAAAGGGGACAGTGTGGTGGCTGGAAATGACATGTTAAACTCAGCCAGTAAAAAAAGGGAATTAAACAGGGAGGTGATGAAGCAACTGGAAAGGAAAATGAAGTGAAATGTAGGAGGTGACTTGAAGAGGGTAGGAGTGGCAGGCCTGGAGTGAAGCTCAGAGGAAGGCTGTGAGGGAGGCTGGTCTCTGGTGTAGTCGGCCCCAAAGGAGAACTTGGTACGCTTTAGACTGCACTTTTTGAATATCTGAGGTCTCTGTTTGGCTGCTAGAATAGTTGTTCCTACCAGTTCTGGCTGGCTCCTTTCTGCAGTTTTTCTCCCTGTACTGGAGTTTATTCAGCTGCACTAATTTTGCTTGTAGACGCACCCATATGGTAATAGAGCTCCTGCTGCAGCGTGTGCTTTGGCAGAGCCCCTGGAGGAATTCTGGCTGTTGCCCCAGAGAGACATGGTCCTCTCCATGGTGTTTCACAGGGCTGTTCATTCTGTTCAAAACAGCCTTTTGTAAAGTCCAGACTGATCCATGTATTTCATTCTTTTATCACCAAAACCAGGTAATTTTGATTGAAAAAACCCCCCCAAAACCAGTGTTCCTTTGCAAGGAGTTACATATTGCAGCATCAAACTGTGGTCTGGATGAATGGCATGGGGCAGTCTGCAGGCTGGATTGGGCTTGCAGACCAGCTCCAAGTGACGGGTTGAGTGTGCGGCCCAGCATGGGCTTTACATGTGAGGCTAATCCAGTGCACACCATGTGATATGTGGGTCGCTTCAGACCCACACGGAGCACCATGGGCTGGATTTGGCCCATGGACCGTATCTTTGACACCTCTGTCTTAATACACTAGAACCTAAATGTGAAACTGGCGGGACAGATGATGAGGAAACCCATTATCTTGCACTCAGTTTTTTAATTCAAATAATGAAAGTAAACAAGCCATGTAAGAAGAGAGACTTAGCCTTATACTATTTCACTTTTAATAATTTAAGGTACTACTTATAATGTAGTTGATAGTATTTCAAGATATAGGGGCAGATATAGTGTAGCCCTACTGATCTCTGTAGGGAGAAGTAATTAGCCGTGTTAGGCAGAAGAAAGAGCAAGGTAGCAACTTTTATTAAGTAACCTGTTTAGAGAGGTATGAGCTTTCACAAGCTACAGGCTTTGTCAGGGAAACCCTGCAAGATTAATGTGTTTGAACCAAGTTTATCTGTCCCTCTTGAAGGTCTTGTTTATACTAGAAGGGCTTGAGGTATAGCTACATAGGCAAAAGTAATTTAATGATATAACTTATATCAGTTGCCTGAATTAAATAGGATTCTAGCATATGCTATATATTTACTAACAGGTTTTGCTGACTGGTATGCCTGTTGGGAGTGTGATTATTTTTCTTTGTCCTTTCCTACAGTCCGTGCTGGCAAAGCCTTTACATGTAGATCAGGCTCAAATGATCCATGGTACTGTACAAACAGTTGGCTATTTGATACTCAAGTGACTAAAGGCCAACAGCTAGTCAACTTTAGAGTTATATTCTTCTGGAGTTGTCAAGTGTAATAGAAAATGATAAAAGTGAAGGGCAAATATCCGTTGATCACTAGCCAGTCTGGATATAATTCAGCTGGCAGACCTGGTTAATCTGAATTGAATGGAAAGCTCTCCTTTCTATATGAATTAAAAAAAATCTGATTAACAGTTACAAGCCAGTGGTACTTTAACTACTTACTGTGAAATTGATTATGTCTTTCTTGGAGGGGGTGGAATTGAGGTTGACAGGCACACAGAGACACCAAGCTTGACAAATTGGGCTTCACTGCCTAGAACAGATGTTTTCTACATTTTCAGCAAGAAGCAAGTATTGATCAGGATGATTAATTGCTGGAGCAAATACATGCTTAACAAGCTAGTAACCAAACACACAAACAGTTCATACTTCCCACTAAGTTCTGTTTCCTTTACTTAGTGGTGCCCTGAACTCAAAACACCAGCTTTGCCTGAGGTCCCTGAAGAATGGTTTGCACAAACCCATAGTACACCTGGGTCTGTCTCTTCATCATTTCCTGCCTCCTCTCCCCCCCACCCCCCCTGGGGCATGGGAAAAGGCCATAATGTATTTCCAAATCCTCCCAGACCAGTCAGTACTCCTCCTTACTCCTGAAGTTTTACGTACCTTCTGTGTTCTAGTCACTGTTCCCTTGCTCAGGTTACTGAGTGTACCCTTTTAAACCGCTACTGTCTATTAGCAGTAGGAGGTGAGAGAACTATGCTCAGTAGAGCTCTTTGGTAGCAGGGTGCATTTGATTTAAATCAAATCTTTTTTAAATCGCTGGTTGGGAAGCCTTGATTTAATCACTGTTTTCTACAAAAAGTGAATTCCTGTTTGATATAACTTTAATACATATTATTCAAAACTGAGAGAGTTAGATTTCCTCTTTAGAAGGTACATACTATACATTTTAAAGCAGTGATTTAGTTTGATATTTTTTCAGACTAATTTTGCAACTACATCAGAAAATTAAATTATGATTTGGTTATTTTATTTACCAAAGCTTATTGAAGCAGATATGTGTGAAGTCATTGGGAGGTGAACTGTCTCCAATTCACTAGATTAATCATGGATATTTGGGGGATATTTTTTTGCATGCTGTATTAGGAGGACAACAGTAACAGTTACCAAAAACAGACTTTTTTTTGTAATTGCTTTATTTAACTAAAACAACAATGCTCATGTATTTTGGATATTTTTCTTCAATAAAAAAAAAGTATAATTATTTTAACAAAACATATATTTTTGAATTTGTAACTATTTTAGTTATAAATGTGAAATGTGGTTTGTGTTTTTTTTTTTTTTTTTTTTAACAAAAAATTTAAATAGATTATTTCAGCCAGATTAACACGAGACACTTTAAAATACTGGTTATGCAGCAAATTTGGTCTTCACCTTCCTCTTCCCAATTCATTGACTGGAAAAGCAAGACAAGCTTTCCTGCTTTTTCAGTTTCCAAGTGATTTCATGATTTAGAATGAATTAGTTCAAAGGAAGAAAATTTTCTTTCTACACCTGCAGAAGAAACTACTGCTGTTTTAAAAGCTGGGTTAGACACTTTAAAATACTGGTTATGCAGCAAATTTGGTCTTCACCTTCCTCTTCCCAATTCATTGACTGGAAAAGCAAGACAAGCTTTCCTGCTTTTTCAGTTTCCAAGTGATTTCATGATTTAGAATGAATTAGTTCAAAGGAAGAAAATTTTCTTTCTACACCTGCAGAAGAAACTACTGCTGTTTTAAAAGCTGGGTTATCACCAGGAATCCTGGTTTTCTCTGATTAAAAATTGCGAATTCTCACATTTTTAAAAACCCAAAATCCGTGATAAAAATTAAAGGCCCCCACAGCCCCCCCACAGCACTGCTGGTGCCCCACACTCCCTCCCCCCACAGTGTCAATAGCCCTCCTGATGCCCCTTGCAACAGCCCCCCAGACCTGCAGGCACAGACACTGACACCCACCCCAGCAGGTAAGTGTGTGTGGGGGGAAGGGGCGGGGCAGGGCAGGAGAAAGGGAAGGTCCTGGGGGAGTAGATCAAGAAGGGGAGTGTGTCCCTATGCCCACTCCCAGGAGGAGGGCCAGGGGTGCCACTCTGTGGGCCATACACGTGCCGGATGGCCTGACAGGAGGTTTGCACACAGAGGCTGCCACCACAACTCTGCCACTGCACCCCGCGCTACCATCCCACGGCCACCTGCACAGCTTTGTGAGCAAGTGGCACGGGACACGGCAGTAGCAGTGTGGTGGCAATCACTGTGTGCAGGGTCACACATTTGCTGCCCGGCCGGGGGGTGAAACGGGGCTTGCATGCAGTAGCATGCCCTGCAGCCAGCAGCATGGCTCTGCAGTGGTGCAGGGTGGTGGCAGGGGGGCGGTGGGACAGGGCTGGGGAAGATGGTTGGGGGCTGAGGGAGTGGGGGGTGCTGCTGGCCCCAGGCAGCATACCACAGCTGGGAGCAGGGCCAGGGGGTGAGGGCAGGGGTGCCCCTCTGCGGGGGGGCTTTGTGAGCAAGCAATGTGGGGCGCAGTGTGGCAGTGCCCGCCACGTGCAGGCCGCACACATGCTGCCCAGCCACCTGCACAGGTCCGTGGCCGGCTCTGCAGCTGTGGCGAGGGATTGGGGGAGGGGGGCTTGCATGCGGGGGGCGC
>NW_005842038.1:2172434-2174816 GCF_000455745.1 Alligator sinensis | reverse complement strand
GTCACGGCCCTACAGGTAAGCAACAGCAGCTGCCACATGCGAGCCCCCATCCCTCACCGCAGCTGCAGAGCCAGCCATGGAGCTGTGCTCCGCCCACATGCCAGCCACCCTCTCCCCCTCCCCTGGGCAGGCAGCTGGGCGGCATGTGTGCAGCCTGCACATGGCGGGCACTACCACACTGTGCCCCGCATTGCTTGCCTGCAAAGGCCCCCACAGAAGGGCACCCCTGCCCTCACCCTTTGGCCCTGCTCCCAGCTGCGGTGTGCCACTTGGGGCCGGCAGCACCCCCCACTCCCTCAGCTCCCAACCATCTTCCCCAGCCCTGCCACACAGCCCCAGTTACCTCCATGCTCCAGGGGCGAAGGGCAAGTCTGATCCTGAGCCCAGCCTTCGCTGCCTCAGAGGCTCAAGATCCGCCCTTCCCTCTCTCCCTCCCCCTCTGGCCAGGGCTGGGGATTTCCCACCATTTCTGCAATCTGCTTTTGCAGGCTGGAGCTGTGCCAGCCTGCAAGAGCTCTTTGCAAAAGTGGAGAATCCGCGGATTTCTCTGCTAAAAAGGGAAATTCGCGTTTTCTCCAATTTTTAAAAACAGGGAATCTGTGGTTTTCTCCTTTTTTTCTATGGGAAACGGAAAACCCGCATCCCTGGTTATCACTTCAATAATCTCTAGTGGATCTGTGTGCTTAAGTGACTTCCACCAGTCCACTTTCTTTAAAACCTCATCAGCGAACATATATTTCTTGAATGCTTCACCCTTTAGCCCTGAAATGTTATTATAGTGGGTATTATAGAGGGATGATTGCTGGATGCCCATGTCATAGACAACTCCTCTTCTTCAGCATTTAAGGATTGACCCTGGTACTGAGTATAGAGAATATTGGCAAGAAAATGAGCTGGAGATAGTGCTTAATCCATTTTTTTTTTTTTAAATGACTGTAATTTAATTCTGTCATTGCTTATTTCTCTTTCAAGGTCTCAGTCAGTTCCTTCCAAATTTCAACAGCATCAGCAATTAAAAGCGACTTTGTTCAAGGCTACAGAAATAGGCTTCAGGATAGTCAGCATATGTTCTACATTTCTCTTTAACCCAGTGTTGAGAACTTTTGGCTATGACAGTTCTGTCTGTTTTGTCATGGTTTTGTTCACAAATTGTCACCAGATTAGGCCAGTTCTCAATATATCGCTCAAAGCAGTCCACTGCTGAGTTCCAGTGCACATCTTTTGGGAGAGTGAGTTTGGTTCCTTCTGCTTTCTTCAGAGCAGCTGCTGCAAAGTGGTTGCTACAGAAGCATTTTGCAATTTCAGTGTTAGCCTTTATTTCTAGAGCGTGGAAGTCTTTGGCTAAGAGGTGCAGCAAGTGAACACTGCAGTCATATGTTGTTAGCAGGGGTTCTGGATTTCCCCGATTTAAAAAAAAAAAAAAAAAATTACAAATTCTCTTATTAAAAATCCCAAAATCCATGATTAAAATGAAAGGCCCCTCACAGAATCCCACCCCCTGCCGCTGGTGCTCCTCACTCCCTTTCCACAACACCCCCAGCCCTGCTGGTGCCCCTTGCCTTCCACCTACAGCTCCTGCTCCCCCAGCCCTGGGCTCCCAGTTTCCAGGCTATGGGGCAAGGACCTAGGTCTGCAGCCCCCTGCCCCTGAAGGAGGCTGCAGCGGAGTGGAGCCTGGATCTCCCCCTTCCCCCTCCCCTGCTGCCTGCTCTCTGCGAGCACAGGTGGAGTCGGGGTGGTGGGGGCTGCTCCCCGCTGCAGTGTGTGCCCCTAGGGGGCAGGGGGACCTATGCCCCCACATCTGTGCAGAAGCTGGGGGCTATGCACTGCCTGCTGTGGGCTCCCACCCTGCTGCCCTGCCCTAGTGGCTCCGCAGCCCAGCGTGTGTGACCCCGTGCCATAAAGAGCAGGAAGCTACCTGCTACAATGAGTTGTGCTCTGCTCTGGTGAAGCATCCCCTGCCTGTGTGGCTGCAGCGGGGCAGCAGTGTGGGGTTGCATGTGTGCGGGAGACGCAGGCAGCATAGAGCTTGCAGCAGCAGGCAGCTTTGTGTGCAGCTCTGTTGTTCCTTGCCACTCTGACTTGCACATGCTGGGCTGTGGAGGCCCTGGGGGAGGGCAGTGTGTGGGCTGGGAGCGGTCTGAGGCCCTCAGGGGCGCGCGGCGGGCTGTGGCCAGCAGCCCTGGCACGCGGGTCGGGGAATGCAGGCCGGCGGACTAGAATTAGGCACGGACGCGTAGCGGTTGATTAAAGGTTATTTTACTTGCCTCGTAGATGGTCGTAGTGCAGGCAGGAGAAACTTCGCTTAAGTTGCAGTTACAAACAAAAAGAAAACTCGCACGAACAAGACCCGTAGAAAACTCGAGCCTCTTAAACCCGGAAA
>NW_005842038.1:2160756-2172424 GCF_000455745.1 Alligator sinensis | reverse complement strand
CACACACACGAAGCTTGCTAGGCTCCGTGGAACAAGCGTGCAGGGAAGGGGTTCGTTGAGGGATCGCGCTCGGCAACAGGGAGGCCAGAGGTTGATCAGACCCCTATAGCCTTCTTAAGGCGCACGCTGGGTCTGTTAGGCTCCGCAGCGCTTAGAGTTCTTCTCGAGACGTGAAGTCCTCCCCCTCCTCCATGAGATGGTTGTGGAGTCCTCCAACTTGGGCGGAAACCGCTCAAGCCTCTTACACGGCTAGCAAGCCAATCGCTAGCCGCCACGTCGGAATAATTTAGAACTGGCCAATAGTGGGACACAAATTTGCATGCGGGTGGCGGGAACTCCTTTGCACTGGGGTTTTCTCTTTGCAACTGAGAAATGCACCCTGCAAAGAAAGCTCCTCGTTGCGGGAAATAATTTAGCAGTGCTGAAGCGCGCGCACGCACAATCACACCCTTGGGTTGTGACAGGCAGCAGGGCAGGGAGCACAAGCCTGAAGCAGTCAGCACACGGTCTGCACCCTGCGCACACATCTGAGGGGCACAGGTTTCCCCCCCCCCCCCCAGGGGGTGTGTAGAGCGGTGGGGAGCAGCCTGCCCTGCGCACAGATCTGAGGGGTGTGGGTCTCTCCTGGGAGTGCATGTAGCTGTGGGGAGCTGGCCCTGTTTCCCTTGCCCCCGGAGGAGCTGCCTGTGGCCCTGTCCTGCTCCCGGGCCCCAAGCCCCAGGCACTGCCCGGCTGGGCAGCATCTCCCACCTTCCCTGTGGGAGCCTCAAATCCCTCCCCCAACTTACCTGGAGGAGCTGCTCTCCAGGCTGCCTGGGGCCCCCTGCCCTGACGGCCCCCTTCCCAGCCCTTTGCAGGATGGAATGGTGCCAGCCTGCAGAGGGCTCGTTGCAAAACTGCAAACTCCATGGGTTTCTCTGGTAAAATGAGAAATTGCAGCATCCTTATAGGCTCGGCAGTGCTATGTTGGCTAGCACTATGGAAGAAAGAGACTTGGGGGTCAGCATTGACTACAAGATGAACATGAGCCTGCAGTGCGATGCTGCGGCTAATAAAACGACCAAAACGCTGGCTTGCATCCGTAGATGCCTTCTCAGGCAAAAGGATGTGGAGAAGCTTGAGAGAGTCCAGAGAAGAGCCACACGCATGATCAGAGGTCAGGGAAGCAGACCCTATGATGACAGGCTGAGAGCCCTGGGGCTCTTTAGCCTGGAAAAGCGCAGGCTCAGGGGTGATCTGATGGCCACCTATAAGTTTATCAGGGGTGACCACCAGTATCTGGGGGAACGTTTGTTCACCAGAGCACCCCAAGGGATGACGACTAGGTCGAATGGTTATAAACTACTACAAGACCGTTTCAGGCTGGACATAAGGAAGAATTTCTTTACTGTCCAAGCCCCCAAGGTCTGGAACAGCCTGCCACCGGAGGTGGTTCAAGCGCCTTCATTGAACACCTTCAAGATGAAACTGGATGCTTATCTTGCTGGGATCCTATGACCCCAGCTGACTTCCTGCCCTTTGGGTGGGGGGCTGGACTCGATGATCTTCCGAGGTCCCTTCCAGCCCTAATGTCTATGAAATCTTTCTATAGGTTTATTTATTTTTTTTTAAAAGCATCTTGACAAAAAAAAAAAATCAAATTATATGATTTAAATAAAAAACTGCTTTAAATTAAACTGATCTGATTTGATTAATTTTTTAATTTTGATTTTTTTTAATCCACCCTGTTTAGTAGTGGACTGAGAGCTGGAGTTAACACTTCCTTTGTAAGGTCCAGTGCTACCCAAGAAGTTGTATACAGCATATTTTAGGGAAGAAGATGGAAACCTGGTGAACCAGAAGCAAGGTCAAGAGATGGGGAAAGGCAGGGGCTGTAAGAAGAGGGGAAGCTAGGAGTGCCTGGGACTAAGGAAAGGGGGCTAGGGGAGGTAGGGTGGGATTTGGAGCATGACTGGATTTGGGATGGAAAGATCGTGTTGGAGACTACACCAAAAAGAATTAGTCCACAGTCTGAGGGGAGTGGGTTTGGAACGTGTTTGTTTTTTTTTGTTTTTTGTGACAATTTAAGGAGCACCTTCATGTGGAAGCATTGTAAATAGGTTTGGTCTGTATCCCTATGCATGCCAATAAAACATAATACATGCACATGCTTACAATCTTGCCCTGTGCATCAGCCTGAATTTTTAACATGAGGGGATGATGGGCAACTTAACAGAACTTTTCTTAAAGACACTGAGTGCATCCACATGAGATGTTTACTGTGGAGCTGACTAATTAGCTCTGTGGTAAACCTCTCAGCATTGATATGTATGCCCCTATCGGGGCATAGGAAACTAAAACTGCAGCAGGGGAGTACTTGTAAATAAAAGTACTATCCTGCTGTGGAGTTCTTGCATGTGTAGACGCTGAGCCAGTTGGCTGAAGCACTTTTGTGCCCTAGCCATCCTGTCCACAGCACATCGAGCTGGTTGGAGCAGCCCTGGGTTGGCAGGCTGATCCCTGGGGCCCCATGCCAGCCAGGGCTGCTCTGACCAGGCTCGACATGCTGTGCATGAATAAACTCCAGAGCTGATTACTCCAGAGTTAATTGCTCCCGGACACATGTTCAAATGGCATGCCCAGGAGCAAAAAAGCTCCAGAGCAGTAAACTCCAGTTTATTAATGTGCACTAATTGCACATACAGATGTACCCATTATGTCCTATAATGCAATGTATTGATTAAAATTTAAATGAAGATTAACAGTTTGTTTTTACTCAGTCTTTATTTTCCCCCTCTCTTCCCCCTGCCTCCCCCTCTCGAAATGAGAGCTGCCAAGCCCTGTGATAAAGGGAGTGGACAATAGTCTGCTTGCACTATGCCTTCATTTTCTGAAATCTTGTTTTCAGAACTCCTTGTAACAGAGCATTTTAGGATGGGCAAACAAGCTGATATTTGGATTCAGAGGGCTTGTTCATTAGGAAACACTTGGAAATATTTGGATAAGGAAAACAGACTGGAAATAAAAGAACATTATGTATGAGTTAAGGGGAATATGAGCAGGAGAAACATCTCAAGATCAGAGAGGACAATTAACTTTCTCTTCAATAACTAAAGATATGTAGCTATGTAAGGAAATGCCTATAATAAGAATTTCTGGGTGGATAGGGCATAGATGCATTAGCAGCAAACATGCCTGAAAGGCACAGAGCATGGCTTTTTCTTTAGGAAAAAAAAAGCAGTCCTCTATTCAGGTTAAATTTTCACATGTACCCTCTTCCCCCACTTCCTAGTTAAGATACACTGCTACCATAGTCCAAGCCCATTTGTGTCTCTACTGTCTAGTACAGTAGAAGGCTGAACAATCCACATGTCCAGTCAACAGTAAGTTGCTCTACCTCGTTTCTGCAGTGGAGTTGCTTTCCTTCTCAACTCTTAACAGTTTTTGATCAGGAAATCTCTTGCTACGTACGAGAACTTGAAAAAAAACCCGTTGTTTCTAAATTCTTTTATGTTAATAAAGTACCCTTAAAAGGCAAATTGTGGCTATGGGCTGAAGTACCTTTTTAAATTGCTTCAGTTAGGGAGAACTGCCTCTTGGGAGGGTGCATCCAGTCTTATACAGCAACTGTTAGCACCATGCTATAATGATACGAATGAGTTTAAGTTGCTGTAAACTTAATACTGAATGAAACGAGGTAAAGGTTGTAATGGCCTTGCTAAGTTTCCACTGGTGTAAGCTTACAGATAAAACGGGGCACCTGTATATGTGCAGCAAGGCTGCTCTGATGAACTGTAATGACAGCACTTTGGAGCAGACTTGATTAAGTCTGCTGGGGCGTGGTATATACCATGGTCCAGCGGACTCCAGCATATCGTGTGTCAGTGTCCCTGTGATGAAAAATGGCAACGGGGATGCTTTAGCATGTTTGAGCTTTAATTAAAGTATCCCCACCACCATTTTTTTTTCAGTACAGGGACTCTGATACATGAGATGCTCTTGGAGCTGCTCTAAAGTCCCCCACCCCTAAGCAAGTATATAACTGTCTATTCTGATCAACCACATCTTCATATAGGAGTCAGTCCCAAACAAGTGTGGCCATTTGGCATTCTTATGTACTGTAACTTCTGCTCTGAGTATGAGCCCAACTTATGCTATCTAATATGAAAAACTGCCAGCACCTGCAGTTTTATGCAGTATATTTATGAAATCTACTGAAAATACTTGTTTTTTTTATCTACCCGATTAAAAAAAAAAATCATCTTTAAAAAAAAATAAAATCTTAATTTGTATCATTTCTGCCTTCCCTTTCTCTTACTCTTAACACTGTTATAACTCACAGCCTGGCATGTGATAACATAGGCATGTGATATGGAATTCCATCCTGGAGCAGTTGAAAAGAGTAGACAGCATGGTTGCATATGTCCAAATACCATTCTAAAAGGAAAAATACAGATTGAACAACATATGGGGGTAACAAAAAGAGTTAATTTTATTTCTGTTACATTTAACAATGGATTTGTTCATGTTTAGAGAGATATAGGGAACCTGTCAGTCTGATGCGTTAGTCTGTTAGTCAAGATCATAGAAGCCAGGATAGATTTGCACCTTAGATTAACCAAGGGGTGTGTGCCAATGACTGCATGTGTGTACTTAATTATATATAATATAGCACAAGCTTTCATGGGCTGAAGCTCACTTCAGCTGTTGTGAAAGGAAGTACACAAAGTTCCATGAGTCACATGACCAAAAGAAGTTTTTTGTGTTGTCCCAGTCCCGTTTCCGTTGCCCCCCCCCCCCTGAATAAGCTTTTGGTATTTCTATTACAAAATATAAAAATGAAACCTTACACTGAGTGAAAAAAAATAATATAAGCCTCCATTAACAATTTTTGTCTTGGGAGATACTGAAGGAATTGAAGTGTTTTGGGATCCTGTTCTGTTTAAAGTACTTTTTTTGGTGTGCTATTCAGAAGGATTGCAGAGGCTACATTTACAGGTCTCCTCAAAACTGTGTCCCTCTGTCTTATCCATCAGAATGGTATATTAAAGCGAAGAATGCTTTGAATGGTGTTGTGGTTGTGTTGGAGTAATGTTTGTAGTTGTGACTGTCTAGGAATTATGCATGAGGCAAATATTGTTCTGGGTGATTATCTTTTATTGGATGAATGGCATGGTTGGGATAGATTAAGATGAGCTTTGAAAAGCAATGCAAGGTGACCTGATGAATGCATTGCATTTGAAAGCTTGTCTAAGACTCTCCCAACCGTGCCGCTGGCTCAATAAAAGATATCGCCCACAAGAATCCTTGCCTTGCACTGAATGATGTTGAGCGGATTGGCTATTTGCTTTAAAACATTTCTTTAAACCTTCTTCTGTACAAAGAGTAGTCACCAATAATTCACTGTGGAAGCAGGAGAAGAGGAGAGCCAGCGTCATTCCTCAGGGATATGTCTTTTAGTTCACCATTGTTTAATACCTTCATTTATGACTTGGAGGACAGAATTGAATATATACTCAATATATTTGTACCAAGCTGGGAGGAATAGCTTTAGGGACAATAGTTAGGATTCAAAATCGCACTGATGGAAGTCAAGGATGACAAGTGCTAAGTACTTGAATTTGGGCATTTGATTGCGCCTTTCTAAGACGAACTAGAGAGCAACCATCTACATGCTTCAAAAGAGATTCAGCAGTTTATAATGTGCAGGTATTTGTGATTATTTTTATTTTGAACTTTTGCATTTAAACCCTATAAATCTCTTTACTTCTGAAGAAACTGTGCTCATACAGTTCGTACAGGTTCCAGATTTAATCAGTCATATACATGTAATTTTGAAGCAAAACCAAATTGGACCAGATAGTCTCAAAACAGAGTCAGGTCTGTGAGTCTTGGAAAGTGCCTGGACAAGGATGGTTGTTTATTTTCAAGGTCATGGCAAAGTTTGCAGCAGGGTGCAGCTAGACACTTGGTCTAGCTTTTTCCATGATGTTTTCATACAACTTCAAACCTAGTTAACTTGAAAAAATGTTTCAAAATATTGATAAAACATATGTCATATTTAAATAAACCATTTTCCCAAAAAAGTTTTAGATGAACTCTCCCTTTCCTCTGATAATTTTCCATCTTTTTCCACTTTCTCCTGCTTCTGTTCTGAGTTTCTGTTTGGGACTTAAAGTGCTGAAACATTTGTTCATGTGCAGTGGATGCCATCAGAACTTCAGGAGGAAATCTTTTCTTGTTTCAGTCCAGTTTTCCAGAATAGGAAAACCTTATTAAATGCCCTGAACTGCACTGCAGTCTGCTTATCCTTTTGCTTCTGGTGACTTGACTAATTAAGTCTAAGGTTCTGGTCATGCAAGATATCATGCACCTGTTTAGTTTAACATACTGTTGTAAAGCTCACTTCCATATGAATATCTAGTTTTGGCTTAAGCCTGTGATTGCTGGATCAGGACCCAAGTGATGACCCACTGAACAAATATTTGTAGGAAATATTTTGAAATTTTAAAAAGAAAATCTTACCCTTCAGAGAAGAACAGTTTCCCTAAAACTAGCAGAGCATTAAACATGAGAAAAAGGAAAATAAATCTAAATCGGAATATATGAACAAAACGGACCCAAATCAACAGGCATATGGAAAACACGTGCAAAGAATGCATGAGCTGCTTATCAAGCCTCAGCAGCCTCTTGCAAACAATAGCTGCAGGAGAAGCTCATCAAATTGTATTATTCATTTAATTGTTAGCATTCATTTGCAGACTTAAAAAAAAAAAAGTCTCCAAGTTTTTTCCTCTCTTCTACAGAGAAATGTGCCACCCTTTTGGGTGGTTGAATCCATTCCCCCTATCTCCCTTGCTTCCTCATTTTTGAAGTTTAGAAAATCTGAACCATACTAGAATTTCTCTCTTAAGAAAGAAAGAAAGAAAAAAAAAAAGGAAAAATAAATCAGCGCTCATGAGTATTAGCGGTTGGACAGAACTAGGAACCAAACTGCTGCCCCAGCGTGGCCCTGAACCAGCCTCTGTGCGCCAGGATCAGGTTCTGGCACCCTGTGTTGCCCCTGCCTGCCAGGATCAAGCCTGGCACTGCCCCCTCCTGGCCCTGTGTGCCAGGAACAGACCTGTGCCATCTCTTGCCTGGCCCTGCAGTTGGGATGGGGTGCCATATCTAGTGCCCAGGGTTTTCTACAGATCTGGAAACCTGGTAGCAGGAGAGTGACGCCACTGCATTCATGTTTCCAGATTTTTGGACTTATGGTATGTAAAACTGGCTCTTTGAAATCTTTCCAAGTGGCTGAATCCAAAACAGTACTTCTTGAAATAAAGTAGTATTTTGGAATGCTGCACTTTGTTACATTTTGATCGGGATGGAGGGAGAGTGGAAGGACAGCCTACCACGGGAGTCTGACACTTCACCTCCATTCCTGGCAGGGGTTGGGGAACCCCTGCTCCTCCCCACAACACATCTCCCATCTCCCTTGGAGGGGGGAGAGAGGAGAAGCAAGCTGCAGGTCACTACAGCCTACCCTAGTGCTCTCTGGATGGTGCTAGAGGAGGCTACAGTGTTCTGTAACATTCCAGTTGGCAAAGGGACATGTGTCCCTGGCTGAATGTTTCCTTTATGAGAGGTTTCCAAGGGTGTTGAAAATGTTTCCATTGATACCTCTGTCTGCACCTAAAGCCAGTATAACTAGGTTCTCTTAAAAGAGATGAGATAAGGTCATGGAGGATGGGTCTGTTGAGAGCTGTTTAAATAAAACGGTTAGGAATGTATCCTCTGCTATTCGTAAACCAGTAAAGGTTGAGGCAGGAAAAGTATAGTAAGAGATGGTTTACATTAAGCATGCCCTAGACGTGAACTCCCTTGCTAAAGCATCTACTACTTACCTATTTCAGATATTGGGCTAGGTGGACTTGGTCTGACACAATATGGCCTGCCTTCAATTTGACTCATTCAATATAAGTCAACAGGAAATGCAGCTTCCCCCTCTTCCCCCCACCCCCCAATGGATAATGATGTGCCAAACGGTTTGGGAGATCCTCAGTTACTTGAGATGGCCTGTGTTGATGGTAGTTTTCCTTTGGTTTGCGGTTTTGTTTGGCTGGCTTTGGCTTTTTTTTTTTTTTTTATATTAGCAAGAAAAGTCAGGTAAGTCCACAAAATGTTGATTTTTTTTTTTTTTTTTTTTTAAAGCAAGGATGCTCAGTTCTCCCTATTGTAACCTTGTATATGTAAAATTGGTTCACATTTATTGAATATAAAGGTATTGAAGTTTCATTTTATGTAGCCCCCTGCATGATGTCCCACCCATTGTGTGGCTCTCCATTAACAAAACTTCGGAAACATCTTCATTGGTATTTGTAGTAAGAACAGGGTGCTGCTAACTTGTGCAAAGCCTTTGTCCTTTATTGAGAGGCCAGGAGCTAGCACTGCAAAAGCTGCTTCTTGACAACTGAGGCATTTTTAGTGCCTGAACTTAAAATTTGTTAACTATATGAAAGAAGGTATACCCTGACATTAGGGCTGTGCGAGGCTTTGGACGCTTCGGTGTCTGAAACAGCATGTCTGGATCAAAGTGGTGGCTTCATTAGGCTTTCCGAAGCAGTTCAGAAAAGCTTCAGAGCCACTTTGGAGATCCAGCCATAGGGTATAATGTCACCCATGTCACGAGTTTTGTCTGTCAGCAGCTTGAGGTGCAGTTCCCCCCAAACCCCTGCACCGACCTCCTTGAAACTTGGCAGGCTTTGTGGCCTCAGCAGGGGCCACCACCCCTGCAGTTTTAAGCCCACTGCGCCTTTAACACATGCAGGGTCATCCATGTCACGAGTTTTGTCTGTCAGCAGCTTGAGGTGCAGTTCCCCCCAAACCCCTGCACCGACCTCCTTGAAACTTGGCAGGCTTTGTGGCCTCACCAGGGGCTACCACTGCTGCAGTTTTCACCCCGCTGTGGTGTAACACACAGACATGACATGAGTTTTGCTTTCAAGAATTTGGGGTGCAGTTCCCCCCAAACCCCTGCATCTTCTTGCAACTTGGCAGGCTTCATGCTCTCAAAGCGGGAACCCAGTCTGGAGCTCCGGATCGGATCCCTGGCATCCAATGCAGCCAGATCCGAAGCCAGATCGAATAGCTGCCTACTTGCGCAGGCCTACCTGACATGGATACTGCTGCAGTGTGGTAGAAATTATATGTATTTCCCTGTGCCAGAAACCATTGGTGAAATGTTTTCTTAATGTGGGCAAACAATCAGGTGCTTGTTTTTACTATAAATGGTGTAAGTTAAGTTCATAATATAAATAGAGACTGAACAACTGCAAACTCTGCAGTTTATTTTTCACTGTGATGTTGATGGCTCTTGATAGGGAGGGGGGATCAAATAAGGTTCCCTGTATTATTAAAACCACATGAAATGTATCTAATGGTATAGAGACTTAACAGTAGTATCAATATCAAGAGATACCAATATAAGCTGTTATGATACAATAGATGTCTGAATGTTTCTGTCAGGATAGTGTAGCAGAACTGCTGTTATTTTAACCCTGCTTCATTCAGGTGCAAAGTTAGGACAATTTAGCTTGCTTATAACTAGTGGAGCATGTAGATGTAACAGATTATGACAGGTGATGCATGCTTCCAACCAGCAGCAGCAGCTCCATTCCTCTTCTTAAAGCAGCTAAAACGTAAGTTTGTCCATCCTGTAAGATAGGGCTGTCAAACTTCTAAGCTCCCAGGGGCTATCTGCCCCTGTGGACTTCACCACCAGGGTCTGGATGCCACATGAGTGGCATCAGGTGAGGCATGAGCCACTGGGCTAGGCAGGCACTTCCCCTCCTCGCCACTGTGTGCCCATGAGGGCTTTCCCTGCACTGGGCACCCTGCCCCCCTGGTGTAGGTGTGATTTCCATCCCTCCCCCGCCCACATGGCCCTGGACTTCCCCTCTGATTCCTGCATTGGGTGTTGCACTGCCCCACCCTCTGGGCCAGAGGCAGGAATTGGCTGCTGAAGGAAGGAGCAGGGAACCTGGAGACTGGCTGCTATTGCAGCTGGAGCAATGCAGGGAGCAGCAGCAAGGCAGGAGCCTAGGGCCACAACTTTAACTCTTCCTGGGCTGCCAGTTGGACAGTCCTGCTCTAAGGTAAAAGGCCTAGCATAGGAGCTTCCTGTTTTTATTTAATTGCTCTCTTTGGATACACGTAACCAGGAGAAATAAAGGCCTTAGTGAAGATTACTGAGGAGGAAAAAATATTAAACTTCTTTGACACAAGTGAGCCCAGTGAGTGAAAACAAAACTGCAGACCAAGTTATCAAAAGTAAAAAATCAAAATTCAATATTCAGTCCATTCCTTAACATATGTGGGTTCATTTTCTTCTCTGAATTTCAGTACTTGGTGAGGGTAAGGTAAAGAATTCATATAGGGTTTTTAGTTGTGCCTCTGCAGTAGTTAAAATGTGATGTCTTGAGCTAAGCTTTTCACGGTTTAATAAGACCACTAATCTCCCAGAACTTCAGGGAGTGCAGCGTTTGCCCTGTGTAGTCAGTGTTGGTAGGGAAGTGACATGTTGCTTTTGGGACCCGATTTTCAGTACATATAAAGTCACTACTTTCTGAAAACTGGATCCCTTTTTTAGACGTTTGTAATTGGCCCTCAAAATTACTTGTTACTTCTGAAAATATAGGCCATGGTAAGTAGATACTGTAACACATTGATGTTACATTGCTGTCACACTGCATTTGCCCTGGCTTTCCCTTCCTTTGAGATTTCAGCTTCCCTGGCTAGGTAAGACTTATCCATAATCCATTTATTAGCTACATTCAGGGTGTAGCGGAGGGCAGAATCTGTTTCATTGCTTTCAGAGAAAGGGTCTTCTTTTGAGAATCAAAGGTAGGCAAGTCGAGAGAAAAAAAAATCTCCTAAATCCCATACCTTCTGACAAGATTTAAATTTGGGGTGTCATTTTGAGTTGTCATTAGATTTGACAAAGTTGTGCTTTTTATTCTTTGAGTTTTTCTGGGTTTTTTTTTTAGTTTGACTCTGGAGTACAGGTTGAGATGATGAACAGATTTCAGTGATTTCTTTTCTTCTTGTTTCTTAGGTACCAATGCTCCATTACCTCCAAAAGTATAGCAGTTAACACATCTTTGTAAGTGGACACTTAATAATATGCCACTTGTGATTAAGGAGGTTTGGCATTTACTGCGAAAGTGATTAAGGTCCTGTAAAATAGATTCTGTTATGATGGATGGCTGTAGAGTACAGGGACCAGAACATAAAGCTTTCACATTTTACATAGGACTGCTCACTAAAACAACAGACTCAGCAAATTCACATGTCATATAGTAATGATTAATAGTTGCCATTAAGCAGCTAATAAAATAAAAGCAATAGACATTAATTTTTGTGCACTGAGATTGGCTGGTTAGCTCATGAACTCTATCTTTTTCCATTGCTTTCCATTCAAGAAAGTTTTTGAGGATGAAATAAAGACTGCAGTTTCCATAGTAGAAATATGTTCAGAGTTGTTCTACTGCTCTGTTTAAAAAATAAGTCTGACTTGCTATTTCCATATTCCTCTCATGATGCAGACACAGGTTAGTAAATATGATCATTAGATAATACTCAGCATTCAGAAAAAGAAATTGTTCCTGTCTGTTCCTCTCCCCCTTCCCAATTCTACACAACTTTA
>NW_005842038.1:2156349-2160746 GCF_000455745.1 Alligator sinensis | reverse complement strand
CAAAAGAGCTGAACTTGACTGTTTAAGAATTTTAAAACAATATTTCTATCATCAGGTGGCGCAATTCCATTGAAGGCATTTGAGCTAGGTTGATATCGGTTGTGTATCTGGTCCCATGCTCCAGAAAATGTAAATATTAGGTACCTTAGTAGTCTAATTTATAAGTTGACCCTGCCTATAGGTGGCAATCACATTTTTAGGTTAAATTTGGAGAAAGAAACTTCTTCCTGAATACAGGTTGATAGCTAAAGCTGTTCAGAAAGGACAGACTGGGAGGAGGAGTTTGTCTATATGTAGACAGATAATGTGGAAAACGCTGAAGTACTCAATGCCCTTTATACCTCAGTCTTCACAGGCAAGATCAGTTCCCAGACTGCTGCACCTGGCAGCACAGTCTCGGGAGAAGGTGAACAGTCAACACTGGTGAAAGAACAGGTTAGAGACCTGGATGCAGTACACCAGTGGGTGCTGAGGGGGTTGACAGATAAGATTGCATAGCTGCTAGCCCTTACCTTTGAAAAATCGTGGTGGTTGGAGAGGTTCTGGACGACTGGAAAATGGCAAATATAGTGCCCATCTTTTAAGAAAGGGAAGGAGGAGGATCAGGGGAACTACAAACTGCTTAGCCTCACTTCAGTTCCTGGAAAAATCCTGGAGCAGGCCTTCAAAGAATCCATCTCTAAACACTTGGAGGAGAAGGTGAGTAGAAACGGTCAGCATAGATTCACCAAGGGCAAGTCATGCCTGACCAACCTGATTGCTTTTATGATGTGATGACTGGCTTTGTGGATGCGGGGAGAATGGTGGATGTGAGACCTTGACTTCAGCAAGGCTTTGTTTTGAAAACTAATTACGTGCTGAGTGAAAACACAAGTATGTGCCTTCCATCTGAAAAACCATGAGGCCAACTACCACCTCAAAGTTACATGGTCCGGGATCCCGCTATCTCATTGTCCAAATCCAGTTTACCTTAGTCCCTCTCAATCGAGTCCTCTCATACAAAGGTACATCATGAAGACAAGAGCAAAGGTGAGTGCTTGTAACAACATCCTGTATAAGCTCACCAACTCTAAATGGGGAGCTAGTCCCTCAACCCGCCAAACCACTGCTCTGGATCTCAGTTTCTCTGTCGCATCTGGATCACCTGTATGGGAGAGATCTATATATTTAAGTGCCTTGACCCCCTTCTGAGTGATAGCTGCTAATGCATCACAGGATGTCTGAAGCCTACCTGCCTAAACAGTGTGTACCTGCTGGCTGGCATGGCTGTGCCTGACATCAGACACTTGTGTGCTGTGGGACAGTTGTACAGCAAGTGTCTTGTATCTTCAGTTTGTCTTGATCATTCTATCCTGCTGGCCACTGCTCTTAAGTCATGCAGGGTCTTCCTCAGCAGCACCCGACCTCTCTAGGATGCACTTGAGGAGACATGACTACAGATCTGGAAAAAGAGGCTGAAGAAAATACCTGATGGCAAAAAATGGATCTTCCAGTGGCCAAGGCCTTGCCACCAGGGGCTGATGAACCATTGCAAAGGTGATGATGTCTCAACTACCTAGATATCAGAGTCGGATGCTCCAAGGAATTAACGAAGAAGCGTAGCTATACCATTGGTTCAACTACCTGTGACTGTGGCACAGAGCCTCAGACTCTGCATCCCTTGTTGCAGTGCCTGCTGCTTGAAGGCACATGTACAGTGAAAGATCTCGCAAAGTACAATATAAGCACAAGCATGTGTAACAAAATAGTCAAATGTGGTGTAGAGACATGAGGAGAAGCTTGTGGTCAGTTGTATCAAAAACTGCAGAAAGGTCCAGTAGTAAGTGTCCATAGCTTTTATTGAAGTCCTTCATCCTGGGTATGTCATCTTTTAACACTACAACTGTCATATATCTTGTTTTTATTTACATACAGGGTTTTACACAGGCTTGTTTCATTTATTGCTTAGTTTTGTTGGGTCTGCTTCTCTCCTAGATACACAAGGAAGGCCACTGGGGTACTTGACAACTTGTTTGTCCCATCTAGTGGTACAGTTGATTAAATAAAAGATACCACTTACACACAAAAATCCTAGTACTAAAGCCATTTCTGTGCTGTGTCCTAGTTTGAATCTTTATTGTGAGGCATCCAAAATGTTGGCTGATGTTATGCCTTTGGAGTGGGCTGTTGCTTTTTCAGTTGTTTTGCTCGTGAATGGGAGGCTGGCAACCAACCTAATTGGAGACCTCCTGAGGGATTGAGCAAACTATTATACTTTTCAAGGAGCTTGGTAGGTGTGCTGCTCTCAAAGAGGGATTGCTATTTCCATTCATAGTATAACTGTTCTCGGTCTTTGATCAAGAAGGGCAGATGTTTCACAGGTTGCGAGTTTAGTATTTTTCAGGACTTCTGCAGTTTTGACATAGGTGATGAGGTCAAGCTCAGTCAGGTGTGGTAGAGTAGATGAAATGATCTGGGCTGGGTGGAATGTTCCTGTGTGCTCCATGTACAGTAGTTTTAGGTCTGCTGTTATTTCACTCAATTAGATTTATAAAAAAAATGCAGTAAATTCTATAACTGTATAAACAAAGTGGATAAAAAAGTGGGTTTTTTTCTATATTTATTTCTACAATATTATTCTTAATTAACTGGGTTCTAGTCTGATAGTTTAATGAACCTTTTTCCTGCCTGTTTTCAAAAGGAGTGCGTGTTCAGATCTGAACACTGATGTACTGAAAAGAAATAGCTGTTATTACAATTATGCATCTGTGATAGCTGGAGTTAATGATCATTATCATAAACAAAGCTCTTCTACTGGTCTCAATGGCCTGTGTTTTTTATATAATTTTTCATAAATTTACTAGAAGGTCGACATACAGCTGAGGCCTTTACTCGAGCAAACTTCCATTGAAGTCCTTGATGACAGACAGTGAAACTTTGCCTGAGTATTTCTGGAGTAAAAACTGAGGCCTAGATGTTGCTCTGGAGTAAGCAACGCGCATCTATATGTAGCTATCCTGTGCTTTTCTAAAGTGAGAAGAGACCCTCTCCTACCACAATTGGTTTAACCCTTCTTCCATCATAGGTTAGAACAGGGATTTACAACTGGGGTGTGTGATACATGAGTCATGAAATTAAAGCCAGAGATTTAAAATAGGAATCCACAGTGTGTAAGCCAGTGGTGTTCAACCTTTTGACTCCATGGGGCAATAGCAATAGCAAAAGCAAATAATAGGAAAAGGGTTTTCAAGGCTCTTCAGTTTAAACCAGAGAGCATTGCAGAGCTTTGTAACTTGCAGTGGTGCATGTCCTTCTGCAGATGGCTCTTTGTCCAAGATTTCATGGACTTTAGAAGGTCTATGTAGTTTATGGGAGAAGGTGGGGAAGGGTAGATATTACCCCTGTAATAAAGATGCAGAGACTAGTTTGTATTGGGGAGCCTTTCGGAGATGCAGATCCCCACCTGGGCTAGGTACAGAAGTTACATATAAACCAGTGTAAGTGATCAGACACTGGGTTAAACCTGTAATAGAACAGATGTTCAGTGCACATAAACTAGTTTAAAAATGGCTGAAACTGGTTTGAGATAAATCTGGTTGAATGTAGTATCAGACTTAAATGACCAAGGTCAAGCTGGCTTATGCAATGTCTGTCCCAGACCCTTTCTGGGTTTAAGTTTTAAATCTGAGTACTCCAGCATCCCAGATGCTTTGCAAGCCTGGACGGGGCTCTGCTCTCTGCTCCACACTAGCAGGGCTGCAGCTCCCTGGCTGGAGCTCTGGCAGAGATTGCAGGTACAGTGGTACAATGGCATCTGTCTGGCTTCCCCATGCCCCCCCACTCCCTGCTCAAGCATGGATTCCCCCCTCCCCTCTGCCCTACATAGACACCTCTCAGCATTATCTAGCAGACCACATGCTGGCTACTGTCCTTGCTGTGGGAGACCGAACAAAGGAAGGCAGGACAGTGTTGGCTTAGGGCTTTTTGGAGCTAATCAACAGGCAACTGGTAATGTCCCCCTGTTCCTTCCTTGGAAAAAGTTGTTTAAGAAGAGCTTGAGCTAATGAGAGAGGCTGTGTTTTGTATGATGGGCTGATAAATGCTAACAACTCTGTGTAACTCCCTTCTGTGTAACTAAATGCTCTGTTTTCAACAGCGAAGGTGGAACCTGTCACAACCCAAAGTTGTGGTTTTTTGTTTGTGTGTGCTTCAGCACCACTAAATTATGTTCCCGCCAAATTGCAGCTTTTTTGCACGGTAGAGTTTTCTGCTGCAATAGGAGAACCCGCGTGCAAAAGAGTATTTCCCGCTGTTTGTAGCCTTCTTTGCATGGTGCATTTCTTTTGCATCATAGTGATGCACGGTGCAAAGGAGTTCCCGCCATTTGTATTTAGATTCGTGCCACATTATTGGCCGGT
>NW_005842038.1:2137541-2156048 GCF_000455745.1 Alligator sinensis | reverse complement strand
CAAAGAGCCGAGTTTGTCAGAATCCTCCAACGAGGATTCAAGCGGAGCTGCGCCTGGAAAGCTGTCCAGCCTACACCGTGACCACCTTGGGTGTAAGTAAATAATCTTTTCAGTCAACCATTACGCCTCCGTAACTGATTCTAGCTCGCGCGTACCTTACCGCCCCGCGGTTTTCTTCGGCCCCGCGTGCCCGGGCTGCTGGCCACAGTACGCGTGCGCAAAGACGGGCCCGGCTCGCACATGGCGAGGATGGGATCGGGAGCCGGCCTGCACAGAACCCCTCCCTAATGAGAGCATCCTGTGGGGCCTGGCTATGGCCCCTTCAGCTCAGCACTGTAGAAGGGAAGGGAGGGCTGCCCTCTGGGTTCTAGCTTGAGCCACTGCAGGTATGCGCAGGCATTTCCTCAGTCCAGAGGGATGTCTTTACAGTTACAAACTGATTTAGCCTAGCCAGGTTAGACTAACCTACAAAGATTGAATCAATTCAGGCTCAGGCTTTTTGAATGTCTGTCCCTAGCCAAAGTGGTGTTTAAATATCATCCATATGTTACCAGTTGATCTCAGAATGGTGTCCATAAAAATGAATGAGCAGAACAGTTTGAAACTTCGACCCTTTATTCTAAAGTTCAGGCTAGATAAAGGTTTAAGCTTTTAAACCTTCTACACCCCCAATACCATTTTTTTTTGGGGTGGGGGGAGTGGTAAGATTTTAAAAATTTTATAGTACAAAGCAGGTAAAACAAATAAGCCTCCAGCCCTTTCCCTTCCTCTTCTGCACCTTACCCCACACTGTGAAAAATACACAAATGCTGAGTGGGGAAAATAAGGTGATTCCATAGCAACATAAAATTATGGAGTGTCTTCTCCATCAGATGCATGTGTGTTGTAATCATAGGTGGATCCAGTATTTTTAAATGTGCAGGAGCAGCAGCCAGTGTTGCAGGAGTGGCTCCTTACTCCCTCTGGGATGGGCAGACCATGCTGCAGAAGCAGCAGCTGAGGAATTAAAGTCCCTAAATCCTATCCTGCCATCCCTCAGCACCCTCTCTTTTCCCTTCTGTGTTCTGCAGCACCTCCTCTCCTTTCCCTCCCCTTCCCATTCTCCTTCATCCCCGATCTACAGCCACCACTGTCCCCAGCTGACCAGGGCTACCAGGAGCTCCAGAACTGCTCCTGTCCCACTCTAGCTAGGTTGCACAGGAAGCCAAGCTCAGCTGGGAATAGTGGCGATGGGAAGGTTCCTGCCAGCCCTGGAGTAGGCTCCGAGGGGAGACACCCAGGTGGGACTAATCAGGGAGGGAAAACCTGCCCACAGCTGCAATTGCTATTTTTCTTTGGCTGAACCAGAGCCTGGCTCCCCATGCAGCCTAGCTGGAGTGGGGCAAGAGCAGATCTGGAGCTCCCTTACCCCTGGATGACCTGAGGACAGCAGCAGGCAGGGAGGTGGGGGAATGGGAAGGGAGGGGAGGTGGTGCTGAGCATGTAGGGGAAGTTTAGAGGAGAATTTTTACCTGTTTTAGGGGTTTAAAGTCCCCGGCTGCTACTCCAGCAGCATGGTCCAAAAGCAGGGTTTGACTGCGCCACCGCATCCCCTCTAGATCTGCCTCTGGTTGGAATTGGTGATAGAGGCATGCTAGTAGTAGAACAGCTAGGTTCCAGAGCTTCAGTCCATGGTAATTATGTAGCATGCACACCAAAGCTATTTTGGTGTCCCAAAGGTAATTGGCAAATTAATTCTACAAACACAAATGGGTGTGGATTATTACTGTGAGTGGTCTGTTAGTGAGACTGGCAGGACCCAGCTCTTGGACAGCTGACTATAGCTGACTATGAGAAATCAAAAACTGATATTAATGGATTTCACAGTAATCAAAGACTGAAGCTTGGAATATGACCCATCTCAGGGGTTGCTCCTTCTTTTCTTTTCTTTTAAATCTATGACAGTTTTTATGCTTTTTTGTTTTGGGGCACCACTTTGCATTGTATATACTTTGTTTTCTGGCTTGGGTCTTGTCTTTCTCTCCCAATTAAGGTATGCAAACATCTGGAATGAATGTGAGCAGATGTGGCTCTGCTGCTGCATGATGAGCAATAGCTGCAGTGCAGAAGATTACACTTGTGAAAATATTTACAGTTGTGCAGAGTACTGTAATTGGCTGCAATAGCAGTTTTATAAAGCTGTCTGTATGCTATTGTTTTTGTTTGTACATAAGATAGATCTTCTTCTCCTGTGCATTATTTTCTTAATTACATGCATTTTGGGTCAGGAGAAAAATTTACAATGCAAATGAAAGTTTCCACCAACTCTCTTCCTGTCCTCTTCTCCCTAATGTAAATCTGTATCAATACAATGACAGCGATAACAATTAGTTGGATATCTCATTATCCAGGGCAACAGCACATTTTCCCAATAGGAGAAACATGGTTTTATAAACCAGAGCAAAAATGGGAGGGTTTTTTTCTTCCTCCATCTTTTTCTCAAAATTCTTAATGCTACGCAGCAGTCAGGGTAGTGAAAATGCTATGAACATGTAAATGGTATCAGGTTCCACCTAATACTGGACAGCTTGGATCTGCAATAGCAAATGTACATGGTGCTGTGTATCAATGGCATTTGTACATCCTAGAACCCAGTTAATAATACATTAATGTGACACTTTTTTATATTGCCCTTCATGGTTGTGTTCATCTGTAGGACAGTGATTCAAGCAGTTGCTGCTTTTGAGATTTAAGATTTAAGGTTGCTGCATGATGAATTGAATTATGAATAGTCAGCTTCTGGAGGCTTTAAAAATTAGTCTTTGATCCTGTAAACCTCTGTGTAGGTGAGTCCCATTTGCAATGCAGGTAGTTGACTGCTGCTCATGTAGGCCACGGTTAGGAAGATCAGGTTCTTTGTTTAAAATAAACTCTGAAACTGACCAGGAAAATGAGTTTGAAGCTGAATGTTGTTGTGTATACAACTTTTTTTTTCCTGATCAGCTTGTCCAATCCTTAATTACAGGAAATAATCTACCACTTCAGGGCTAGATAGAGGGGTTAATGAGGTGGAGGTTATGCAGGCCAAAAAAAAAGACCAATACATAAAACGAAAATGCATAACAAGGCTCTAGGCTCTCCTGCTTCACTCAGAAAATCTAGAATTAACAATGACCCTGATTCTGAAAACATTCATGTACATGAGTGAGTAAAGCATTGGGGCCAATATGTGCATCTTATCTGCCTCTTTTGTGCCACTGGGATAGTGCAAGGGGCAGGATTCTGCCTTCATATTACAAGCAAAAAATTCCCCTTGGCACAGAGGAATTCTGACTTGAGCCTGGTGCCCTTCCCTTCCTCTCTATTAGTTTAATCAGAGGATGTGTTGGAGGTCTGCTGAACTGCAGCTGTTTTACCAGTTAGAGTACCCTGCACATCTAGTTTCTTAAGTAGTCTCAGTTCAACACAAACCAGATATACACTCAGAACTTCAGAGAGCTGTATTTAAGAGGATCAAAACTGTGTATTTGGAGTGGGAAAGACTCCTAGTGAATAAGCATGAACAGTTTGTCGCTATCGCAGAATACCCAAGGTACCATCAACAGTGGCTGCTTTACTACCTTGTTCCCTTTAATTTACAGCCTGGATGGAGTTTTCTAAATAACCAGAAACTCTTCTCTCTCACTGGATAATGTTTCCCCATGAAAGCTTGGGCTGCCTCCTGGGCAGAAAGCCAGTTTCCTTTAATTTCTTGCTCTGCCTACCTCATTTCTAGACATTTCTAGAAATACTGTAGTCTCTTCTGGCCTTATCCATTTTGGTTGGTGTGCATTAGAAGTCTCTCTAGCACAGGGGCGGGCAATTATTTCAGATGGAGGGCCGCATACTGAGTTTTGGCAAGACATCGAAGTCTGCATGACAGGCAGCCAGGGGAAGGGAAGTACTAATTTTCTAAATTTTTTTAGGGGCCCCATGGGCCGGATAGAATGGGCTGGTGGGTCGCATCTGGCCCGCGGGCCGCATTTTGCCCACCCCTGCTCTAGCATGATTTTTGTCATGTATTTCTTTTCTTCCTAACCATTTACATCTGAGCCATATTCATGTTCATTGTAGTCTAAATAATGGTTCTGTGTCTCGGTTGGCCTGGTTTTTACAAACATGCTTTAATCATAATCTTCATCCCTTCTAAAATCTATCCTGGCCATGTCATTTAAAGTGGGATAATCTGAGGTATAACTGAATGTGACTATTTTTAAATGTTGTGAATAAGCCAAAGTCCTAAAATCCCATGTTTGTAACATATTCTGTCCTAGTAGCTCCTTTAGAACTGGATTGTTTAGGTACTGATCAACTCCATCAGGTTACTGATGCCCAGCCTTCGAAAGTATTCTGGGCATCTAAGGTTAAATTTACATGCTGTAGTGGGGCAGGTGCCATGACTGGTGAGCTCTTGTTTCATTGAAGACTTCCACAATAGTTTGTGAGTTGTTAGAATGATAAAAGCCTTCCCAGACAGGTACTGATGGATTTCTTTTTTTTTTTTCTTTTTTTCTTTTCCCCCAAAACATAAATGATTCCTTCTCCAGCTGCAAGTCGCCCTGTTCAGGTTTGGTGACTTGGAGGATCCTCAAGTTGGACATTCTCCAACTTCCCTGTTATAAAATTGCCCTCACCCTAAAATGAAACATCACATAACAGCTTTAATTGTTTACTCTGGTCAGGCTGAACTAGTTGTTCTGAGCCCCTGAGTAACATTTTAAGGTCTTGTTTTTTTTTTTCCCAGGGATAGTTTTAAAAGGGTTGTTGTATTCAGGAAAAATGCCTATGCATGCTTGCAACTCAGCTATGGTCTGAGGAGCTAGTCTGTTCAGTAACTGTGACCTTCTCTGCTACAGGGTGAATCCCCTTCTTGTCTGTCTAGTAACCTGTGGTTTTTGTAACCACTAAAACCCACTGTTTGCTAAGAAGTTCTACTGCCTCCAGTCTCTGGAAGCACTGTCTTTAGTTTTCTTAACATTGCTTATGTCTATGGTGAACGTAAATTGTGACTACATATTACAGCATGCAGGATGCCCTTAACCAAACTGGTTGTCGGGCAAATTCCAAGTGCTGCAAAAAGTACTGGAATAGGACCTTGTGAATGTCTATAGTGGGCTGCTTTTTTTTCCCTTCCAAATATCGCCTGCAGACATGGCTTTACCATGTCCATATTACTCAGTTCTTGACACCGACCCAATAAGTCCTCTGTAGAGTTGGGTAGTGTTATAACTTGGACATTTGATTCACCTGATGCTTTATAATTCTTGTTGATGCTGGGTGTTTTTTTTTTGGGGGGGGTGTTCTTTGAGTTTTGTCTAGCTTAAAAAAAATTCCGCCCCAGTGAAACAGCACCCTCCTTTTCCAGCTTAACCCTTTTCCCCTAACTCTTCACCCTCTCCCTCCGCCTGATATTTTTAGCTTGACCCCTACTAGTGATATACTCTGGACATTATTATTCATGTCAGCGTCCCTAAACCGAATATAGTAGGATGGATGTATATCTGGATGTTTTTGCTAGGATTTATTTAAAAATTCCCAATTAAGTTTTTAATTCCTGCAACTAATCTTTGCCCTTGCCTTTGTCCCCGAGTCAATGGGAATGCTAGGCTTTATAATTGTCTCTGATTTATTCATAATTACTTTAAACAATTCTACTTATCATGTGGATGAATTCTCAGGTGTACACATGTAGGGTTGCGCCAGCATTCAATAGTGGGCACTCTTCCCTTTTGCACTGCTGACTTTTATATAAGTTTGTGGATCACAGTCCTAGTATCTCCCTCCATGAGTAATGACTCCATTAACTCCATTCTTGCTTGGTAAGATCCCACTTACTTCCATTTTATGTGCATCTTTTTCCCTCCCCCCGCCGCCTTTTTCTATGGTCTGAACTTTTGGAGAGAAGATGTTGGTTTGCATTTTCTGCCTAAGGGCCTTGTTGCATGTTGCACTTTGAGCTGATCAAATGTTGATTGGAATTAATGCTAGCTCAAATTTAGAGCAGTTGTGTTAAGGCTAAAAACATTCTCCAAGGTCTCCTGTACACATGCAGGGAGCAAACTCAATTAATCGAGGCTGCTGGAGCGTGGAAATTAATGTGCTCCAGTGTATCCATGCAGCCTCCAGCATCATGTGTATTGGCGTCCCCACACTGAAAAATGGCAGTGGGGCACTTTAAAGCTGGAACGAGCTTTAGTTTAAAATGCCCTGCTGCCATTTTTCATTGCAGGGACACTGATACATGTGATGTTCCAGGCACTCTTAATTAGCATGGCTTTCAGAGCTGTGCTAATTAAACTGCCCCCACAGCACATAACTGTTGATGACCTGCACAGCTGTGAGTTGCCACTAGAGGACTGGGGAGTCAAGACAGACTTCTGTGCCTGTTCTAGGTGGGAGTGGGTTGGGGGCTCTTGGCCATGTGCACATCAGCACCTTTAATTTTACAGGTTGCTGTGAACATTCCCTGCCACTGATTGGTGGTGGGGCTGTGCTTGCGGCTTGCTCCTCATGGGTGGAGAAGCGAAAGACCCGGTTTTAAACTTGGCACAGTTATTGTCACCCCCACCCCCCAGCTGCTGACTGGCTGAGGGGCCCTGGTGGCCCCACTACTTGCTGCTGATCAGTGGGGAGACAAAACTGGCAGCATGTTTAAAATCAGTTTTCACTTTCGCTTTTGATTCACTTTTATAGCCAGATACTGGTTATATCAATATTTCTGCTAAGCTGATAGATGGGCATAGAAGAATGAAAGGTGCTCAGCTCTTAAGTGTCACCTGGAACTAGGACTGGCCTTGAATAGGGTAGCTGGACCTAGTTAATTGCTGCTTCTTCCTATTCTCTTCTGCGTTAAGTGGAGCTGTGGCTCAGGGAATCTGCAACTATATGTTCCCATATCTCTGTACAACATCTTGGACATTTTCATTAGTACTGTAGCAATAAAAATGTTATGACAAAAGGTACTAATGCTTTGAACATTAGAGATCATTGATAACAAAGCACCTGAGAGAGAATTCTCCATAGGAAGAGTAAGGAAGAGTAAAAGATACCATGAAGTGATTACATGGTGAGCATTATGAAGAGTATTTTGTGGATTAAAGCACCCATGCGTATTGTGTGGTAAATTAAAAACTGTCACTTTTTTAAAGAGAATTTTCCATGTGATTTTTATATGCATAGATTGACCATGTTTCTTATTAGGAAAAAAATTAATGGTGTTAATATCATTTAATGAAGCAGTTGATGTTCACATATGCCAGTATCCTATTTCTGAAATATAAGTGTGAAGAGAATGATCACAGAGGCAGTATACATACCACAAGTAAATAATAATGCAATATGGCCCCAAATCATTCAGTTTACTGGGACTTTTTTTCCCAGACTTCAGTGTTTTTAAAACTCTTTCCTATCCTTTTTCATTTTAAATATTTCTTTTAATATCTCAGTAAAAATGCCAGAACAAATTAAATCACAAAACAAGAACCAGATAAAAAAAAAAGAAAAGAAAGCACTTTCAGGCTGGATAGAAGGAATTTAATCTGAGATTTACTTTAATGTTATGGAGACATTTAGCTAAATCCCTGAGCGAGCACAGCTTTAATATTTTATCCCTAAAGGACTACCAAAGCCAGAGAGACTGAGTTAAGAGTGTGTGAAAGTCATTGAGTTGGATACAACCCCAGCAGAGAAGTTGCCCCAGGAATTGAAAAGGAGAAAAAGGGTGATGTCTTCAGTGCCTTCAACTCCCATGCAAGTCATTAGCAGCTTAGAGTAGCCAAGGAAAATTGGCTTTTAAGTAGCATCCACTCCAGTATCCTACAGAATCGGATACAAAATAAGAAACTTGGCAATCTGACAGACTTCAGCTCTGTCAAATGTACCAGGTCTGTCTAGCACTCTGATTTAAGAGGAGCTCTATTTACATCATCCTAGAAGATGAGGATTGGCAAGCAACCTTGAAGAGGTGAACTGTACAGGCTGGGTTGCATAGTAGCTCACCTTTATTTCCATTTGTGAAAGGCTGTCTCAGTTGCTATAACTTTGTTTTAGAGTAGTCGGAGCTCTACATTTGCCATATGGGGCACTGATGCACACATCATGGTGAAGGGTGTGGTACAGCCTTCAGCATGGGGGATCAGTATCAAGCAGCTTGGCCTGGCACTTGCCCTTCCCTGCCCTGAGCCATGCCGCTAATTCTCCTCCAAAGATCTCTTCCTCTCATTTTCTTCCCTTTGATACTAGCAGCCACCTCCCTCTGCCCCCCTCCCTTTCCTTCCCCTCCCTTCCCTTACTCCCCTGCTGGAGGGGAGTGGTGCCCCACAGTGCAGCCAGGTTGCAAATGCATGGCCTGCCACTTGTAAAAGGCTGAGCTCCACTGCCTAGGGGAAACATTCCTTGGGCTGGAAAAGAGGAGACCAGGAATTCAGATGTCACTTCTTGTAATAACTCCTATCTTCTGCCCTCCTTTCCACCCTCATATTGCCTGCAGGGCTATAGATTCATTGCAACGTTCTATAATGCTTTTCCTTCCAGATACCAACAATCTAGCATATCCTTACCTTCACCCAACTTATTCTAATACAAAACAATGACTTCTGCAGTGTGGAAATGTGCTTTCAGTGCTTTCCCAAGTGCATGGAATGTGACAGTCCAAACATTTTGATTGACTTCAATACTTTGAAAGCACTGAAGGTTTTAGGTTATAGTGCCAGTTGATGAAGTTGGGAGACAGTTGCTTTTAGGTGATCATGGAGGTGAAGGGATGAGCCTCATCAAGTGTTGGAGCACGCTACAGTAGCACAGGCAGATAGGAATTCACAACGTCCTGACTTTACTTCTGTCTTCAGTTCATTTAAGGTTTGGGGTTTATTGTGTTGTTCTTTAAGACAGCGCTGCTCAAGTTGTAGGCAGGTGCTGCATGCTGCAGGGGTGGCCCCTGCTCAGGATCCCCACTGCCCTCCCCAACCCCACCACCATGTGGGCTACACTGGCAGTGGATGAGGAAGCCACTGGGGTTTGTGGACTGCGTATTAGGGCTGTGCAAAGCTTCAGGTGCTGATTTGATTTGGAGGAGATTTAGCCTGATTCAGTGGCTGAATCACAGTTTCATAGTTGGTAGGGTCGGAAGGGACCTTATCAGATCATCAAGTCCAACCCCCTGCCATGGCAGGAAAGAGCACTGGGGTCAAATGACCCCGGCAAGGTATTCATCCAGCCTCCTTTTGAAGACCCCCAGGGTAGGAGCCAGCACCACTTCTCTTGGAAGTTGGTTCCAGATCCTAGCCGCCCTAACTGTGAAGTAGTGCCTCCTGATGTCTAGTCTGAATCTACCCTCTGCCAGCTTGTGACTGTTATTTCTAGTCATTCCTGGTAGTGTTCGGGGGAACAGGGACTCCCCCAATGCCTGCTGGTCCCCTCTGACTAGTTTGTAAATGGCCACTAGATTCCACTCTCTCCCCCAGCCTGTCCAGTGTCGCATAGAGGGGGAGGATCACCTCCTTGGACTTGCTTGTGATGCATCGGTGGATGCATGACAAGGTGCGGTTGGCCTTCCTGACCGCATCCCCACACTGTCGGCCCATGTTCATTTTGGCATCAATAATGACGCCAAGATCCTTTTCTGCCTCTATACTGACAAAAAGGGAGTTCCCCAGCATGTAGGTCTGCTGCTGGTTCTTCCTCCCCAGGTGCAGCACCTTGCGCTTGTCAGTGTTGAAACCCATCCTGTTCTCATCCGCCCACTCCTGTAACCTGTCTAGGTCCGATTGCAACCTATTCCTCCCTTCTAGCATGCCCACTTCCCCCCACATCTTAGTGTCATCTGTGAATTTGAACAGGGTGCTTTTTACCCCCTCGTCCAAGTCGCTGATGAAGATGTTGAACAGTGCGGGCTCAAGGACTGAGCCCTGAGAGACCCCACTGCCCACATCCCTCCCGGTTGAATAAGACCCATCCACCACCACTGTCTGGGTGCGGCCCTCCAGCCAGTTAGTGACCCATCTGACTGTAGGTATCGACGCCACAGTCTCCTAGTTTTTTAATGAGAATGGGGTGAGAGACTGTTGAAGGCCTTCCTAAAGTCCAGAAAGACTATGTCCACCACGATGGCTGCGTTTAAGGATTTTGTGACCTGGTCCTAGAAGGCCACCAGGTTGGTCTGACAGGACCTGCCTCAAATGAACCCATGTTGATTGCCCCCAAGCATAATCTCCCCTGTTGGCTCCTTGTGGACATGCGCCCAGATAATTCTCTCAAAAAGCTTACCCAGGATCAAGGTAAGACTAACTGGCCTATCGTTCCCTGGGTCCTCCTTCTTCCCTTTTTTGAAAATGGGAACCACATTGGCCCTTTTCCAGTCCTCCTGGCACCTCACCAGAGCACCACGAGTGCTTGTAAAGCCATGCCAGGGGTCCTGCAATGACCTCTGCTAATTCCCCCAGCACTCTGGGGTGGAGGTCATCAGGACCTGCTGATTTAAACACGTCCAGTCCCTCCAGAAGTTCCCTGACTAGGTCCTCACTGACCCTAGGCCTGGGTGCGCCTCCCCTGGGGTCTACGGGGGTCCCGGTGGGGGGGATGACCGGTCCCTGCTCAGAAAAATGGAGGCAAAGAAATTGTTAAATAGGTTAGCTTTGCTGTCTGGTGCGACGACCAGATTTCCTAGCATGCATCTCTGAATCAAATCAGGAGACCAATCAAAAGGTCCAAATCGATTCGAAAAACTTCAGAGATTTGGGCAATCCCCCCTCACTGCCACAGGGAACTGGACCCAGACTCTGTACGAGTAACTAGGGGGCGAGGCTGGGGGAGGGGACCATGGGGGGACCACCACCAGGCCCCATCCCCTCTGACCTCTGCCAGGCCCAGCTTCTGGCTCTTTTCAAAAGCTCCACATTCACCAGCTGCTGCAGTGGCCTCAAGGCTTCTGAGGGCTCATGGCAGGGGCCCCCCTTCCGTGGGGGGCCGGGGGGGGTTTCAAAAAAAAAAAAAAATTAAAGAGCCGGGGGCTGGGGGGGGCGGGGCAGCCATTGATGGGGCTGGGAGAGCAGGCGGGGGATGAGGCTTGTTTGATTTGGAGATTCTGCCGATTTTGGCAGTGGCCAAACCTCTGAATCAGATTCAGCTGAATCAATTTGGGACAGTGATTCACCGAATTGAATTGCTGTCCCCTGAATCGGCTAAATCCGAAATGGGTACTAGCCGCTTCGCACAGGCCTACTGCATATTATCCACTTGCAGGCCATTTGTGGGACATAGGCCTGCACTGTTCTAAGCTACTCTATGGCTGTCATCAGAGCAGGAATTGAGCTCCTCTTATGTTTTTGTGGTAGAACTAAAACAAAGGCTCTGAGGAGCTGCCAGCAGAAGTTTTCTTCTCTGCTTGAGTGTGTGGTGGTGGCTTTTTTTTTTTCTTTTCTTCCTTAATGGCCTGAAAACTTCAGTGAACCTTAGACAATGGCTTGGTATGACAGTGTTACAAAACTCTCAAAATGAAGCCAAAAAATAATGTAGAGTGAGGACAGGATTGTCAGTACCTATTGCTAAATGGAGCTGAATTTTTGTGTGCATCTAAATTTAACCTCCAGCTGGATTCTGTCTCCAGACACTGAAGGGATCAGGTGTTTTTAAATTGTTCCCTTTCACATTGCCATTGCACAGGTTAGTGACTTCAGTGTGTGACCCTAAAAAGGGAAGAAAACTAGGGGTACACAGATTAAAGATTATTTTGACAAATACTTATGGCTGATGATTAACCAGCTATATTGGTCACTGATCCACTAGCTGATATGCAGCCCAGCAGCTTGGAGAGCAGTGTCCAGCTGGTAAGTCTGTTGGGCGGTGGTGGGGAGAAGGGGAAGGGGCAGGGGCAGATCAAGGTCCCCATGGTGGGGGAGGAAGTGGGGCTGCCCAACTGGGGAGAGGGTGCAGGATGGAGCCATGGGTGGCTTATCTGGGGGGCATGGTGTGGGCAGGTTTGGTGGCTCCCTGCCACTGCATGCACCCCTGGGGGAGGCATGGGGGGCATGTGCTCCCTGGATCTGTGCGGGGCAAGGGCAGGCTGCCCACTGCACATTCGGGGCCAGGGGCTGCACTGGCCTCTTTCTAGTGGAGTGGCGGCGCTGGAAGGGGTGGCTACAGGGGGGTTATTGTGAATTTGAGGGTGGCTGTAACCCCCCCCCCCCATGGCCTCCCTCCCCTTCCCAGTGCCATCACTGCCTGCCCTGAGTGCAGCTCCGGCCCAGCACCCCCCACCTTCAGGAAGAAGTCAGTGCAGCCCCTGGCCTCAAGTCTGCAGTGAGCAGCCTGCCCTTGCCCCATGCATAAATATTCCCCTCTCCACTCCTCCCTGCTCTCCCTGGACGAGTTGCCTGTGGCTCCATCCTGCGCCCTGCCCTGCCCTGGCTGGGCAGCCCCAGTCCCAATCCTAGCCCCACTCCCTCCCTCCATTGTAGGGACCTGCATCTTCCCCCCCTGACTTACTGACCAGATGCTGCTCTCCAAGCTGCTGGGCTGCATTGCTGGCTGTGTGTGTTGTGGCTGCATGCATGTGTGTGACATTTATCAGTGATGTTATCAGCTACACTGGCCAAAAAAAGCCAATTGCCAATAATGTCAATTTTCCTTTTATCTGTGCCGATCGAATATGCCAGTGTTTCTCAACCATCTAAGTAGTAGTTACCCCCTAACTTCTGAAAATCGTAGTAAGTATCCCAACACTTAATTTTCCAGGGAATTTTATATTTACAGACTAATGTGTGCCATATGTTGGAAGAAGGGCTGTGTATATAAGGCCATGATATGACAAATGTCTCATCTGGTGTGGGTTGGGTTGCCACCTTTTACACCAGGGGTGCAGAACTCAAGTATGTACCTGAGCTAGAGGTGATGTTGGCCAAAGCTAGGAGGGCTGAACCCAGTGCCACGCAAAGTGCTGCACACCAAATTTTTTGTCATAGTTTTGAGAGGAGGAAGGGGCAAGAGAGAGAGGAAAAGAGGGCGAGAGAGAGAGAGAGAGAGAGTGTTGGGGAACCCGCGTACCCCCTGCCTGTGTCTCGCGTATCACAGGTTGAGAAAATATGCAATATGCAACTGATATATTGGTGCACCTCTAAAGAAAACCAACCTGTATTAATTAACTAGGTAGTAAATTTACAATTTAAAACATTGTTAGAGCCTCAAATAGGCTGGAAACAAACTTCATTAGGCGATAGTAATTTAACTTTGTGGATCAAAAGATCTTTTGAGAGTGCTTAATGAGAAAGTGCTGACAGAATGAGATAAGAGATAATGAACTGATTAACCTAGCAGTTTTAAAGGAGGATATTCAAGTAAATAATGGTGATTGGGTATACAGGAAGAACATAAACCATTCTTAATGTGTGCTGCCATCCTGCTCTTAATTCCTGATTGAAACCTGTTTAATCTGGTCTTGTGACAGGCTGCTTAGCTTTCTTGCTACAATGAAGTATGCCTTAGCATTTTTTAAGAACTTAAAAACAAATTCATAATAACAAGGATCCAGTACAAAAGTCTTCCTTGGAAATGGTTTAAAGGTGAGCTGTCATTAAAGAAAAGGCTTTTTAGGATAATCCTTGAGACCACTTAATCAGTTTAACACTTTAAAACTGTCCAGCTAGCACATGCTCAATAGAATAGTTTCCTGAAAACTTTTTAGGTAAAATCCTACAACCCTTGAAGTCAATGGAAATGTTGCTACTGACTTCAGTGTGACCTAGATTGTACTTGTTCACTTGTACTAAAATATTTTGAGGTCAGGTTAAAGCTCCCGTGCCAGGTAATTCACAGCTAAAGCTCAAATGTCAACCTTAATCGCTGTCCTTTGAATATCTCTTCTAGTGCAGTGCTTATCTGTCTTTTTAGACTCCAGGCACCCTTCAGAAAATGCAAACATTTAGTTTTTCCCCGTTTTCTATAGTTAAAAGAAAAAAATAGAACAATTCTCTTTTGTTGCAAAGAACTCAAAGGCCACAACAGGGCAGATGGTTTTGACAATATGGATCCCTATTTGAAATTTCTGGGGTTATTTTGTGAGCAAGTATGATATACCTAACAGTGCTACCATTGTGTGATACCCTCTGTCACCCTTGAAAGTATCTCAAGGCACCTCTAGGTTCAATGGGACCCTGGCTGAGAATTGTTGCCCTAGCTTGTGCCTGTCCATGCGTCCAGATGCCAAGATTTTCCTAAGTTACCAATGAACTTGGATGCTTCTATTTTAGGGTGTTCAGCTTGATACAGCTGAAAAATGCTTCTCAAAATTGGCCCCTTTTAAGGATCTTCAACTTGAAACCTCTTAAATGAGGCCATACACAAATCTTGATCTGGGAATTCACGAAGGAGTTCAGTGACTCTTGCAAACTGGCTTCCCAGCAGAGCACTTCAAGCCAGCTGTATGCAGCTTCTTAACAAAATGCTTAGAGAGACTGAAATAGTTTAAAAGTTTGTGCAGATTATGTAGAAAGCTTGTGCTAGGAATTAAAAGATAGTTGGATATATTGAGCGGGAAGTAGGGGAGCAGCTGGAAAGGCACCGAAGAAGTGTGGCCATGTTCAGTCCTTGAGGATGGAATATCTTGTAGCTTCTAGCCTCCAAGAACAAAAGACCTCACAAGTACTTCAAAAGCCACGTTTTCTGGCATTTACAACATTACAAATGCCACATGGTTCCAAATTCTGAAAATGTTAGTAAACTTATTGCTAATATAAGATTAAAACATCCATCGTGTATGGAAAGGTATTTTCTTTAAATCTCCTAGCCACTAAATAACACAACCTTTGTGCACCTTTGTAGAGAGCAAATAGTGTACAAAAATAGGTGAACATTTCAGTAAAAGGTCATCCAGGGGCGTGATGGCCTCTTCAACCCATTGCAGCTCTACTAGGAAAAGAGTCAGTGTTCTTTCTAAGGAGTACGTAAGTGAGGGATTAGGAAGTGATCAGTTGTTTTTTCCCTTCCCATCGTGGATGGGCTAGGAGAGCTGGTTGGGTGAGGGGTGGAATAAATTGTACCCTCAAAAAGGATGAAGTAAGGGTGTTTTTTTGTTTGTTTTTTTGGGTTTTTTTTTTCCTAGTAGAGCAATTGGAGGGTCTGGGAAGAATTGGACATCTGAGGGAAATGTCCCCTAGAGCTCCTCCAGCAGGTGCAGCTGCCTGCTGCTCCTTGTGCACGATGAGCACAGTTTAGGCTTCAGTGGTGTTCTGGAACATGGAGGGTGAAGACCAGACTTCAGTTCTTGTATCTGCATGAGTGGATGTGAATCCACACTCCCAACTCTTAGAACCATCTTCAATTCTGGTTGAGGTGGTGAGTGCTGAAATGTGCCTGTGGCTAGTCCACTTAGCAGAAATAACTTTTAAATTAATGGAAACGGGGACTAGTAGTTGCAGGTCTCACCTTCTCAGTTAGTGTCCTAATAACTGAGTCAGTCTCTCTCTCTCTTTTCTGCTTGCTGAATACTGAAATGCTTCCAGGGGAGGTGGGCAGACAGTTGGCATATATGGTCTGTCTTCAGAAGGTGGTTTTTAACAGGAGTGATTATTTTGGGCAGATGTCTTTGTAGGTCCCCACAGGTGAGCCAGCTGTCTTTTCTCCTCAAGGAAACTGAGGCACAGCTGGGTATTGCTGTGTCTAATACCCTGGCTGAAATTGGGCATCCTGGCTTTCTTTCCCCAGACCATTCCCCTCCTACACAGTCAGGGCTGTCGGTTCCAGCAGTGAGCTGAGGACCAGCTTTGCAGGACGGTGATGACATCCCTCTGCCTGGTGGAAGTGAATAAGGAAGGTGTCATGATTTACTTTCTATGAGTTCTTGCTTGTAGTTCCCAGATGAGTTAATAAAGTTGTCTAATTAAAGCACATCTTAATTTGCCTTCCCATGTGTGGAGGACAATGGCAGGCTCAGTCCCAGGGGTGATGGCTTTCCTTTCATAATTTCATCACTGAATTCCATTTAATTGCTTTCTCTCACCACTCTCCACTGCAGATCTTTAAGCCTATTCTGTGCCTCAGCATGATCCTATTTGACTCTGCTCGTGCTCCCCACAAAAAACGCCAACAAACTGACCTTGTGCAATACATTACGACTAAGACTTAACCAGAGAAAGTAAGAAGACATTCCATCCACTTATTGTGTTAAATGTTTTTCAGCGATTGTTTTTTTTTTTTTTTTTTTTTTTTTTTTTTTTTTTTTTAGGGTGCAGTAGAATCACACTTAAGTGACAAGCTTGATCTGGGTACCTAAGTGGAATAAGATCTCTTTCTTGGTGTCTGCACTATAGATAGTGGGGTCCCTTTGAAAGCTGCCCAGATTTGTGCCCCTTGCAGAGATAGCCTTACACTTTTTTCATATTTTTCCACTGGTTTGTTGAAGAGGGAGAGGTGGGGAGAAATACTGGGTTTCTCAAAAATGATCAGTTGGAGATTAAGGTTATGAAGACCAATAATAAGGGGAAGGAGATGGGAATAAATGCAATGGAATCCTACAAAGAGAAATGTCTAGTGCTGCACTCTATCGAAAACAATGGGGAATGTATAGACTACTCTGACCTTCATTAATTGCATAACAGTGATCATCGTCTACTCTCATAACCAGGAGATTGAACAATCTTACTCTCCAGACTATTGGATCATTACTACATGGGTTTGGTATTGGAGGCCCGTACCTGCAATAGGTGCTCAATAAATTAGCATGATATAACCCCCTTAGTGAGCTGAGCTGTTTGAGCAGTAGCTTCACGTTATTTGCCATATAACAGTTACCCTAAAATGACTGCAGATATGTCTCCTAGTTATGGACCTTCTGTTTTTTTTGGTTCTTCTTCCCCTCCCCCAACTACCTGATATGATTTCTGCCCCCCCGCCAGTGATTTGTGGTTTCTTTACTGGGTACAAGTTTTTTTTTTTCAAGTATTTGTTGTGAATACATTACAATGTGATGAAAAATGTGAAATGTTTGATGGAATTTGGGCAAAATTTCACAGCCCGTCTGTGTTTTATAAACATTTTAAGTAGTGCACAGCTATGATGGAAGGCAATGTGTTTTGCTGAGAAGCTGGTTTTCATATCTCATTCATCATATTGGGAACCAGTGTTAATAATAATCTGCCTCTCACCCCAAAAAGGAGTGTTTATGAGACAGCAGAGTCCAATAAAGCTTCTGAAACCAGAGAACTGTCATTCTCATCCTATTCATGGAAACATAGCCAAACCAGTTTTAACTGAAATGTGTGAAACAATTTGCTCCAGGGCAGGAGCATGATACCAAGCCTTAGCCTACAACGAAGATTTTTCTGACTGCCTCAGAATGCTTGGAAGATGGATTGTTTTATTAAAACACTGATGGAGCTAAATGGGAGCTGTTCTGATCAAATATATTATTTTGGTTTTGAATCTTTAAAGTACATAACAGGAAAACAGAATCCTACATATTCACTTGGGGCTTGTCTTTACTGCGAGATTTAACTCTAGTTAATGCATTTGAACTACTCTTAATCAATCTAGGCTAGCTCCATTGAAAGTGACCTGGTACAAACGTCACTTCTGTGATGCGGAGTACTTGGGTTAGCAACTGGTTGGTTTTTTTTTTGCATCTTTGTTATTTTACCACCCTAAGATTCAAATTGCCTCTCCCACTGTCAAAGGGCCAGCTAGTTTTGGTTTAAAATATCATTTAGCTAGAGTCGGAGAGCTTTGTGTTTGGATTAAAGTCAGGTTAGGGGCATAACTTGTTCCACCTAGAGGTAACAATGTAGTGAAGACGAGCCCTTTGGTTAGCAGTTCAGCAAAGTTTCAGCCAAGCACTTAGTTTGTGCTTGTCTCTCTCTCTCTTTTTTGCAGGCATTTGCCCCTCATGAGGTAAAATGCTCCCAGAATGAATTCACACAAATGGTGCAATCCTACTATGGTGCGCTTTGCATGCATGTCATGCACTTGACAAGAAGCACTTGACATTTCGCTTGCTTATGTGGGTTAGCCCTCAGAACCTTGACACAAGTGTCACGACTAACGAGCAGTCTGCCCGATCTGCAGGCTGGCTCCCGGTCCCGTCCTCGCCGGGCATGAGCCGGGCCCGTCTGTGTGCACGTGGGCTGTGGCCGGCAGCCCGGGCACGCGGGGCCGGAGAAAAGTCGCGGGGTGGAGCAGTACGCTCGAGCTAGAATCAGTCACGGAGGCGTAATGGTTGACTGAAAAGATTATTTACTTACACCAGAGATGGTCGCGGTGCAGGCTGGACAGTTTCCCAGGTACAGCTCCGCTTCCTTCCTCGTTGGAGGACTCTAAAACTCGGTTCCCAGGATCCTCGGAGTGGTTCAGACTCCGTGGTGTCGATAACTGGGTTCTAGGGTAGGGATGAGGCTAGGGGCTGTCGGTAAGTGGTGCCCCGGAGTTTGCTAGGCTCCGGGGGTTCGGCAATTGGAGCCTCTATCGCCTTCTTAAGAAAGACGCGCTGGGTTCGAAAGGACCCACAGC
>NW_005842038.1:2123337-2134667 GCF_000455745.1 Alligator sinensis | reverse complement strand
GCGGTGACGGGGAGAGGCTAGGGGCTGTCGGTAAGTGGTGCCCCGGAGTTTGCTAGGCTCCGGGGGTTCGGCAGTTGGAGCCTCTATTGCCTTCTTAAGAAAGACGCGCTGGGTTCGAAAGGACCCACAGCGCTTAGAGACCCGTCTCTCCGTCTCTCTCCGTCTTTCTCTCCAACTTGGGCGGAAATCACCCAAGCCTTTTGTACGGCTAGCAAGCCAATAGCTAGCCACCACGTGTGCCTAAATTAAGACCGGCCAATAATGTGGCTCAAATCTCAATACAAATGGCGAGAAAACTCCTTTGCAGCGTGCATCACTAAATGCAAGAGTCATGCACAATGCAAAGAAGGCTACAGAACGGCGGGAAATACTTTTCTGCACGTGGGTTCTCCATAACAACAGAACACTCCGTTGTGCAAAAGAGCTCCACTTCGGTGGGAACATAATTTAGCGGTGCCGAAGTGCACACAATTAAAAAATCCACAACTTTGGGTTGTGACACCCGAGCCTTGCTTTTTACATCTAGCCCCAAAGAAATGAAAACAGTGAACCAAACTTGAATTAACTCCATTTGGTTATAAACTTTTGGATCATGATAACATGAATGATCCATTGCGTGTATCATATTTGGTGATGTAGAAAATGACCCTGATTATAAGATGACCCCCTAATAATGAGATTCTATATATGGGAAAATTGATAATTTTTTGTTATAATTTTCCAGCTATAGAATCTAATTATTGGAGCCTTGCCTTGAATTTGTCCCTTCCCACTGCTGCAGCAGGAAAAATAAATCTGGTGGGCTGAGTAGCCCCTTTACTCTCTGCTTCCCCCTAACTCTCTGTCCCATGGCAGCCCCTTCTCCACCTTCTTGCTGGCAGCTCCTGCTTGAGCATATGGAACTGAGGAGAACATTTGAAAGCAGTAACCTTGAAATTGAATAAGGCTGTAGCAATTTGCATGTGGTTCCCATACACTTAGTTCATTGGGCAGCAACAGCGGGACACAACCCGGGGGGGGGCAGTAGCCAAGTGCCACCAGTGGAGCCAATTTTAGGGGGAGGGGCACTAGCACTGTCTGTGCCACACTACCAGCTGGAGCACTCGGTGTCGGGGGGACGTCCCCCCCCTCCATGTCCCTCCTTATGCGCTGCTTATATCGCCCAGAATTGATGTATGTTGTCTTTTTTGAAACAGTTGCAAGTCTTAGCAGTGTCCATAAACACACTTTTGAGCAGCATTTTAGTGTACACTTATATGTAGTACAAACTTTGCATGATAGTAGTCCAAAGTCAAAGGCTTGTGATTTACCACATAGTTCACTGGGCTGAGCCCTACCAGATTCAACAGCATTTCTAGCCATGGTGACCCCATGGCTCAGGACTGCTCGGTATGTATGTGGTACCCTCCACAAAGGATCTATGAGCTACTTAGCACCTGGTATGACTGGGACTGGGAGTTCTTGTCATGGATCCAGTTTGTATACAGATGAGGTGTGGGGTAACCTGGTCGAGCTTCACCTCATGAAGGTTGGGGCCACACTAATCATATGCACCAGACTTTGAGAGGGAGCAACAGAGGGCTTGTGGGTGATCTGTTTGGGGCCCTGTCGGCTGATGTGGGCACTACCGCATATCTTATTTGGATAGGCCACACCAGGGATAGGCAATGTTTTTGGCCAGAGTGCCAAAAAAACCAGAGTACTGGCATGCCAGAAAAACAAAACTGGGGTTGGGGGACATGCTGCATATTAATATTGTTAATAATCATAAACATTGCTTTTTTTTATTTACAGTAAATACCAGGTTTTCTAAAAATTTGAAACCTGGTGACAATAACGGAAACTTCATATACTACCTTTGTTTTTGTGTATTTTATTTTTGTTAAGCATGTTGTGATGAGAGAGAGTTAAAAAATGACAGGGAAGAGAAAGAGGAAAAAAGGGTGAGAACACACACACACACACACACACACACACAGGTGCAGTGTTCCTGGCAAGGGGCAGTGCCAGCCTTATCCTGGTGGGGGGCTGGGCTGGGGCTGGGCTCAGAGTGGGCGGGAGTCGGGGGGGCTCAGCTGTGTGGGGTGGGTGGGTGGTGGTGGGGATGGAGCCTCCCAGCCCAGCCGAGCCCAGCTCCACCACCGGGAAGAGGCTGGTGCTGCCCCTGCTCCAGAGCCCTGGCATCAGCTCCATACAGTGGGCGGCTGTAGGCATACCTTGGAGCGGGTGGTAGGAGAGGGGCCTGAGACATTGCAACCCTGGCTCTGGGTAGCTGCTGCCAGCCATGGAGCCTGGGCTGCTTGCAGTAGGGCTTGCAGCCTCTCAGACACCTGCTGGGAGCAGCCTGGGCTTCATGGCTGGGGGCAGCTGCCCGGGGCCCAGGCTGGCAGTGGTATGCCGAGCAAAGTGGCCTCACATACCATGCTCTGGCATGCATGCCGAGAATTGCCAATCTCTGGGCTACACTAACCTCTCCTTGCAGTAGCTTCTCATCTGCATGTTTGCCCAGTAAGGGCCATGTATTTTATAGTTGTGCTCTGCGTTGGCTGCACTTAATTGAATAGTTGATTTCCCTTACTGAGCCCTGGCTGTTTTTGGAAGCAGTTTATTGATGGATAGTGTATTTAGTGAGATTTCCTTGTACACGATTATAAGATGAGGAGCTTTTTTCCCTATGCTGGTTGGGGGAAAGAACCTCATCTTGTATTCAAGTAAATGCAGTCATTTTTCCTTACTTTGTGCATTAATTCCAATTGAAAACTAGCGTATATATTCTTTTGATAACGTTGATATCCTGTGACTATTGACACTATCTCCCACAACATTCTCATTTAATAAACTAAAGAAATACAGATCAGATGAAAATACTGTAAGGTGGATACATAGGTGGTTGGATCATCATGCTCAGCAAGGAGTCATCAATGGCTCAATGTCTAGTTTGGAGGAAGTATCAAGTGGGGTTTTCCAGGAGCCTGTCCCAGATCCAGTATTGTTCAGCATCTTTAATGATTTGGATGATGGGATTGAGTCCGTGCTTAGCAAATTTTTGGATGACATCAAGTTGGGTAAAGTAACTGACACCCTGGAAGGCAGGGGTAGGATTCAGAATGACCTGAATAAACTGGGAAAATGGTCTGCAGTCAATCGGTTGAGATTCAACAAGTCCAAGTCCTGCATTTTGGATGGAATAATTGCATGCACAAAATACAGACTGCAAGACTTCACCCTTGAAGGGTTACAGTAGACCATAAGCTGAATATGAGTTAACAGCGTGCTTTTGTTGCCAAAATAGACAACAGCATACTGGATTGTATTAGAGGGGTGTCGCTTGCAAATTAAGGTAAGTGACTCACTCTGTTCAGCACTTGTGAGGCCTCATTTGGAGTACTGTGCCCAGTTTGGGGCTCCACACTTCATGAAGACCGGACAGATTGGAAGGAGTCCAGTACAGTGACCAAAATGATTTGGGGCCTGGGAAACAAGACTTATGAGGACATGCTCAAAAAAGTAAGATTGTGTAGTTTGGAGAAGAGAAGACTGAAGGGGTTTTTGGTAACAGTCTTCATATACCTGGAAGGTGATTATAAAGAGGATGGGGAATAAACTGTTATGTTCACATAGCAGGTTGGTGTAGGAGCAATAGCCTCAGACTGCAGTACAGAGGAAATTTGGGTTGAAATCAGGAAGTTTCCTCATTATGAGGGTGGTCAATCACTGTAACAGGCTACTTATAGATATTGTGGAATCTCCATCCTTGAAAATTTTCAAGAGCAGTTTCTTCTTTCATATGGCTGACTTGGACCAACAATTATAAGTGCAATTTAAGATTAGTTAAACAGTCTAATGCTCTTGAGGAAAGGGAATGTATCTCTGCAATGTCACCATCAAATTTGTATAGAGTGCATAGTGTTGTTATGTGGTTCATAGTTTGATCTGGATTGCCACAGTCGCATCTTGCAGCACTCCTAATAGACCATTTGTGCATCAAGTTACTGCAGTGGCCATGCCTGGTTCAGATCCAGTTTAGAGCCTTCCATGTTTTCCATGGAAGGTCAAAACCAGGAGTCTTTATTGTTGGGTCGGAAATTAGATGTTTACTCCGAATGGTGTTTCATGCCATGCTTTCCTCTAAGGTGCTGCACTGTTTTGTTCTACAAGGGGTTCTACACATGTCAACAAAGGTTTCTGGAAATCAAGCAGTGAGCTGGGAGGTTCTTTAAATATCTATGGATGGGGAGGTCTTGGTTGTCATTCATGTGGACAACCTCTCTGTATGTTGCTTTGTTGTGGCAAATGTCTGGAGCAGTAATATCGGCCAGCACTGGTTACCATTGAATCGGTGTAGATTTCAAGGTTCTGGTGATGGTATGCAGGAAACTTGAACAGGTTGGAGAGATGCTTGGCTGGGATGGCGTAGTTGGGGGGAGATCCTGACTTGAGCAGGGAACTGGAGTAGATGACTTTGAGGTCACTTCAGCCCTAATTTCCCGTGATCCAGTTGGAACCAGTAATCTCATAAACATTGACAGATATGTGAGTGGTGCATTACCCAAATGTTTGTCTCGATATAGAATAATAGCGACTAATATTGATTAGTTTCTGCTATGAATATTTACAAAAAAAGCAACATATTTTGCAAACCATCAGCAATGTGTTTGAGCAACTGCAATAGCTATAATGATTCATGGTTTTTCTCTCATATGCCATATGTTTAGCCTACAGCATGTGTAGTAACACATACCGAGATGTACCCCTAGGACTGGGGGCTGATTAGACACATACTCCCCGTTTCATGAAAGCTTTTAAATGACATTTTATCCAGTGAGGGGTGTTGGGTAAAAGGCAAGTTCATTGAATGCAGGAGACAGAAAATAAAGAGAAGAGTTTTGAATTCCACCAGTTTGCTTCCCTTGATTTTTTTAAAATTTTTTTTAAAATAAAAAAAATAAATGAATGAGTGCTAAGCACATGCATCTAACAACAGAATTTATTCATGTAGAATACACATCAAGGAGGATTTTTGCGTCTTTAATTTGTATGTACATTTCTTGGGATCCCCTGTGGTCCAGGATACCTTGCATACTGTTACTGAAGCTCCTCTTTAAATGTGTCCATTTGGTTTCAAAATGTCACTTTCTCAGGCAGCTGTAGCTGTTTTTTCATGCTGTATAATTTTTATCATTACATTACCCGATACGGCTACAGTCTCCCAGACCTTCCAATTGTTCATATCTGCCAAAAAGTGAATACACATTAAATGAGACCTTTATACTTTCAGCATAAGAAAACTTTTGTGCAGTGTATATAATATGAATGAAATTGGTTTTTATCAAATTTGTTTTAGTTTGGTTAAGAAGAAAACATCTATTCCTGCTACCTTAAATACAAGTATGAGCAGTTTTGTTGGTCCTTCCAAACTTCACATGCGACTCTGGGATTTGCTGTATCATTTCCTTGGGGTGTATAGTGGAATGGTGGATTTCTAAAATGGAAAGCTGAATTGTAGGAAAAACCCCTCCTGGACGGGGGATGTAGATCTCTAGTTTGACTGAAGCCAAAAAAATATTGCCTGTTTTGCATTTGGCTTGGAAAGTGAATTCTAATGAAGGGGAAATGGATGGCAGTGTGTCCCATTAGAGTCTCACTGGGGACTGATGTGGTTTGAGAGCCAAGAATTGTTGATAAGTTCAGAGAAATAGGTCTCAAACATTTCTCTGCCTGATAACTGAAGGGTTTATTTTCTTAGTTAATCTCAATGTTAACATGCTGGTTTTGCTACCACTACTTGCACTGAGTAGTAACTTACTTTGGCTTGTTCTGTATGCCCATACAGATGAGTTTAAGAGACTTTGCAGACATGCTTTTGGTGGGTTTAGAGATGGGCAGGTAGCGAATTAATGTAATGTTGACTCTAGTCTTATAATATACCAGGCAGCCCTGCTGTGCCAAGGTACTGGGGGCTTGCACTGCTTCAGGGGTAGGGCTGGTGCAAGGTTCCAGCAGAGAGGTGTGATCAACCTGGAGCTAGGGCCAGGGGGGAAACTTGGAGACAAATTGTGCCTTTGCAAATCACAATGACTTCCTGACCATTTCTTGGGGGCAGTGCAGCTATGTACATCCCAGATTGTGTGGATTTTGGTAAAGTTGTGAAATAGTGTAGTTCCACTCAAATCAAAGGGCCTACTTGTAGGGTAAAAATCAGGCCATAAAGTCACATAGTTACTGCACCTGGATTTTGTACGGGCCGCCTCCCGATCCCGTCCATGTCGCCATGTGTGAGCCGGGAGCGATATGCGGACCCGTCTTTGCGCACGCAGGCTGTGGCCAGCAGCCCGGGCACGTGGGGTCAGAGGAGACTGTGCGGCGGCAAGGCACCTTCGGGCTAGAATTAGTCACAGAGGCGTAGTGGTTGATTTAAAGATTGTTTACTTACACCGAAGATGGTCGCGGTGCAGGCAGGAAAACTTGCTTGAGTTGCGGTTACAGACAGGAAAGAAGAGAGGCGGACAAGAGTTCTAAACTCGCGAACTCTAGCCCAATCCGGCTGAAGGCTCTAAACTGCGAGCCCGTCGTGTCAACCGAAGAAAGTACTCATACAAAAGAGCTCTGAATAGACTCACACGAAGTTTGCTAGGCTCCGTGGAACTTGTGCTCTGAGGTAGTCTGGTCGTCTGAACAACTATGTCAGTTGTTCCAGCTGGCAAGAAATAGACTCACACGAAGTTTGCTAGGCTCCGTGGGTCCTCTTTTTGCGCGCAGGGAGGGATACGTCTAGGAATCTATCGGCGACGGGGAGAGGCTAGAGGCTGGTCAGACCTCTGTTGCCTGCTTGAAATGCGCTGGGTCCAGGAGTCCTCCAACTTGGGCGGAAACCACTCAAGCCTTTTATACAGCTAGCAAGCCAATCGCTAGCCGCCACGTGTGAATAATTTAGAACTGGCCAATGGTGGGGCACAAATTAGAATACGAATGGCGGGAACTCTTTGCAACGAGCATTTCTGTGCTGCAACAAAGAAATGCACCCTGGAAAGAAAGCTACTGGTGGCGGGAATTCTTTTGCACCGGGGTTCTCTTCTGCAGCAGAAAACTCCACCGTGCAAAGAAGCTGCAATTTAGCGGGAACAATTTAGCAGTGCCGAAGCACACAAAAACAAAAATCACACCCTTTGGGTTGTGACAGATTTATCCATAGTTTGCATTGTGTCTGTTACCTGTACATACTGGTGTAGCTCCATTTCTGGCATGTTAGATTAACCAGGGAGAGAGCTTTTCAGAAGCAAGATGAAACAGTCAACCCTTAATATAATTTGTTCTGCCTTTGAGACATGCTGTATTAAAGAGGGAGGAGCTACAGGGAAGAGTCATCTGCTCCTATCTTCAAGAGATGATGAGAGTAGAGGACTGTTGTAGCATAAAATAACAATTTAAAAGTAACTCTTCAAAAATTGTTTTACAGTGGGGTAGAGTTAGCCATAACAAGGTACATTATCCATGATTTCTTTTGGTTGAAAGATATTCTAGCATAATTGCCAGAGTCCTACCCTTGTGCCAGTATTGAATTGTTCTTTTTTTCTTTCCAGGATGAAAAGAACCAAGTCTTAACAACAAACATTTGGTTACAAATGGTAAGTTTTGAAATAATCTTTTTTATGGCCTTCAAATGTATGTGTACAAATACTTTCAAATTTAAGGGGTGCACCCTCACATTGCTTCACTCATAGGGAGTTCTAAGAGATGTGTTATCACATTGGAAGGATTTATAAAGTCATTGGAAGTGTTTCACTCATCTGAAACTCAAGATTACATTGGTCTTCTGAAAGTGTCAATATTTGGGATTCCTGTACAGTAGCTACAGCTGCATGTCACTACACATTACAACAAATCCAGCACCTTTTCTTAAATACTTTTGGAAGTGAAGGAATGCAAAATATAATTTCATATATTTATTTCCATATTTTACTAACCCTCCAGATGGTACTTTTATAGAGGGTGGGCTTATCCTAAAGTAGTTATTTATTCCTGTGATCTGCTGCCATCGCTCTGACTGAGGACATCAGCCTGTCTGTGTTTTGTTCCGTTTTCAACCTGTATCCATAAAGAACTGTGGGGGGGTTTTAATCTGATGGCCATGGCTACAAGTGCTATTACTTGCTGTGTTCTTTGTTTTAAAACATAGTGCAGCTTCAAAGGCAACTATAAAAAGAAAAAGCATTCTTTAAGGTTAAATTTCAAAATTCTCTACCTGTACTGCCCGAAGTAGGCTGTTGAGCATGTTTGTCTACCTGATTGTTTTCCAGTTGAAAGGTAGAGTATATATGAAAAAAATTGTAGCCATATTTTTAACATGGATTCATTTTTTAACAGAATGGTCGAGCTCGGCATTTGTCACTGAATTCTAGATTTTGTGCTTGTGTCATTTAATGACTGAAATGAGAAATTCTAAATGACACCGGTGCTGAATCTGGCTTCGTATAATCTAATTCTTGACACTGTCATGGGGACAAAAGTGCTAATAGGTTTCACTCCCATTTTTACAGTGCAGTCATATAATAGGATTTTCAAAGAGCCATGTGAGGGTTGTCCATTCCAGTTTATTTTGATCTGACTTGTAGTGCTTTCTGTTAGCTAGGCATTAATGACTGTCATTCTAAGTTAGCCAGCTGAAGCAGGATAATGGGACATGGTCTTAGCTGAAAGAGCAGACAGGATGAAGGTTGACTGAAAGCAAGGAGAATTTTCCACATACTTTGGCACTTTTACTTCCAGCTTACATCACGTCTTTTAAAATTTTTATTTTGAAACAATAATACATAATCCTTATTTGTTTCAGCCACACAGCTTGTGGGAACCATCTTTGCATATAGCATGCTATAACTGGTACTGTAACTAGCCCTCCTTTGTGCTCTATAGATTAAAGGCAGGCTAGATAAGAGAGGAAGATTGCAGCTTGGCTTTTAGTATGGAAGATTGTGTTATTTGGGGGAGACCTAGCACTCTAAGCAGAGCTCCCTGTCAGAGGGAGCCACATGACTGTTCCCTCTTATTCTCCTGCCTAGTCATATGGGTTCCTAATGGTGCTATATCCATAGGTAAGTGCTTCCTTTGAATGGAGTGAAGGTCAGTAGCTTTCCCTCCACCTTGTAGCAGAGGGGAGAGGGACTTGACTTTCTCTTCATCCCATCTGTAATAGGGAAACATCTGGTTGGACTAAGTCACATTTATGGAATGGTCTTACTGCTGACCGTAGTTTTACTGTTACAGCTGGGCTGCTTTAGTAGAAATTTTACTCCTCTCTTTTTTTAATCAAAATGATAAACTCTTTCAGTTTAAACATTTTCTGTCTTTGTCATTTTGCTGTAGCTTTTATGAAATGCCTCTCCCCCTCACAGACCTTAGGGAGCAAATGAAAGATTATTTTGGTGACCTACAGAGGATAGCATGGCTGTTCCATCTATTCACATAGAAATGCTGACAGGGAGGAAGCAGTCAGTGCATACTGTTTACAGACAAGTTTTACAATAAGATTAAAACTGTCAAACATAATATGTTTTCAGTGCTGAGTTTCAATGACAGCAGTCACTCTGATTTCTAAGCACAGATTAAAAGACAACAATTCATTCTCCGGCAGCTATCATTTTTCTGTTCCCTCCCCTGTTCCTTATCTTTGAGTTCTCTTCTACAGGAAGTCCTGATTTTATTGCATTTTCAGATTTGTATCTTTTGATTTATTTGTCTTTGTATTCACTTCATCTGCAATAGGGAAGATACCAGTAGTGAGATCAGTTGATTTAATCATATCTCTGTCTGCTGCTCAAGGCCAATGTACAGATTTTAAAGACTATGGAATATGGGTAAAAGCAGTTAAAATGTAAGCCTTTGTTTATGGGTAATCTGTTTATATTGGTCAGGTTCAAAGACCATTGTAATCAGTGGTTGTCTTATTATAATACTATCTTGTTTTCAATAAAAGTCATCCTTTTTTACTTCACTTTATTGTCCAGTTGCACTGAAATCTTCTTACATTTCTGCTTACAAGTACAGATATATATCAAATATCTTATATGTTTTATCCATCATCCAAATATCTATTTGCTAAATTAGTTTTGCAGGTAGAGAGTGGGAATATAAACCAGGAATTTACATGAACAACTTTTGTTCATGGGCAGTCTTCCTGAAGATCCCCACCCTCCTCCTGACCATGGAGACAGTCCAGCAATAGTCCTGTATATGCTATGGGTTCCAGCAGGGACCTAAACTGGCCACATGGCTGCAGTCTCACAGAAGTGATCTTAAACCTCTCCTTTGTTGTTCCCTGACCTCATCTGCCTTAAATCTTTCTTGGCTGCAGTAGAAAAGTAACTGCAGAGTTTAAAAAAAAAAATGTATGTCTAACTTCTGTGTGTACTTTGTGATAAACATGCCTTGGCTGGCTGTGCACAAAACTGCATGTGTTAGCTTGAACCTGTGACCCAGTTAAAGTAAGAAATTCTGAGGGTTTTTTCCCCCCCTAGTTTGGACTTCATTTTAATGTGTAGATTATTTAATGGATTGTTTTTTGTTCCATTTACCATCATATCCTGTTTATTAGGCCCGTGCGAAGTGGCTGGTATTCGCTTTGGATTCAGATTTGGCTGATTTGGGGGACAGTGATTCGAATCACTGTCCTGAATTGATTCGGCCGAATCAGCCAAGCCCGGCCCATCCCCCGCCCTTTGGACTTCATTTTAATGTGTAGATTATTTAATGGATTGTTTTTTGTTCCATTTACCATCATATCCTGTTTATTAGGCCCGTGCGAAGTGGCTGGTATTCGCTTTGGATTCAGATTTGGCTGATTTGGGGGACAGTGATTCGAATCACTGTCCTGAATTGATTCGGCCGAATCAGCCAAGCCCGGCCCATCCCCCGCCCCTCTGCCAGCCTGGCAATGGCTGCCCCGCCTGCCCTAGGTCCCGGCACTTGTTAAAAAATAGCTCCGATGCTCACTGGATGCTGCCAGGTGGGGGGTGATCCCTGCTGCCCCTGAAGCCCCGAGGCCACTGCAGGAGTGGAGAGTCCTGGGGCTTTTCTTGGGTTTTTTTCCTTAAAGGGCCAGAGCTGGCCTGGGTGGGGCACCCATTGGAGGGCTGGGGGAGTGAGGGAGGGTCGGGGGGCTTGTGGCAGAGTCCCCCATGCAGCATGGGGCAGTGGGGGGCAGCAGGGATCACCCCCCACCTGGTAGCACCTGGTGAGCACCGGGGTTTTGTTTTGTTTTGTTTTTTTTAAAGTACTGAGCTGGGGCGGGCAGGGCAGCCATGGAGGGGCTGGGGGGCAGGGGGGGTGGCCGGGGA
>NW_005842038.1:2106690-2123126 GCF_000455745.1 Alligator sinensis | reverse complement strand
AGCTATGGAGGGGCTGGGGGGCGGGGGGGCTGGCAGGGATCCCCCCATGGTCCCCTGCCCCTAGTACTTACCAGCTCAGAGTTGGCTGCAGCTCCCTGCTGCAGCCACTGGGGACTGCCCGAATCATCAAAGCTCTCCGAATCTTTTACAAAGATTCGGAGAGCTTTGAATCGATTTGGTCCTTTAAATTGGTCCCCTGCTTCAATTTGGATTTGGAGATTTGGCCACCGAATTGGGCCAAATCTCTTCTGAATCGAATTGCCGCCCAAAGCTTCTCACAGCCCTAATGTTTATATGGCCACTGTTCCAACCTCTGGAAAAGTAATAAGAAAGTATTTATTACATCTTTTCATATAATACAGTAGCTTACTTCTTTTAATATAATATAGCAGCAGGAAAGCACATGGCAAGCCATATTACCAGGTAGCTGTCTGGAGTAGTACCAGCTGCTCTATAGACGACTGGTGATCAAAGAATGTCAGTCTGAGAACTAGTCTAAATGGCAGCCATTTCTATCACTTCTGGTTATCTGAAACCTTAAATTAATTTTGTGAAGCCACCAAACACACACAGATTGAAAGATGGGAAGCTGAAAACATGCAAAGTACAGTATTGAGCAATGCTAAGGGATTCAGTCAAAAGGCCAGATATAGAGAATCTCTTTACATTTCTGATTTCTGCAAGAAGAGGAAGCAGTAAAAATGTATAGTTACTTTCCAAGGGATCAAGAAGTTGACAAAGTAAAAAAGGCAAAATAATTAAAGGGTTTCAACAATAATGCAGTGACAATAAAACTGACTTAAAAATTTTTTTAGGAGAAATTAGAAAATGGGGAAGCAGCTTGCAGAAGTTAAGGAGTGAAAACCTGAACAACACAGCTAGTTAATTTTAAAGACAGAATTGTTAGTGGAATAAGCAGGAACAAAAAAGAACAAAGAACTAAGAACAAAATTAATCAGATAGCCTGATTTAAGCCTACCCCAAATAACTGACATCTGTAAAACCAAAGCAGCAGGCATTGCACATCTCAGATCATTTGTCAGGCTGACAGCGTTAGAGATGGTGCAGTGCAGAGCAGTAATCAAACACAGATTAGACAAATGTTGAACGCAGTTGTCAGTGATCTGTATAGCAATCTCTGAACGAAGGCGAAAGTGTCCAATTTATGATGTTATATGTATAGCATCCAGCTGTTGAAAGTGGTTGCTAGAAACATTGTTTTGTTTTTCTTTTTTCTGCTGACATAACTCTTGTAAGGCAAAAAATATAAGAGAATGTTTAAATTAATTGAGGTTGATTGGAACTTTTATTTCATGGACCCAAAATAAAATATGAATACAATATGAGTCTACCATAAATACCATTTAGGATTATGCAGAACATTTTGTGTTAATGGTGCCCTAGAAGAGTGATAGGGCATTTTGGAAACAGTGTTATCTATGTTAAATTTTTGGTTTTTGTTTTGAATGCCTGTTACAGATTTTTGGCAAGTGTCACCAGATTGTTAAAGTGCCAGACTTTGTCCATATTTGTTAGGTTTATTCTTTAAAAACTGATGTTTGGCATTGAAGCCTCACTGCAAATCAATGGCAGTATTGTATGCTAGAGTTCTGTCTGTTTATAACTTTAATAATATGGGGAGCAAGAGATGCAGGGCATCATGGAAGACTTGGAAAATGCCACAGAAAACATGAGAAAAAACAAAGCAAGTTAAAGCAAAACAAAGCAAAATGCTATTCTGCAACCATTGCCCATGTGTACCTTGCTGCTTCCTGACCAAAGTGCCAGCCAATTCAGGGTGAAGTGCAACATCTGTTTCAGGGAAATAAAATAGGTCATGCAAGGGAGTGTCAAAGAGTTTTTATGTAAACAGCCTGGTAAAGCTTCCAGGATATGCAATTTCATGCTGTTTAGGAACAGGGCTATTGAAGTGTGACTGTCTTGTAGCATATGCTTCAAAGATAGTATGTGGGTCATGTCAGCACTAAACACATATCAAAACACTGTTCTCCTGATTGTGATTTAGTCCACATCTAAATTTACAGCCAAGGAATGGTTGAATGGAGATGAGCTGGAAGACATTGAAAGCCTTTCAGTGATGCCATTTGGATATTAAATGTTAGCCAGGAAAAGAGCTCTGTAACCAGCTCCAAGTCTCTAAGCATGTGCTTACTTGCTTCACTGTTAATCCTTTAATAAGTCTTCTGTACTGGATAGTATTGATGAAGACTATGAGATTATGGTAGTGCACATCATAATTATGGCTACACAAATATCTGATGGGCTAAGGACTGCTTCTATAGCTCTGCAGCACTGATAGACACAGTAGTACAAGAGCAGGCAAAAGAAAAGTTCATTATTTCCAGTTGGTGCAGGACTTATATTTACTATGATGAGGTACTGGTGTGTGAGAAATGAAGCGCTCCAAAGAATGCCTTTTGTTTTGCAAATAAAGCAAAGAACTGTAAATGCTGACTCGATTCTTAGCTGCAGCTGAGGAGCACAGAGCAATGCTTGACTAGGATCCGTGGATCACAAAGGTGATCTTTGTTTTGGGCCAGTTCATTAGAGGGCTACTTTAATGTCATGTCTACACAGTTAACTTAGCATGCCAACCAGCAGCACCCTGAGCATGCCATGCTGCTTCATGCAGAGGGCTTCCAAAATTGGAAGCAGTACAGCTGCATTTGCTTTGTGCTTTGTGTGGACCGATTAGGATTGTGGCTCCACTGCTTCCACCTTAGGCGTAGTACAGACTTTGCTTAAAATACATGGGCTGCAGAGGGCTTTTCCCAAAGGGGAACAGCTGAAGAATGCCAGATGACAGGGAAGCTTAGGGACATGCGCACAGTCTCTTCAGCTACACGTGTGAAAGGGGTGTGGTGTAAGAGCTGTCATGCCTCTGAAAGATCCCTTAGAATCATACAAATTAGTGTTGGAAGGGACCTCAGGAGGTCATCTCGTCCAGCCCCCTGCTCAAAGCAGGGTCATCCCCAACTAGATCATCCCAGCCAAAGATTTGTCTAGCTGGGTCTTAAAAACCTCCAAGGATGGAGCTTCCACCATCTCTCTGGGTAACCTGTTCCAGTGTTTTACTACCCTCCTGGTGAGAGAATTCTTTCTAATATCTAACCTAAACTTCCCCTGCTGCAACTTCAGACAGTTGCTCCTTGTTCTGTCATCTGTCACCACTGAGAACAGTCTAGCTCCATCCTCTTTTAAACCCCCCTGCAGGTAGTTGAAGGCTGCTATTAAATCCCCTCTGCCTCCTCTTCTCTAGACTAAATAAGCCCAGTTTCCTCAGCCTCTCCTCAGAAGTCATGTCCCCCAGCCCCCTCACCATTTTTGTCACCCTCCACTGGACTCTCTCCAATTTGTCCACATCCTTTCTGTAGTTGGGGCCCCAAAACTGAACACAGTACTCCAGAGGTAGCCTCACCAGTACTGAATAGAGGGGAATAATCACTTCCCTTGACCTGCTGTCAACACACTTACCAATTCAGCCCAGTATGCCATTAGCCTTTTTTGTAACAAGGGCACACTGCTGGCTCACATTCAGCTGGTTGTCCACTGTAACCCCAGGTCCTCTTCTGCAGCGTTGCTGCCCAGCCAGTCAGCCCCCAGCCTGTACTGGTGCATGGGATTGTTCCCTCCTAAGTGCAGGACTTTGCACTTGTCCTTGTTAAACCTCATGAGATGCCTTTTGGATCAATCCTCCAATTTGTCTAGGTCACTCTGAATCCTAGCCCTACCCACCAGCGTATCTACTACTTCTCCCCACCAGGTTGCTGTCATCTGCAAACTTGCTGAGGGTGCATGCTGAGCCATTTTCCAGGTCATTGATGAAGATATTGAACAAAACCAGCCCCAGATCTGACCCCTGGGGCACTCCTTGATACTGGCTGCCAATTAGATATTGAGCCATTGATTACTACCTCTCAGCCTGACAACCTAGCTCATTTTCTATCCACCTTACAGTCCATTCATCCAGCCCATGCTTCGTTAGCTTGCCTGTGAGAATATTGTGGGAGACTGTATCAAAGCCTTGCTAAAATCAAGGTATATAGTATCCACTGGTCTCCCTGCATCCACAGAGCCAGTCACCTCACCATAGAAGGCAATCAGGTTGGTCAGGCATGACTTGCCCTTGGTGAATTCATGCTGACTGTTCCTGATCACTTTCTTCTCCTTCAAGTGCTTAGAAATGGATTCCTTGAGGATCTACTCCATGATTTTTTCAGGGACTGAGGTGAGACTGAGTGATCTGCCGTTCCCTGGATCCTCCTTTTTCCCCTTCTTAAATATGGGCACTACATTTGTCCTTTTCCAATCACCCCAGACCTTTCTGATTGCCGTGAGTTTTCAAAGATGATGGACAGTGGCTCTGCAATCTCAGCAGCCAACTCCCTCAGCACCCTCGGGTGCATCCCATCTGGCCCCATGGACTTGTACGTGCCCAGCTTTTCTAAATAGTCCCTAACCTGTTCTTTCACCACTGTTGGCTGCTCGCCTCCATCCCAAATTGTGCTGCCTGGTGCAGTAGTCTGGGAGCTGACCTTGCTTGTGAAGACTGAGGTGAAAAAGGCATGGAGCGCTTCGGCCTTTTCTGCATCTTCTGTCACAAGGTTGCCTCCCCCGTTCAGTAAGGGACCCACGCTTTCCCTGGTGCTTCTTTTGCTACCGACATACTTGTAGAAACCCTTCTTGTTACCCTTCACATCCCTTGCTAGCTGCAACTCCAGTTGTGCTTTGGCCTTCCTGACTTCATCCCTGCATGCCTGAGCAATACTCCTATACTTCTCCCTAGTTGGTTGCCTAAGTTTCCACTTATAAGCTTCATTTTTGTGATTTAGTTGACTGAAGAGTTCCCTGCCAATCCAAGCTGGTCTTCTGCCACGCTTGCTAGTCTTCCTGCACATCAGGTGGGTTTGTTCCTGCACGTTCATTAAGGCTTCTTTTAAAATATAGACAGCTCTTCTGGACTCCTCTCCCCCTCAGACTGGCTTCCCAGGGGGTCCTTCACATGAGTTCCCAGAGCAAGTCGAAGTTTGCTTTTCTTAAGTCCAGGGTCCTCTGCTGCTCTCCATCCTTCCTTTCCTCAGAATCCTGAACTCAATCATCTCAGGGTTGCTGCTGCCCAAGTTGCCATTCACTACTACATTCCTTACCAATTCATCTCTGTTTGTAAGCAGCAGGTCCAGAAGAGCATGGCCCCTGGTTGGCTGCTCCAGCACTTTCACCAGAAAGTTGCCTGCAACACTCGCCAAATCTTTCTGGATTGTTTGTGCACTGCTGTATAGCCCTACTGGCAGATGTCAGGGTGATTGAAGTCCCACAGGAAAACCAGGGCTTGTAATTGGGAAAACTTTTATGCTAGCTGTTTGGAGAAAGTATCATCCACCACTACCTCCTTGTCTGGTGCTCTATAGCAGACTCCCACTACGACATCACCCTTGTTGTACTCTCTTCTAACCTTAACTTTTGACAGGCCTATCTCCAGTTTCATACTGGAGCTCTGAGCAATCATATGTCTCTTTTACATAAAGTGCAACTCCTCCTCCTTTCCCCTGCCTGTCCTTCCTGAACAGTTTGTACCCATCCGTGACTGTGCTGCAGTCATGCGAGCTCCCACCAAGTCTCTGTTATTCCAATCATGTCATAGCTCCATGATTGTGCAAGGACTTCCAATTCTTCCTACTTGTTTCCCAGGCTCTGTGCAGTCACGTACAGGCACCCGAGGTAACTCGTTGATTGCTCTGATTTCTCAGGAAGAATGAAAACGCTCCCCTGATGCCCCTTCTCCTTGATCTTCCTCCAGGTCTCCTATTTCCCCACGTACCTGCAGTATGTTCAGCCACTTATGGGTATTCTGTACTGTCAGTATCCTTCCAGCAGTTGGTCTGATGTTAAGGGTAGGTAAAATAGGTGACTGACTGTCTATTCTAGGAAGAAAAAAAAATCAAATTCGTAAATGTGAAAAAAATATTATTTATGCTGGTAAAAATTGTTTTTTGGTTAAAATTGGTAAATTTGTGGTGTTGCAGAATTTGCTGCTTGATTATCAACAGGAAAAGGTGGGGTTTTCCTTTTGAATGAATCAGTTCCTACTTTGTTTAGGAATGTTTAGATTATCTTGTATTTGCACATATATGTATTTCATGGGTGGTCATTAGTGATAGTAAATCACCAGGGCTGAAACTGAAAACAATAGTGGCAGTCATTTCCAAAAATAGGGAAATATTTCTGGACTAGTTTATTGCAAAAAGGAAGTGTAAGACAACCCAAATAGTCCAAACATTTCTGAAATGAGCTGTTTAGCTTCCAATTGCTGCATTGGGATCTTCTAGAGGTGAATGTTCATCTAAGCAAAATGTCAGTATTCCAACTTTTGAAAGTAGCCTTGTTACTGAAGAGGGACCTATCAGGAAAAAAAGAAAGCCAGCAGGTTCAAAAGAAAAGAACAAGAAAAAATGGAGGAATCTCCATCAATGGATGTGGCTGTGCATTTTTTTAGCAATAACAACTAGATGTATTTGTATAATTATTCAAGGAATACAGAGGAATCTATAGATGAAGAAACTGAGAATTGATGCTTTGAAAGACCCTGCCTGATGGCCTTTTGTTTATGAATCGAGGCCAGTGCAAGCATTGCAATAAAATCCTTTGTATACTAATGAAAGAAAATTAAGGCTTTCCATTTTTACCCCAGCTTTCAAATGGAGAACACAAACATGTAAAGTGAGAGTAGTTGTTCTGTTACACTCTCAGATTGTGTGCGTTGCTTCGCAGACTGTTTGTTGTAGAGACTTTTTCCTTTAGCCAAGAATAATGGACAGGATTGGAAAAAAATTCCATGTAAAATATTCTTGTGAAACTTGAAACATTGGCAGATCATATGAAGAGGTATCAGCTGTGCAGAGATGTTGAAATTAGACTGAAGCAAGATCAAATTATTGATAAAGAATACAAGTGCCAAAATAATTATTTGCTAGAATACTGGCAAGCTGTTTTGGAAAGGCTTTTTTGCTCTGATCAGACTATATAACATAGAAACATTTCCCTTGAGGTTCAATAGATGAGCTCTATTTATTCCATAATGGAAAATTTTGGGAATTTCTTGGGAATTGGGACCTTGTGATGAAACAAAATCTCCAGAAAATTACCTTGCTGGAATGAGCATTATCTGAGCAAAAATATTCAAAGTAAAATTATTTCAAGTTGTTGGGAACATGATCAAAAAAGGAAATTATTTCTGCTGTGAGAGCTGCCAAGTATTATTCTGTTATCCTTGATGCACACGCATATTTGCACAGACATTAATAAGCAAGAGTAGATGATGATTATTAATTTGTTTGTGCAGAGGCAGCAGAAGAAATAAGAGAAGGCAGTGTAACAATTCCAGAACATTTCCTTGGGTTTGGAACGTGACAGTGTTTAGGCATCGGAATGACAAAATCTCTTTAACAGTTAAAAGAAGGGGCAGCTCACTTAGTGATCTGAGTGGCTGAGGCTAAATCAGTGGAGTAAATGTAAAAGGCAAATGTAAGAGAATTCAGAAGAGATTTTTGGGATTCAGTGACAGCTATTATTATTATTATTATTCTATTTTATTTTTTACTTGTGCAACATGTCCTGTGAGTGTGCACTTTGGGGCACTGTAAGTTGTTACGTTGAAATTGTGATACCTTTTAAGTGTTTCAAAGTGTTTACATTATTCTTGTGGCCTTGTTGCAGCACTGAGGCATGGTACAGACATGTGTCTTTAGAATCCTTATGTGAAATAAGATGGGAAAGCTTAATTGACATGATTTGTATATTTTGTTACCAAGGTTTAGAAATCTACGGTGCTTTAGTTTCCATTGCCAGTGAACTCTACAGGGACCCACAGAAACCAAAATTCAAATTGCTGGCTGAAAATATCTGAAGCTATAAATTCTTGTTGAGTATTTTCATGTGGCATGGTATACTTCAAGAAATTAATGTTGCAAATAAAATGCTTCAAGACATTCACCTGGATATCAAAAAGACTGTGCATCAACTAAAAGTCTCAAAGAATTTCTTTTTGAACTGCCGCTCTTATATGGGATTCACAATTGTCCTGGGTAAGGCTAAGGAACTGGCTGATAAGCTGGATATCATAGCTAGTTTCCACAAGGAAAACAACAGTAGAAAGCAAAAAAGAGACTGGTTATGAGACCAGAAGTGAATAGTTACCTAATCTGAAAAAGAATAACACAGTCTTATTCCCTTGTTCTGTTTTGAATATTGCCTTGCAGTCACCAGAAGAAAGATTTTTACAAATTAAGGAGCACTGTAAGCTGATCGGTCTTTTGCATGCATCTCCAAACATCTACAATATCTAGCAAAGAATCACAACAGCAGTGCATAGTTTTAAGTAAAAATATTAGAAGATCCACATCCCGGTGAAGAAGGACCCTCTGACCATAAATTTATTTTTTGTAATGAACAATCTACTGGCAATAGTTGAAGTGTGGAACATACCCGAAAGTTGTATCGGAGTATCTGTGCAAAATTAAGCATTGCGCTTGTTTTGAAATGTGTATCAGCGACTCAGGATTTTATTGCCCGTATCTGTCACAAGCAGAAAATGCAGTTTTTCAATCTGTAAGCTTATAAAACCATTTTTATTCTATGATGGCTCATTTTTGTTTGTTGGATTTTGTTTTAATTTTGAATGAGACCCAAACCAAGGAGAATATTGATCTGCAAGCTGCTGTCCCCATGTTCACAGAAAGCAAAGCAAGAAAAGTGAAATTCAGTAAAGATGCTACCTACCAAATCTATGGGAAGAGAGGTTTAAAAAAATTGTTCTTGTTTCATTTTTCAAGTTCCTTCCTTTAACAATGATAATGCAAACATGAAATAAACAAGCGTTATACATCTAATTATCTTCATATTTTATTGGAAAAACAAAAAGTACAGACGCAGATTCCTACAACGGCTACTCTTTTTTTGTAGTACCAGAGAGCCCAAGATGCATTTGTGCCATGTGTCAGAAGAAAAAAATACAATGGCTGCCTACACACGTGCTCAGGGTGTGGGGAGGGGACTTTTTTAATAGAGCAGTTCCTAGACAGCCGCTCTAATTAGAACAACTCACCGTCATGTTTATTAGGCCCCCACGTGTTTAAAAGTGGTCGTGGGATGCTTTTACCTAAACCTCATTTGGCGAGGTTTAGGTAAAGCGCCCCTGTGGCCATTTGAAAATGCGCAGGGGCTTAGTGCACAGGATGGTGGAGTGTTCTAGTTGTGCGGGCCGCCTCCCGATCCCATCCATGTCGCCATGTGCGAGCCGGGAGCGATATGCGGACCCGTCTTTGCGCACGCGGGCTGTGGCCAGCAGCCCGGGCACGCGGGGTCAGAGGAGACCGTGCGGCGGCAAGGCACGCACGGGCTAGAATTAGTCACAGAGGCGTAGTGGTTGATTCAAAGATTATTTACTTACACCCAAGATGGTCACGGTGTAGGCTGGACAGTTTCCAGGTTCAGCTCTGCTTAAATCCTCGTTGGAGGACTACGACAAGTTCGGTTCTTGGGCCCCGGAGTTAAGGCTCTGCGGGTTCGGCAATTTCTTTCCCACAGAGTTGTCGAAGCTCTGTGAGTTTGGTTCTTGAGTATATAGGATAGGGATACGTCTAGGGTTGCGCTTGGCGACGGGGAGAGGCCAGAGGCTGTTTAGACCTCTGTTGCCTTCTTAAGAAATGTGTTGGGTCCGTAAGGATCCGCAGCGCTTAGAGATCTTCACGCTCTCCCTCTTGAACTCCAATTGCTTTCTCTCCAACTTGGGCGTAAACCACCCAAGCTCTTTATACGGCTAGCAAGCCAATTGCTAGCTGCCACGTGTGCATAATTTAACACAAGCCAATAATGGGGCTCGAATTAAAATACAAATGGCGGGAACTCCTTTGCACCGTGCATTTCTGAGATGCAAAAGAAATGCACCATGCAAAGAAAGCTACAAATTTGGCGGGAAAATTCTCCGTTGCACCGGAGTTCTCCTCTGTAGCAGAGAACTCCACCGTGCAAAGAAGCTGCAATTTAGCGGGAACATAATTTAGCAGTGCCGAAGCACACACAAAACAAAAACTCACAACTTTGGGTTGTGACACTAGTTAGAACACAGAGCAGACTTGATTAATAGATGAATCTAATTAGAACACAAATGAGCATGCGTATAGGCAGCCAATGTAGATATGATGTACATGGGAGAAGGGCAGTGTTCATGGCCCAGACTGGTTGAAGATGACCTCAAGGTCAACCCTAAATACCATTTTATACCTACCGTCAGAGCCAAGAGTCATATGCAGGTTCGCTGCTTGCGCAGCATCTGTGCTCTGGTTAATCAGCATGATGTAACAGGAGTCTGTACATGACAGAACAACCAGTGAGAGCGCCACAATGACCACTGTTTCTTTTCTTTTCTCCTCCTCTTCTCCCCACCCTCCCCCCAAGTTATAAGCTAGCTATTCAGTATTATACATAATATTGTATAGCACATAGGTTGGACTGTTTATGAATAACAGTAGCAGGTCTTGAGGACCATGTTTAGAACTTCACAGAATTTCTCTGAAAGTTTTGTTCTAGAAAATTTTGAGAGATGCATGCCAGGTTTATTTTGGTTTTATTTGAGCCAGACATAGAGAGAGCAACCTTCCAGGAAACAAAACCAGGAAATTCAAAGTTTCCATAGTTTTTAAAATAAGATTAATGCATTGAATTTTTTCAAACTTGCAGAAGGGTTTGTCCAATCTTCTAGGCAGTTTTTATCTTATTAAAACTTAAGTCCATTCCTAATAAGGTCAGTAACATTGATTGTAGTCCACGGGTGGTATGGTTGATGCTGGGAGATGGGATTCCCTGATGTTAAACATGAAGGTAAAAGTGATCTGTTAGCAATACAGGTTTAACTAATACTGAACTACAAGCTGGGTTTTAACCACTGCCACTTGTAGTGGTATGTGGGATATAGGTGGTATATGGGATATAGGAGTTCAGTCTCTCTGAATAGGGCATATTGCTTTAAGAATGACATTAGTTAAAATTCTGTTTTGATGGGGGAAAAACAAGGATTGAAATATTTTCATTACAGGCATTCATTCCTTCCTGTAGTGGATTTGCTTTGTTCCCTTAAGAGGCTGGACTATCCCCGGTGTTCCTTATCAGTAGGGACTTCTGGCTGCTCTTTCTAATATGACTCTAATCGCTTACTACAATCTAATCATTTTCCACAAAGGGGGCCATTTGTGTTATGTTTCTAAAGAGAAATGTAATTGGAGTTAATGTATAGATAAAATAATCTGTTCAATCCTAATTTTGTGCTTGAGACAGCATGAACAATGCATGCTATCACAGTGTGAACTGAAAATGGGATTTTTATGCTTTGCAGTGCTGTTTTTCAAGGTGGCTAAATTCACCCTTTTAAAACATTTTAATTTGAACCTCAGAATGTCTCTTTAAAGAACAAGAAAAACCTTTGTTGTTTGGGAATATACAGTCCCCTAGAGAGCTATGACAAGGCAGTGATGGAGAAAAGTGATACTAACATATTTTTTGTGCCAGTATTGGACAGATTACTATTTACAATGGAATGTATCTGAGTACCCTGGAGTGAAGAATGTTCGTTTTCCTGATGGTCAGATTTGGAAACCAGATATTCTTCTGTATAACAGGTAGGCATATATATATTTTAAAAGAAAATACCATTATTTCATCAGGATGTCTTAAGCACTGAGAGCTGTTATTCAGTGAACTGCAAGGACCAGTCTGGCATTTACAACTGAGAAGCCCATACAGCAAATTTAAGACTCCCCCACTCTCTTATTTGAGTTACATTAACAGGAAGTAAATACCTTTGCTAACCCCCCCCCCGTGAATCCATTCCCTTTTATTGGTCATATTCCCTTCCCATTACTCTTTGCTGTTGGGTTGAGGTCCTCTGGCTGTGCTTATTCATTTACACCTTGGGTTCCATTAGGGCCAGGTTGCCAGGAGGCCAGTTTCTGTTTCTTCTGTCTAGTGACTCTCTCTCTGGTCCTACAACCTACAAGAATTGCTAGAATCCAGTCTAAGGAACCACCCTTGTCTTCTGTAAATAACCAGGTGTCTCTTTAGCAAGTAAGTAGGTAGTGGAATACATTGCTGACGGTGCACTTCAGGGATTCAGGCTGGCACTGATGGATCCTGTATTTGCCTCTTTGTATGCCAGTTCCCAGGATGGGACCCATTTAATTAGTTAGTAAATGGTTAGTAAATTACCATATTTACTTGAAACCAAGATGATTCTCCAATCCCCCCCTTCCCCCTTTCTCCCCCACCATCAGCACGGGGGGAAAAAAGCCTCATGTTGGATTAGAGTACCATTCAGGGCATGTGGCAGCTCACCTCTGATCTTGACCTCAGGCTCAGGGCTGAAGCTGGAGCCCTGAGCTGCCTACCTGGGGCCAAGATGGCTCATGTGGTGGGGGAAGGGACATGTGGTTTGGGGAACCTGCAGCCTGCACTCCCCTTTCTGCCCTGTGCTTGTACCTGCCCTCTCTCCCACTCTTCCTCCTGGCCCCTTTTACCTTCTGCTCTGGCTCTGGTCCCTCCAGCCTTGACCTGTAAGTAGGCTTATTTGGGAGTTGCTGCTGCTTCTCCGTGGCTGGGGGGGGTTGGGGAGGGCTGGGGCCATGCTGCTGCTGACTGCCTTGGAAGAGCAGAACTGTAGCAGGGAGTGGGGTGGGGCAGGCTGCAGGGAGTGGGGGTGCAGGCACAGGCATGGATGGGGCAGGAAGCGGGGGGTAGAGGTACAAGCATGAGAGGGAGCAAGGGGCAGGATAATAGCGGGCAGGTGTCTGGCCCCTCACTCCTTGACACTCCATTTCCTGCCACAGCCGTGGGGAGGAAGGGCAGAGGCTGAATTTAAGATGACCTTCTGCTAATTAGATCTGTACACAACAAACTTATAATTTCCCATATATAGAATCCAATTATTGGGGGGTCGCCTTAAATTTGAAGTCATTTTGTATTTGGGTAAATACAGTAATGCTCTCAACAAAAATAAAGGGAAGGGGTAAAGCTTCTACGTACAAGTGTTAACCAAACTTTATAACATACTGGTTTTCATGTTTGAAAACTGTATTCTGTGCTGAGTGTATGGGGGGTGAAAAACAACTGAGGTGCTACAGCATAGTTAGTTCAAGTGGAAGTTTTGTTAACTTGTTTGAGAGAACATTGTACCCTAAAATTATGATACTTTCTGAAAAACTAGACCTTTCTGCTGAGCTATTTACAGATTGTTGTTAGATGGATTCACCATAAACCTTAGGCAACTTTTAACTAAAAGGCTACATTACCTTATGGAGTTATGGTGGTAAGTCCAAGTCAGATTTGCATGTTATTACATTTAAGATTTAATGCCAAGAATATCTTTTATTTGCAAATTGACTACAAATCCAACAGCTATCCAAAACATGAGAAACATGCTTCACATGGTAAAAAATGGTATCATACTCTCATTCATCGTGTAGAAGTCTCATTAGAATTTTTATTTAAAGACTGAGTATAGAGTAAGTTACTTAATCTAAAGTATTTTGTTAATGTAGGATCAGATGCATAGTCCTTTGGCAAACATCTGTTGCTTTTACTTTGATTATTAAAAAAATACTTCATAGAATAGGAGATTAAACCTGGATTTATGACTTAAAATGTAATTTGCTGAGCAGGCATCATCACAGTGTAACAAAACCCAAAGAATCCTTTCAGCATTTGTCTTCCTGGTGAGTGTATTTGGCCTTTGGCTATGTATGGTTATAAATAATAATATTCAGTTGATTTTTTTCAGGTTTGAGAATTAGACAAATAGTCCATTCAGGCATGCCATTTGAGGAAGATTTTCTTCCATCACAAGGGATCAGTCTGAGATATTCTTCTGTTTATGTTCATCTTAGCTATATGGATTTCTGGTGTATATCTAAGAGAATAAATAAGAAATGCGAATTCTTGTTAATATTGCATATTAATAAACATATTAAGACGTGTTCAATCTCTATCAAATTCATAGAATTGCACAGGGCAGAATTTGGTCTAGCAATATCCGACCCAACTTTTTAAAATTACGCTTCAATTTAGTGTTGTCAAAATAATTTGTTTCTCTTCACTAATATGGACAGCTTCTTGAGAGAGATTTTAACTAGGTTATACATAATATACTTCAAACCAGTGATATTGTCAAAATGAGATCACTTATGCATACCCATACTTGAAAACACAGCCCCAGAAATTCAGTTTGATACTACTTAGAATAACAAACTGTTTAGCAAAATCTCAATTTTATATATAACATCAATATGTTATATATAACATATTGGATGTGTTACTGGCTAGTTCTGTACCACAGCAGTCTGTAAAAGCATAGCTATGGATAAATGAGCAATTCATCTCTGAATACAGTAGAACCCAGATTCTTCATACATGGCTTGTTCATAACGTGCTTAATTTGTAAAAGGTTGTCAAAATGAGAAGGAACCGCTCAGCTATTTGCTGTGACATTTACTTCAAAGGGCACAACTTCTCTGAGCAGCTGGAGCTCATCAGTGGCTTGGTGCAGTTGATCGCAGAAGCAGCTCCCTTTGACATAAGAGCTATAGTAGTCAGGTGGTGCTTCTCTGCAGTTACTTGTTGAGGCTCTCATACCTGCAGCTGGTTTGCAAACTCCCATCTCTGCGGAGACTTTTTTAGGTACCTAACCCTACAAAGAATTTGGGTGCTACTGATGTATCTACTTTCTTTGAGTACTATAGAACTTTAGCACTACATCGCAAAATAGTCACCAGGACAAAGTACCAATCAATACTGTATTTTGCATTAAACAATTATTTCCTGGATGATTTTGCCTCGCTGTTGGAGAATGAATAAACTAATGGCTGAATTCTGTTTATACTTTTGGGCACAAAGTTGCCCTTTTCAGGTTACCTGAAGAATTCACTTTTGTAAGAAAGTTTTGTATGAAAGTTTGTTCAAGATCTTGCTCAAGTAGACAGTTGCTTCTTGCATATTTCCTGGACCACCACAGCCCCAACTGCACTCCAGCCCTTCTAAAAACATACTTGGTAGCATCCACCTCTGAGCTACACTAAGATGCTGTCCCTGGTGGCTGTCCAGTGCCTTTTAGCTTCAAGATTTCTTCATCCTGCCTGGTGTTTGGGATGCTGTGCTGTGGGAAGTTAAGGGTTTCCCATCAGGGGGAAGTGAGAGCGTAGGGCATGTATACACAAGCAGCGAGGCTGCTCTGTCGCGCTGTAATTACAGTGTGTTGGAGCAGACTCGATTAATTGAGTCTGCTGGAGCATGGTGATTACCGTGCTTCAGCAGACTCCAGCGTCTCATGTATTAGTGCCCCCATGCTTAAAAATGGTGATGGGGGGACTTTAACTAAAGCTTGTTTGATGAACTTTAGTTAAATTGTCCCCACCACCATTTTTAAGCATGGGGATGCTGATACACAAGATGCTTCGGGCAGTTTAATTAGCGCGGCTTTTGGAGCCTCTCTAATTAAAGCCCCCCCCCGACTCCTTGAGCATGTGTATAAACGCCCCTAGAACCTGGGTCTTTCTTGTTTTTAGGCAGGTAACTTAAAACACTCTGCTACTTAGTAAGAGGTGAGTATTGTCACCATCCTTGTTTAGTCTTAAACACTTGCCAACTGTATATTTTGGTGGTCCACAGTTAGAGGGGTGGAACATTTCTGTGTGGTTATGACAAAGCTGAATCACAATAGAGTGTAAATGGACTTAGATGCCTGAAGGACAGGACTGAATTACTTAAAAGCATGAATGGTAAGGACAGACTTGGTTGCCTAGGGTAAAACTGTAGGTGTATAAAAATCCTTTTAGGTGGATAATCACAATTCAAGCCTCTACATGAGACAAAGCAGAATGTAGCTGGGTGACTAAGATCCCTATAGTCTGCATAAGGGGCATTTCTGTGTCTTAGTGCCATATAATGCTGCCCTAAGTCTTTATTAAATAATATTTACCATAAAGAATGAACCATAATCTTCAATCGTTTAAAAGTTGGCATCTGTGGACTGTGAATATTTTTAATTTAATGTTTTAAGAGGAATATTTTAATTGGAGTTAAAAAATCTGCTGAGTGTAAATAAAAGCTACCAATGTACAGCTACCAGTGTAAATAAAAGCTCCCCTCCCAGAGTGCCAGGGAGGGGAAGAGAGGCACCAGCCTCCAGCCCATTCCCAAATAAGTTTGGAAAAAAAAAAAAAAAAAAGAGAGAGAAAAAATGGGGGCTGGACTCGATGATCTCCCGAGGTCCCTTCCAGCCCTAATGTCTATGAATCTATGAATGTATTGTCACTATTTGTTTCCCATACGTCAAAATAATAAAAAATCTATCAAGTAAAACCTTCCCTGAAGCTCTC
>NW_005842038.1:2071091-2106659 GCF_000455745.1 Alligator sinensis | reverse complement strand
CTTTCCCTCTGTTTTGGTGGCAGGTCACTATTGTGTGTTCACTGTATCTATTCACTCACATGTGCTGATGTTAATTCTACAAGAAATGTGGAAATGCACACCCATATATGCAATTTATCTAGTAGGCCTGCATTTTTATGATTAGTAACTGATACAGGTTACCCAGCACTGCCTGGATGTATATGGCATCTGAGCTTTTCTCATTTGTATGAACACTGCTTCTGTTTCAATCTCTGTGGCTGCCTTTGCTCATATTGTGAATATATTTAGCAATATTTAATGGATGCCCTGAATGAAGGATGTGATTCATGTGCTTATTTTAGTACAGACTTTTTTCATATTACATCAGAGAAAAAGGCTCCTATTGGTTGTCTTTAACACAAAAATTGGAAAATGATAACAGATCTGAGTGAGAAAAGCACAAACGCATGTGCTTAAAACACACGTGCTGTTTTCAGTAGGAATGGGCTTGACTTTAAGCACTTCCTTAAGTGTTCAAGAAAATTGGAGATGTCTTCCTGAGCCAAGGCTCAGGAGTTTGAGAGCTCCTGAGTTTCAGGGCTCATTGATTTTGAAAGAGTTAACAGCTGAAACAAATATATGCTATGGATAGCGGCCAGCCCCATACAGGTGCTGAAATAATGTCCCTCCTTTGATGCACTTGGTAAGAAGAACTGATCCGTGGAGCTGGGTAGCACAGGCATTATTCCATTAGAGCAATGAGCTGGATTCCTGGCTGTTTGCAGGTGATTGGGAGGGCCAGACTAAAGACAAGGCCTTAACCCTACTGCTTTATATCAGCTTGTCAAACAGTATTATTTTGCTGTGGCTCTTCACTGGTGGTGGTGTTTTCTCTCTGGGAACTCCCTAGAAGGATGCTTTCTGGGGACTCTGGCTGGTCTGGCTTTTCCAGCACATCAGTGGGCACATAAGGTGTCTTCATTAGATTAGCATGTGTCAGCAAAGAGGAAATAATTTGGAAGTGGAACAAGAAGGAACCAAATAAAGCTGAAAGCCAGCACTGGGTGGTGTCCCTAGCAAATTTTCAAATTAATTACTGACATCCACATCTTCATAAATTAAAGTGTGTGTTATTGCCCACAAAGTTGGCATGGCTTTTCCATCTGCTAGTGGTGGTCCTCATCGCCCACTTCTGCAGTGGAAAAATATAGGGGTGAATAGGAGGTGATAATTTCTTTTCTACTACTTTTACCCATATTGTTTTCAACTCTTCTATCATTGTATGCAAAAGAACACAGTGCTCAGAAAGACATATCCTGTGAGTTTCTTAGCTGTCAGCCTCAAGTGTAACAGAAAAACTGGTCTCTGTATATACTGTATGACAGCCAGGCAACCTTGCCTTGATGAAATCTTGAAATTGTCTTGTCTGTATCTGTTCATTGTCAATATTAGGGACTCTGTTTCAGCACAAGCAATATCCACAGCAGCAATGTTAATCTGTTTCATCTAGAGCCTACTTTGCATTTATAAAGATTCCTCAGTATTTTAGTGGCACAAGATCTAATGTTGCCCTCAATCTGCCTGTCACTACTGGCATCAATGAGAGTTCCCCATGTGGCTAGAGACTGGGTATAGTCCTTTTCATTTTGTGTGGTTTTTGAACAATAAAAGATTGCTGACTTTAATTTAGACTTATGAGCAAAGGCTCTCAGTGTAGGCTTTCTCTTATAGCATGCCTGTGGGATTTGAGGAGACATCCTACTCTCAGATTTCCTCACTTCGAGAAAGCAAACTGCTGAGTGCTTTTGCTGTAGCAAGTAGTATTCAGAATCTTTGCTGTCAGATTGAAAGTCATGCTCAATTTCAGGTGGCTTTATCTGAGGAAGGGAGGACTTCTTATGGATTTCTAGCTTGTGGCGAATTATTTTGATAGCCTATTCTCAGTTCTTATTGTTACTTACTCTCAGAGACTGATTTCCTGTCCTTAGGCCCCACTGTTTGAGACAGATTTTTATCACCTAATATACCACATGTATATATCTTGTAATCATCACCTAAAGTACCACACAGCCCAATAATATAGTTAAAATAAGAATATCTCAACACTGCTGAGGTTTTTTCCTGTATTGTCTTCAGATAAACAATTCAGTGTCAGACAGTAGAGTATGCAGTTTTGTTGGCAGTGAAGGATACCTTATAACCCTTGAGGCCAAAGGTCAGAGAGGTGTTGAACTGACTTATGTAAGGTGGTGAGCTGTGGTGCCATTTTGCTTATTCATTTTGGGATGCGGCAACCTGGAAGTATATGCAATACAAATCAGAGCTGACCTTTGGGGGTGGTCAACATGGGTGACTGTCCAGGACACCAAGGTCAGGGGGGATGCCTCACACTCTTCTGTGTCCAAAGATGGCTGATGAGGCTTATCCAAGATCAACAATCTCTACTGCAGTTTGGACATGTGTTTCCGTGTGGGGTGGTTGGCACTGGAGTGATTGGGTCCGCAACACGCTGTTCCTGCTGCTCCTGCTTTTCCATCTCCTGTTGTTGTCGTGGGGTTTCAGAGTACTGAGATCCCTGCAACAGACCCTTGCTTCATTTGCGGGGGTCCTGGGTGATGGTCTCCTATGAATTGCATCAGTGTTGCATTTTTTTAAGTTGACCTTGAGGACATCCCTGAAGCGCTTTCTCTGTTCTCCTCTTGAGCGTACGCCTTGGCTGAGCTGGGAGAATAAAACTTGCTTTGGGAGTCTGGAGTCGGACATCCGGATACATGGCCACCCAAATGAAGTTGATGTTGGATGATCATTGCCTCAATACTTGTGGTATTTGCTTGCAGGAGGACACTAACATTGGTGCATCCCATCTTCCCACTGGATATGGAGGAACTTCTGCAGGCAGTGTTGATGGTACTTCTCCAACAACTTTAGATGTCTCCTGTATGTTGCCCATTGGTGGAAGGGAGACAAAATGGTGCCAAGTTTAAAACCATGTGGGAGAACCTGCAAGATTAAAGGTGCTGCTGTGAACCCTATTTCTGCCTGAGGCCAAATCAATTCAGTCATGGGCGACTGGCGCCTCCTGACTCTTGGGGGGCACTAGCGGCTGAACGCTGACTGGAGGGGAGGGGGTCCTCCAGTAGCCAATCGCCAACTGTGGGGGAGGTCCCCCAGTAGTCGATTGCCAACCCTGGAGGTGCCGGTCCCAAAACCAGAAGTGCTGCTGGCACTCCCCACTCCCCGGCTGGTGGGGGTTAATCTCCCTTGCATCATCTATGGGTTCAGTCTTTGCAAGTTACTCTAAGCTGCAGAAATTAAACTGAGAAACAACTGGACACACATTCACTTTTGATTCAGGAAATGCAGCCACATGCCTGCAGTAGCTCAGGCCAGAAGTCAGGGGGATGTGGGGAGGAAGGGCACTAGAGCATGGTTCTCTGGCACATAGCCAGCATGGGCTGTGTGTTTGCTGCTTCTTCCTGCTGCCCCTGGGGTCTCTAGGATTTGGAAGTCCAGAATTACAGCAGCAGGATGCTGCAGGGTTGCTCATCACTTCCTATTCCTGTTTCCAGGTGCCTCTGGGATTAGTAGTCCACAGTTACAGCCTGCAATAAGTTTTTTAGCAGGGCAGGGCAGCTCCATAGTTGGGGGAAGGGAAGTTTAACACCTTTCCCTGGCCTCAGACCCCAGCTGGGATTTGCCTGGGGGTGGGGCAGTCCCTGTCTCCCCCTACTCCCCCTAACCCATCTCTGCTGGAATAGACAGCACAGCCCAGCCCAGGGCTAGAAAGCATGCTGGGATGCCAGGGTACTGTGATTTATCTGGAACCATGAAGGGGTCTGGAACAAAAGTTTCATAACTGTTTTGACTCAAATCAGTTAAGTCTGATTCAACCAGGTTTATCTTAAGCCAGTTTCAGCCATTTTGAAACTGGTTTATGTGCACTGAGCTTCTGTTCTGTTACAGGTTTAAACCAGTTTCTGATCACTTAAACCAGTTTATGTGTAACTTCTGTCCCTAGCTAGTAAGACTAGATTTTGATCGTGGACATACCATTGTTAAAAAAGCAAACAAACCAAAAAAACACCAACAAAACCCTGGAAGAAATTGATAAATTCACTAGAGTTTCATTGTATTTACGCTGGCGTAATTAAGAACTGGGCCACAGCCCACTGTTTCTCTACATGGAGTCCTAAACCCTTAAATGGTATTCTGTGCTTTTAGCATCTCTGCAATCTCAAGTTGGCAGAACTTCAGCAATATAGTAAAGAGCAGAATATAAGCTGTTGTCTCTTTTGTTATGTTCACTGCTTCTTACAGATGAGATCTGGTTAAATTGTTTATGGGGCCAAACAGTGGCTCTAGAGCATTTGTTCTCAATCATGTCGACTTGAGGCACCCCTTGGAAAAATGCCAGCTCTTAGCTTTCGCTTATTTCTTGACTGTGGGAAAATAATCGAGCAATTCTTCTGTTGCAAAGAACTCAAAGACAGAATGGTTTTGACACAATGGATTCTTTTTTGAAATTGCTGGGTTTATCTTGTGAATCATGTGTAGGTGTTTGCACCTCAAGTGGTGCTTACATTGCTCAGAACTGCACAGCACTCTTAAAAGGATCTCGTGGCACCCCATGGTGCTGTGGCACCCTGGTTGAGCATCACTGCTCTAAGGAGTATAGGGTCTTGGTGAACGCAGTTTGGTGATTTTGGAGGAAAAATATCTGGGTGGAGTATAACAAGGTACAGTACCTGTTTTCTCCAACACTATCTGGCTTTGACTTCAGTGGGTACTGCCCAGGATACAAAGGCCATAGCTAGTGCCCTTCTTCAGACAGTCTCCTAATGCCATTTCTGAGGTACCTAGCTGCTAGCTCTATCTCATGTACTTGTGTTAAACTGATTTGCCAGATTTGGAGTCAGGATGGAGGTTTTACCGAGTCAGATTGACAAGGTCTTTTGGAGGACTTTCACCCCTTCCGTAGTGCCAGGTATACATCTCTTCTAGAATCATCTGAGCATGTTTTAACCTAGTGATATTCATGCCACTGGAGTGGCAAGGGGTTGGTCATATCCTTTGTTTCCCTTTCTCTTTATCTGTGGTATAAGGTAAAACTTGTTTAATAGAGTGCTTTGTGCCTGTAGTGTGAGAGAGACCAGATATGATATTCTCAGTGTTGCCAACTCTTATGATTTTTGACCTTGTTCTTAAAATCTGAGCTTCGGGAATGTGAAAAACTTAACTTTTTCTTTTATCTTTCTCTCTCTCGCTCTCTCTAGATATATATTTATCTATATATAGATATATACAGATACAGATATCTCTATATAGATAAAGATATATAGATATAGATAAAAGAAAGAGGTAAGTTTTTCACATTCCTGAAGAGCAGACTTTAAGAACAGCACCAAAAATCATAAGAGTTGGCAACACTGTATTCTTGTGGACCTTTTTAGCCCTCTTCCAATCTTGTATGCTTATGCAGTGCCTTTGGAAGTGCTAACTAGGCATCCACCCTTCCCACCATAGCAGCACTATTAAAACACTGAAGACTGGTACCTCTTTATCTTCTGGTCCTTTTCTGCAGTAGCTGTTGGTGGAGTTTCTGAGCTAAGGGAAAGACAATGCATCTGCTTTGTACATCTGTTTCCGTGGTCCTTATGTGCTAGATAGGACACTCGTCTCTAATTCTGTGTCCGTGGAGATGACACGAACCTTTTGTTTTGCTGACAGCTTCTACTGAGATTTTTCTGTTTCCCTTCCCTGCCATATGTCTGCTGATTAAACACCCTGCTGTGTATAACAAGCACATTCTCTCTTATCCCTTTCAGGAGCTTCTTTTGTTTCAGTAAGCCCCATAGAGTAGTTGCATCCAATGTGTCAGCTGCAGTTACGCTGCCCCCCCATCCACTTGATCACTTTGATGATTAATGTCACTGTCACAGGTGTTTTTGAATCATAATATTGTTACAGCAGCACCAAGTCACAGGGTTTCTGTCAACCACCTGAGCAGTTTTCTCTAGGGCTCACATTACTGCTCTGCTTACAGTATGCTTGAGTGCTTCTCTCAATGGTGCATTTAATGTTAAATGACTTGGGACGAACTCTGCTACAGAGTTCACAATTCCTAATGTAACTGCCAGATAAAATTAGCTGTTACTTTTGACTTAAGCATTACAATTAGTGCTTGAGTTTCCCACACATCAGCCTAGAAAGTCTTTGAGATGCTCCACTCTGTGTACACAACATCATGTGACCTGAACAGGTGTTTTCACAACATTAATTTTGCTTAATCTATTTTTAGATTAATTGAAAAAATTGTTTTCTCTTGAGCGTCTTTCCTTGGCTACATTTATTTAATAAAAGACAAACTTAACTGTGAGAATCTCACAATGTACTCATTCTTTTCCAAACTCCCACCAGTGCATGGCAGATAAATTTAAATTTTCCAAAGAGGTTTTAGTGATGTATAAAACAATAAGCCACAGCACTTCGATTGAACATGCTACTGTACATCTGTGTATAATATCAGCAATTCCCATTTAATCGATAGGTAAATGCCCAAATACTTTTGAAGATCTATTATTGGGTTCCCAAAATTGAGCACGCAGAATTAGAGGAGAGACCCCTTTTTGGAAAACTTGGAATACACTTCCTACTACAGGTACAGGGTTTTTTTCTCTTTTGATACCTGTGGAGGTACCACTGATTCATAAAACTGGAAGTTTAACTTACTACCTGATTTATTTATAAACAGCACTTTAATAGCTGCAGTTTTTAGAATCCTGGCATGTGACAGGTATGCAGCAGTTATTTTTAAAGTGATGGTTTTTGATGCATATAGTTATTGTGAAATTTTACAATTGGAAGTGTAAGTAAATGGCCACATTAGCTATATATTAAAACAAAGCCTTATTACTGTGAACTTTTTGCAATGTGAGTGTGGTAGTTCGGTTATCACTGCTGTCTCATAATTACATGAGATTTTCAAACATTTTCATTTACTGTGTATTATCTATAACTGCACACTTAAAGAAGACATAAGTAGACATCAGAGTTCGTTCTCATTTTGATTTATGGTTATGTTAAATAGTTCCCAGATTCTTACTCATGTTGAGTGGCAACTGGGCTTGTCTACATGTGCAATTAATGCGCGGCAATAAACTCCAATGCATATTGTGCTGGAATTTATTGCTCCTGGGTGCCACATTTAAACATGCACCTGGGACCACAGTACAGCATAGCATAAATTGTGCCGGGTTGGAACAGCCCAAGCTGGCAGGGGCAAGGGTGGTCAGCCTGCCAGCTTGGGGCTGCTCTGACCCAGCTCAACATGCTGTGGAGGGGCTGGCTGGGGCACAAGGCTGCTCCAGTGCAGCACTAGCTGGCAGGCAGCCCCTGCACTGAAGCGAGGGTGCTTCAGTGCAGGGGACACGAGGGTGTGTCCCGCTAGCTGAGTCAGTGTCACATGTGCCTTGCTGTGCACTAAAGGACTCTGCCTTAGGATAGTACTTGTACAATACTATCCTATAGTGGAGTTTATTAGTTTACTGCAGCCTAATAGGGCTGCATGCGTAGATGCTGAGACATTTACTGTGCAGCTAATTAGTCAGCTCTGTAGTAAACATTCCGTGTAGATGTATCCATAGTAGCCTGGTGAAGAGCAACTTTAAGCTACTGTAGTAAACTTCACTATCAGCTCACTGTGCTACTGTATAATCTCTGCCAGGTTTTTATTAATAAGTCAAAATCCTCCATTTCTTTTTGAGTCTTCAAAAAGATTCATATCTTGTGGAGAGATTCATATCTTGTATCCCAAATAATTCAGCTGTTACATGAAGTACATTTCATTTCAGCTTTTGCACTGTTTCTTAGCTAATAGTGTGTTCTCTACGTTGAACATTGATCAGGACTCACTTCAGTAGTCCTCTCAAGCAAAACGCTCATTACCTTAATTGAGAACATTTGCCTTTGTACAGGATCTGGGTCTAGGCTTGCTAACATTACCTGGGGGTGGTAATGGCTTTTTATTGCTGTATAAAATAACTTTAGAAGGTTTACTAGTGACCCTATCATTTTCAAGCCAGCTGCTGCATGTTTTAATTCAGGATTTTCATCACACCATGTTAGTTAGGTCACATTTTCTTGCAAGAGCATTTTTTTACTTCAAATAGTTTTCCTTTAGTGTTTTTAGTGTTTTTATTATTGAATAGGCACTCACTCACTCACTCACTCACTCACTCACTCATGCACATCAGTTCACCATGTATGCAACTATTTGAAGCGTTTGCTAGCTGTTACATAGGCCACTTTTCTAGGCCTTAAATCATGCCCCTGCACATCTCTTTTATGGGCTTGCTTCTACACTTGTCCTCCCCAGGTTTCTACCTACTTCCTCTTTTTCCATAATCTCTTAGGCAGAGCTGACACTGGGTGGAACTAACTTGCATGTGAGGGGAGAATAGTCTGCTTTCTATGGCTCACAGCCTCACTCTATGACTATATATTGCTTCCCAATATGGTAAAGCTACTATGGGTATGGTTCATTAATACATTTCATAGCCTCTGCCCCTGATGTGCGACTTTCACCCATCCAGTATTAACCACAATTACAGACATTTTGTAGTGCTAAATTGCCTGTTTATTCTAGTCTGCTACACAAATGGGATAACTGTATTTGAGCAATTGTGATTTTGGCCACTGGTTGTTCTCCTTTAGCTGTACATTCTCAAATTAAAAGAGGTTTGGAATGCTCCTTTCATCCCTTTTGCTGGCTGCTGGTGTATCTAACTGATAACTTGTACACCACTTTCAAATGCATTGGAGCATACACAATATTTTGGGTGCAGCTATGTATTCTTCATGGAGTACCTGGAAAAACAACTCCAGTAAACCAACAGCTGTGACTGGCACTTGCGACTGGGGAGACGTATTAATTTCTTTTACTGTGATTGAAGCCTATTGGTTTTTTTTGAGTGTGTGCCTCCACCGCTGGATCTCCAGTGTATTTACCCCAGCTTTGTTTAACTTCTAACAAGAATTATTTCCTCATTGGAAAGGCTGTCATTACAAGCTGATATGTGAACACCTCTCTCATACCCAGTCCCTGTAATGAAGCTTGAAGCTCTATTAGGAGAGGGTGCATTTTTTAAGTACTTAAATACACCTCATTTGAAGCCCTGCATTTCAAAAGGCAATTGGGAACATAGTAGGAAAGAAGGAGCCTAAATACTCCTGGCTTCTGATCTCCTAAATCAAGATGGAAAATGGAACTTGGGTTCTTAATTACTTGTGAAAATTTTACTCTATGAAAAATTCCCAGAGATGAGGCGCAGAGCCCATGGGAATAACCGTCTTGTGCCTGGCTCAGCCTTCAGGTAGAGAAGGATTTAGAATCTGCACCAGCAAGTTAATATTCTTTTCTGCATTCTCCGTGCCAGTTTCCACTCTGTTAAGTATGTTCTTATGCTTCACAACAGTTTTTTGTCTTACTGGCTAAACTGTTTTTCATCCCGTAGCCCTTGCTCGCGTTGAAGCCAGTGCAGCTAGTTTTGTGAGTAAATAAGTAATAGAAGTTTTAAGTGTTGCAGAACTAGGTCTGTTTCCTCTAAAGCAGGTGAGCTACATCTTTTGCTTTCAGGACTCTGAAAACCCATTCTCTAACCAGGTTGCAGACTATTGCACATGAGTTGGTCCTCACGTTGTACAGTCTAGCCTTGTATTAGAGCTTTAGTATTTGGAAGAAGAGCAGCCAAATTTATTGCATCTGAGCACTCAGTTAACTGGTGAGGTTTTGAAAAATGAGTAAATATAGCTACTGTTTACTTGGATTTGATCCTACTCTAAGAAGGAGCATACTGGAGAGAGATCTATTCTAGTCTGAGACATGCTTCAGTGAGAGGTCTCCGTGGTGAAAAGGGGATAAACAAATTGCTGTGGGGACAGCATACAATGATATAAAATTATTATAGTGGGGAAAGAAAAAAACATTTCAAGATGCTGTTTCTTTTTTTTCTCACAGCATTTTGTATTTAGCAATAAAAAGGCCTGTATTAGTAAAGTTCACTTTCTCTCTCTCTACTTTTTACTCTACTTCATCTACTTGTCTTTTAATTTACTTTTACTAATTGGTGTCAGTTTCCTCTCTCCTTTCTGAATTTATCCTTCAGTGTATTTATGTTTTCTGTCAGGGTCATGAATATTGTACCTTCTCTCTCTTTTAGATCCAAAGACGGCTTTTCTGATGCTGTTTTTGAAGTTAACTTGAAAATGACAGGATTCTAAACTGCTAATAGGCAGGAAGATCAGAGACTTCTCCATTTCAAATCACTCCACAAAAAAAGATTTTGGATCATCCAAAGTACAGACTGGAGCTGATGATGATGCTTTAACTTACTTTCACTGTCACGGGACAGCATGTACATCCTTATCCAGGGATTCTGGTTTTCTCTGACAAAAAATTGCAAATTTTCTGACAAAACCACCAAAATCCGTTGTTAAAATTTTAAAGCCCCTTGCCCCCCCACCCACAGCCCTTGCCCCCCAGCCCTGCTGGAGGGGCCCCCAGCTGCCAGGGCTATGGGGCCAGGGACCCAAGTCTGCAGCTCCCTGCCCCCAACAGCAGGCAGCTGCAGCAGAAGCAGCATGGAGCCAGCTCCTCCACTGCTGCCGCCTGCTTGGGTGGTGGCGGGGCCAGCTCCTGCCCCCCCCCTGCAGCCAGGACCTGCAACCCCCAAGCCCTGCCAGAGGGGTCCCCAGCCCCATGCGAGCCCCTCTTACCTCAGGCTTCAGGAGAAGTGACGCTGAGCTGAGCCGAAAAGAGCCATGGCTGACCGAGAGTCTCAGGCCCTGCCTTTCCCCCTCCCCCTTCCCCTCCGGATAGTTTCCTGTCCTGTTTGCAAACAGCTTTTGCAGGCTGGAGCTCAGCCAGCCTGCAGAGCTGTTTGCAAAAGCAGGGAATCTGCGGGTTTCTCTGCTAAAAGGAGAAATCTGTGTTTTCTCTGATAAAAAGGGGAAAGCCATGGTTTTATCTATTTTTCCATGGGAAATGGAACACCCGGATCCCTGTGTTATTTCCCAGACCACTTTCACCTGCGTGTTCCAGGATATCTGGGATTTCCTTGCATTGTGGTCCACAGCAATGAGATCCAGAGTTTACTTGAGTACCAAAGCTGTCTAACGATTTCAGTTAGTTTTTGGTAACAGAAATGAGATTACTTGGGTAAGCAGGTGATGAATGTTACCTACCGGCAGAGCACAATGGTACCGTGATAACGCAGTTATAGAACACAGCTTCCCTTTGTGGGAAATGTGCTGTAAGAAAATTACATCAACCCCCCCCCAAAATGTTATGGTCCCTGTGGGGCTGGTAGTTGTACATAAATCTGAATTTTCCTGAAGGTTTAAAGCTGCCTCGGATTGTATTGCAGCTCTTCTTGGTATGATTCTAACCTGCTTTCCCCCCCCCCCCCCCATTTTTAAAAATATACCAGTTACACACTCATGTACATTATATACCTTAATTTCCCACCCCATACTCAGGTGAAAACCTAAGATAGGAGTTTTGGCTGTTGCCAAACTTGAGTTCTCTGGGACCAAGTTGGGTCTAGATCCAAGGGTAATCCATTAATAATGCCTTCCTGTGGGATTCCAGACAATTAATCTGGGCACAACTGTTAGCAGGAGAGCATCAACACTCAGTAACCATGCTGAAAAATTCTCAAATACCCAGATTCTGAACTATTAAGGATTTATAGAACAAAAATAAAAACCTACTGTATGCTCTTGTACTGATCTATTGTAATAAAGGTGGCAACAGGAAATATTTCATCTAGTGTACACCATGAAATACATGAGTATGCAGCTATAATGTTTAGTGTTTTAGCTAAGTTGAAATCTCTAGGAGATAGCAACTTATGGCAATGTGCTCACTAAATTATTTTTGTAGGAGAGAATACTTTTATTTTGTCCATTTGCTGTTCTTGTACAGAAGTTTCTAGCATCCAGTTGCCTAAGAAATTCCTGGGTCACACTATGTCAAGTGTTTTTGAAATCGTTCTTGATCAGTCATCCACATAACAGAGTGTAATTTAAAACATGCGTCTTAATCTTTATCTTCTTTAGTCTCTTCTGACAGTCAAAGTCTGGTGTTACAAATAGCATTAGTAATATTGTTTTATTATATTATTAGACAATGGTAATAAGGATGGATGTGGCTTCTGAGTTAGATATGCAAGGAGTAGCACCCACTCAAGTGAATGAAAGACTCCCCCTGGTGTTGATGGTGGTTGAATAGACCCTGTGCTATACTAGACTGTTTTTTCACTGACAGCAAAGTAAAGACTATTCAGCAGGTAGCAAGAGGTGGGACATGACCCTTTCATTGTTCATTTGACCCTGTTAATGCAGGCAACAAGAGGAGATGACTTTTTTGTGCAGTTTAGTGAAGATTCTTGAAGAGTTTATTTCTCAAACTGAAGTCAATTGAATCAAGCCATTGTAAAGAAATCTCTATTAAGATTATAGGGCAGCTGAGCAGAGAGAATTAACCTTTTATTAACAGTGGTGTAAAATGGGAACAACATTGTTCAAGTCCAGTCAGTTACACTTGATAGAAAGGTGGTGCTGGAGGAGGATCTGATGGAGGGATTTTTTGTTTGTTTGTTTGTTTGTTTGTTTTTGGTTTGGAGCAATATTCCTTATTTAGTAAGAAAAATTAGATATATTTTTAAGCGTTCATTGATGTTGGTGTTTTCAATTCAACGTAATTTTTCTCTGTTCTAGTGCTGATGAACGGTTTGATGCTACATTTCACACCAATGTTTTAGTCAATTCTTCAGGACACTGTCAATACCTACCTCCAGGTAAGAAGTAGATTGTGTATATGTGATAAGCTTTGGCTACTTGCACTGCTACTCATGCTACTCATATTAAGCAGTAGTATATTTTACAAGCTAATCTGCGACCATGTTTAGGAGATCTCTGTTTTATGTTCTTACTCCAGGCACAGCTTTCTAAACCTGACTTTTGCTGATCAAACTTGAGCTAGACTTCCCCAAATACCTAACTGAAACTATGTAATATTGTAACTGTTTTATTTGTCTCTCTTGTATGGCTATTACTACTGGTATCATCATAAGTTCACATACCTGGCAATAAATAACTTTTATGGTCAAGTTGGTTGCTATACTCTCTGTCTGAACCTCACTTACTCTTCCTTCCCCTTGACCTCACCATTTGCTCTGCAGCAACACTTCTTTTACCTAACCCAAAGATCCCTATAATACCCAAAACTACTGTGGGGTCTGCTCATCAACTAGGACCATTGTGACAAGAGATTGGGACGTGCTGAGTTTTGAGGCGCATGAGGGTATCAGCTGAAAGTGCTGATCAGACCCAGCTTGCTCAGACGTACTCTGTTAGCATGTGTGTCTAACTGCATTTATTATTGTCCTACTGAAATAAAGGATGAACTGAGTTCAAGGCATGTGAGGGTGTCAGCTGAATGTCACACTGAATAACCTGGTCTGGCTCAGATGCACTCTATTAACCTGTATGCTTGTGTCTGACTGCATTTTATTGTTGCCCTGATGAATTGAGTTCAAGGCATATGAGGGTGTTAGCCTGTCAATGCTGAATAACCCGGCCTGGCTCAGGTATGCCCTGTTAATCTGTGTGTGTATGTGCATCTATGTGTTTGACTAATTCAGTGGTTGGAGAAACCCAGCCCCATTGAAACTGAGTCCTGCAAGATAGCTCCATTGGGGGTGAGGACTTGCAGAAGGGAGAGATACAGGTCCACATAAAAACACAAGAAACACAAGCTGCACATTGATAGAACTACAGAGACCCCAGAAACACACCCCTAATAAATGAGCACACCCCAAAGTGACAGGGAAATCTGGTAACACTACCTAGATCACATGTTTATATACATTTTATATAGGCAGCTTCCAAGAAAATACTTTTTTGCATGAATAACACCAGGCAAAAAACAACTCTTTGTTGCAGGTATGTGCATTTATCTGTCCTAGTATGGAGTCATAGTATGACTCTTTTCTTGTTGCTGTCATTTTTAAAAATATATTTTAGAGACCTGGAATAGTGAAAAGAAATAAATTAAAAATATATAGGCATATAGGAGGAATAAAGGAATATTGTTTGCTAAAGCTGAAGAAATGATTCATAAGGAATAATGTATTCCATGAGTGTAGCCTCCTTGTTACCAATTACTTTGTCTATATTTAGTATTTGAAATGCTTACTGAATACTTGGTATGAAGATTACTTAGCATGTAGACCATTCCTGAGAAATCTGTTGCATTTGTTATTTGAAATTAAAAATATACTGAGTCTTACTTATCAGGTACACAGCATGTACCATCCTGTTTCTCTTCCCTAATTTAATGAGCATAAGTCTTAGAATCTGAGATTTCTTTGGTCTATCGCAGGGGCATGCAAAACAGGCCATATTTGATTCGGATTTGGATTTGGCCCGAATCAGGGACAGTGATTCGATTAGTTGATTCAGATTACTGTCACCAACTCAGATTCGGCCAAATCAGCGATTTGGCCATAGACACAGCTTTAAATGTTTTTCTATGTACCTTGAGGTACCAGGCCAGGTTCATGAACCCTGTGATGCTGGGGCGGATGCAGCATCCCACAGGAGTGTGGCCCCCCCGCGTGCTTGGCAGTGAACCTGGAAGTGGACCAGAAGTACTTCCAGTCCGCTTCCGGGTCTGCCACTGAGCGCACTGGGGGCACCTCCCCAGCTCAGCGATCGGCTGAGGGGGGACCTCAGGAGTCCCCCCGGACCCAGGAGGCACCAGTTGTTGAGCCGGGGGGGGGCATGTGGGGACTTCCCGGTGGACCCAGAAGTGCTTCTGGTCCACTTCTGGGTCTGCTGCCCAGTGTGCTGGGCACCCCCCCCAGCGCTCCTGTGAGATGCTCCATTCACCCCAGCATCGCAGCATTCACTAGCCCCCTGGTACCTTGAGGTATGTAGAAAAAACATTTAAAGCTGTGTCTATGCCTGAATCACTGAATCTTTCCAAATTTCTCTGAATCAATTCAGAGGGTTCTGATTTGATTCGGAGAGATTAAAGGGTTTCCTGATTTGATTCAGATACAGAGATTCAGTCACCAAATCGGGCCGAATCTCCGCTGAATCAAACCAGGGACTGAAGCTTTGCACAGCCCTATCTATAGCAGATCTAAAGCATCTACCACTGGAGAATTTAAGTATTTTCCAGGTGAATTGAATCTTGAAATCCTTTGAGGACTTCCTGGGGGGGGTCTCCTTTTCTTCTTATCATAGCAAGGGCTGCTTGGTGCATAGATAGTTCTGACCTACCAGGTGCAGTACAGAAGGGTGCTGATCTAAGGTGTTTTTGTACAGGACCCAAGAAGAAAAAAGAAGAGGTTAGCTTTCTTGAAAGGAATGAGCTAACACCATGTAAATCTTAATAAGCAAGTGACTTTACAGGACCTTTTCTTATCTTTACTAAGAGTAATCCTAGGCAAGCCACATCATGAAGTGAATACTAATACCAGGAAACGGTATTAGAGAAAAAACATTTATGGAAAAATCTTAACACAAATCAGGAAAAGGAGTGTGGAGTGCAAATACACTTGTTTCAAACCTATTTCTTTAGTGTGGTTAAATGCTTTACCTTTTAACCTGTCAAGGCTTATATGTTAAAGTATGTACCAGCAAGCTGCAATGTGTAACAGGGTCCAGCTATATAAGGCAATGTAAAGAAGCATGGAACAAGAATTTCACTTTTTTTTTTTTCTTTTTTAAATGCTACTCTAGGCATATTCAAAAGCTCTTGCTACATAGATGTGCGCTGGTTTCCATTTGATGTTCAGAAGTGCAATTTGAAGTTTGGATCATGGACCTATGGTGGTTGGTCTTTGGACTTACAGATGCAAGAAGCAGATATATCAGGCTATATTTCAAATGGAGAGTGGGATCTTGTAGGTAAGCTCCGTGGGCCTGATTGTCATTGACACGGTGTACTTTGGTAGCTTAATAGCCATTAAAGTGGAGGGAAATATTAGAGCAGTGTAGAATGATGTTAGTGCAAAGGATGAGCAGCCCCCCCCTTGCCTGTTTGTGGGTAATAAAAAAGTACATAGATCAATGTATTCACCTAACACATTTGGGTGGCATGCAAATAACAGTCTTTGTAGATGCCTCCCCTTCCATCTTCCTACCCCACAAAGCAGTGGATTACTGTACATGTTATACCTTTTAACTATGAAAGTCAAGTCAATACCATTTGAAACATTGAGAATGATAAAAGGTCAGAATCAACATATGAAGAAGGCAGAGGCACTGAGAAAACTATTGTTATATAAATTAAGTGAACACCATTCTGTCTTGCATTCTTTTTTATTACATGCTTTTTGTCATGTGATAGAAAGGAGAATTGGAATTAAAGATGAATGTCTTACCTAAAGTGAAATTTTGAAGGGGATTTTTGTAGGCTTTTAGCAAGATGTAACTTATACAAGAGCATAGTTTTTGTGCACATTGCTTTTCATTTTCCTCACTTTTTTTTTTTACTTACACAGGAGTCCCTGGGAAGAGGAGTGAGAGTTTTTATGAATGTTGTAAAGAACCATACCCAGATGTGACATTCACAGTGACTATGAGACGTAGGACTCTTTATTATGGACTCAATCTTCTCATTCCTTGTGTACTGATATCTGGACTTGCTCTTTTAGTTTTTCTACTTCCAGCAGACTCAGGAGAAAAGATCTCGCTAGGTAAATATCTTATAAGGGATTGTAAAATTTGGACTTAAAAAAAGGATTTTTTTCAGAACTGCCTTAGCATGTCAGGACGAAGTCCCCTCTAACCATCATACCACAGTGCAGTTGGTCCTTCTGAAACTGCATGGCAGTCCCTGACATTTAATAGTAATTGGATAACATTGATGAAGAGCAGTAGGGAAGTTTTCTGCCAAACTGGGAGCAGGGGCCTGGCTTAGAATCCAAAGCCAATCCAGTACTACAGTAACATCCATCCCCCTGAGCCACGCATTGTCTGCCATGTTTGTGGCTTCCTGGCTTCATACATTTCCCTTTTTTGGCTCACCAAAGATAAAGCAGAGGTAATAACTTCTCACGTGATAGAGCATTGGGCTAGGAAGTCAGAAAGATGCAGGTTCAACCCCTGCCCCCCGGTGATGGAAGCCTAGATCCCAGGCCTCCAGGTTCCTGGGCAGCCAACTACTCCACCACTGGTATAAAACATGGGAAGGCTCTCTCTGCATAGTAACAGCTACTAGCTATGAGTTCCTGGCCTGGCACATTTTTGTGACTTATGGTGGCATAAATCCAGAATGGTGTATCCTGCCGCATGTGCTTAGTGCACTTAGGCATGCACACTGTAGGGGACTTAGAAATGTTATCTGTGCCTGCGTTCCAGTAATGCCACTTGTACAGCTAGAAAATTGCAATTTAGATGCCCAGAGGCAAAAGGCATTCCATCCTGTGGAAATGTAAGATGAAGGCACCTTATAAAAGGAGACACGTTAGCAGTTTTTCAAAGAACTGAGCAGGGTGGAATAATTTGTACTTATTTATGAGTCTAAATGCTACTTAGACCACATACCTGGGCACTGAGTGCAAATGGTGGTATAACAGAGTTCACACTAGCTACTCTGTTCTTTAACATTGGTCTTGCCATTTTAGGCTGGACTGTCTGTCTTTTAGTCTCACTTCCTGCTGTAGCTGCTCCCTTTTGTTCAAGTCTAGTCCTGAGGTTTTGCTATGATAACAACTGAACCACATTCAGCAAAGAGAGCGGCTCACCGAGCAACAAAAACCAAACTCTAAAAATTAGCACCACAGCTGCTTGGAACCCAAGCAACAGAGGTCACTTACTGCTCCAGTAAAAGATACCACAAAGCATCTTTGCCTCAGAGATCAACAGCTAATTTCAGAGAGAACAGCTCAGTCTGTCTTCAAGGGCAGTGTCTGGTTGTAGGATTCCTAACTACTTCTAACTTCCAGACCTATTGATCATTGTCATGTACTATATCAAGTATTCATATGCTTAAAACAAGAATCTAGATCATGACATTTTCTAAAGGAGTGGTAGAGCAGAAAGCAAGAAGCAATTCGATTTATCACATTTTATTCACAGCCTTTGGAGAGTACTACAGACTGAATGGTGCTGTCCATTGGTATAACAAGGACAAAAAGAAATTATTATTTGTAGAAGTGCAGAAAATTTAAACCTATTCAAGAAATGTAAAGGTTTTTGTATTGGTAGTATCCATAGTTACAAAAGAGAAGATTGAGAAAAAAATAAACTAGTTTGGCAAGATTTCCACTCTCTACAGCTGGATTTTTGAGAAAAAAAAATTAGCTTGAAAAGAGAATTGAAGTGAGTAAAATTAGTAAATCAGTGCAAGGCAGTGATTGAGAGAATACATTTCATAGAGAGCATGTCTTCAGGTTTGCTTTTTGCTCCTTAGAGCAATTACCTGAGAAGCTGCTGGCCTAATTCCATATTACATGTTTATCTTTCAGGGATAACAGTTTTATTGTCTCTCACTGTCTTTATGTTACTTGTGGCAGAAATTATGCCAGCAACATCGGATTCTGTACCATTAATAGGTAAGGACAATTATTGTCATCTTTTATTTCATTTTTAAAAAGCCAAATGAATTGGAATGAACTCACATCAAGGCCAGCAATAAAGCAAATTAGAAAGCAAACAATCTGAGTGCTCATCTGTCACTGAACAAGAAAGAGATGCTTAGGTCTAATCCCTCAGAGATGAAGCAGCGACTTCAATAGGATGTGAGGATGCTCAATACCACTTTCCTGGCAAACATGGTAGTGCAAGGCAAAGAATAAAGACTGGGGATCATGCTGCAGAACAGAAGAGGATGAAGGGCACACATAATTTGGGCTACCCACATGCTTAGGGAAGAGAGACACTGAGCAGACATAATATTCATGAGAGCTGTGCGAAGCTTCGGGTGGTGATTCGATTCGGAGGAGATTCAGCCCAATTCGATGGCTGAATCTCCAAATCTGAATTGAATCAGGGCACCAATTTAAAGGTCCAAATCGATTCGAAGTTCTCTGAATCTTCGGAAAAGATTTGGAGAGCTTTGATGATTCGGGCAGTCTCCAATGGCTGCAGCAGGCAGCTACAGTCAACTCCGAGCTGGTAAGTACTAGGGGCAGTGGAGCGGGGGCTGGGGAGGGGGGAGGAAACCTCGGTGCTCACTGGGTGCTGCCGGTCAGGGGGGGCGATCCCTGCTGCCCCCCACTGCCCCATGCTGCATGGGGGGCTCTGCCACAAGCCCTTCCCTCCTCCCCCAGCCACCCCACGGGGGCCCCCCCCGGGCCAGCAGAAGCAGTGAGTCCTGGGGTTTTTTTCCATTTTTTTTCCTTAAAGGGCCTGAGCTGGCCCATGCGGGGCATCCGTGGGGGGCTGGGGGAGCGAGGGGGGAGTCAGGGGACTTGTGCAGAGTCCCCCATGCAGTGTGGGGCAAATGTCGGGAGCTGGGGCAGCCATTGCCGGTCATGGAGAGGGGTGGGGGATGGGCCTGACCTGGCTGATTTGGACTAATTGAATCGGGACAGTGATTCGAATCACTGAATTGAATCACTGCACCCCGAATTGGCCAAATCTGAATCCGAAGCAAATACTAGCCGCTTCGCACAAACCTAATATTCACGGGATAGTTTAAGCCTTCTTCTCACTCAAGCCAATTCTGTTGCTTCATTGACATGCAGTGAATTTTGCTGTTAACAGGATTCTTCTGTAAGCGTTGGCTGTTACTTCCTATGTAGACTTGGGTCTGCCAGTCTGGTAGAAAATCCAAGGCTAACTAATATAACTAAAACAGATTGCAAATCACACAGGGATAATTCAGAAGAGTTTCCCTAGATGCGGTTATAGTGTCTTGGAACATAGTGAGAGCAGACCCAATAAAATAGATAACAATATAATGAGCTCTTTTCTACTACTACAATCCTTAGGAGCAAACTGAAACTTCAAGGGGAAAACAAGCAAGTGGACTAAATAAAAAGTTACTCTATCCAGTATTAACAAATTGAAAATGTTTCCCTTCATATTTTTTAAGGCACTAAGAATAGGAAGGAAGCCAACTCCTCTGGAAAATCAATGACACTTGGGTACCTGATTGCTCTGTCTGCCTTTGAAAATTGCTTCCAAATGCTTTAAAAAGTGGCTGGTGTAAAATAAAGCTTATGTATGTAAATGTGCGCAAGCATAATAATAAAAGTGTAAAACAATATTGCTTAATGTTATTGATGTATATTACTATAATCTTGATTATACAATGTGATGATTTGTTTGCTTTTGCAGCTCAGTATTTTGCCAGCACTATGATTATTGTTGGTCTGTCGGTTGTTGTCACTGTTATTGTTCTACAATATCATCATCACGATCCAAATGGAGGGAAAATGCCCAAATGGGTAAGGTCTGATTCTGGTTCATCAATATTGATTCACTCACTCTATAAACTTTTAGATTAGAGATGTGCTATAGTGGTAGGATATTTATAATTAACTCCTGCTGCTTAAAAATATCCTTCTTTAAATTCTTTAAATTTAACTGGCAAGTGCAATGTGTGTTCATCTGTACTACAGCTAGAAAGCACTTTAGCCTCTTTTTAATAATGAAAATTAAAAAGCCGGGTTTATGTCAAACAAGCCATAATATCATTGGCAAGGGAGAAAAAGAGCGAGATGCTCATGACTGGCAAGTGTGAAGAATACAAAGTACTGTGTAAGAATACAAAGTACTGGCAAGTGTGAAGTATACAAAGCATTAGTAGCGGGAGACAGGGTGGATTTTTACCTTAAAATGTTAATTTTTTAGTTATATGTATTTAAGTGCAAATCCACCCTGCCTTCTGCCTGACTTCAGACTAATGTGGCTAATTACCTCTCTGCTTGCGAACAACATTACTGGGTACAATATTTAAATATTGTTCTTAGGAGAGAACATCCTCTATTACCATTTTTAGAGAGGAATGTTAATAGAAAGGGAGCTTGCTTGCTCTGAGAATTTCTGAGCTTTCCATATGTTACATTTGGTCACCATGTAGCCAAGCTCACACCCTGAGCTTTTTGGTCCAGACTTTCTTACCTTAGCAGTATCCACATAGGATGCTCCAGGTCTTTCCCTTGGGCTGCCACCCAGTACCAGGTAGATCAAGAACAGAGTGACATCCTGCTCTTCACTTCCTTTCAACAGCATGGCTGAGTCAGAGCAACTTCTCAGCTAGCATTCACAGCTGAGCCCTGCCTACTACTCAACAGCAACTAGGATTTTGGGTTTTTTTTAACCCTTTCTTTGTTAAAGGGGCTTCAGGTCACTGCCCCCTCCTCATTTTCTTTGGCAGCTGTGCTATGCAGTCCTGCCACATTTGAGCCTGGTGCTTGAGGAAGATTTTCCCCTGGTTTTCTTCTCTAGTTTTCTTTCCTTTTCTAAAATTTCGTTCCAGCTCTTTAGACTGCTTCTGTCTTGGCCTGTGATGGCTTCCCTTAAGTCAGAGAGTTTCTACCCCTGCGAGGTACTAATACCTACCTCTGCTTCCCTTGTGAAGGATTTTGTCTTACCTTGTGCATACACCCACAAAATGTGACATTTTGTCAGTTATTCAAACTGAGGACAAGGGAGAAATTTGAGATAAAACTATGCATACCCCTGCTAGGTTAATTCTTTGCCTCACCCCTAGACCCTGGCACCAATCCTCCTGGAGTTGCACCATCCTCCTCCTGCTGCAATAGTGGTTGTCACACCTTCACCACTTCACGTCATGGTCCAGGAGCCATTCCAGCAGTAGACCTGAAGGGAGCTCCTACCTGCCTTCCTCACACAAATTGCTCCCTCACCCACTAGGGTCAGCTGCACTGACTTGGGAAACATATGCTTTAGAATAGTTGAGGCACTGATTGAATAAGCTCCTAGTTGTGTAAGGTTGCAGGAGAAGCTTGTGGAGCCTGAGAAGGTCCATATTGAGATCAACATGAGACACTCAGGGCATTTTTACATGTGAAAGTGCCGCAGTGTCAGGTGCTTTGAAAAGTGCCAGGCACTGTGATGCTTGCAGAAAATGGCAGTGGTGCACTTTTGAACTAAAACACCTTGGAGGTGCTTTAGTTCAAAAGTGCACCACTGCCATTTTCTCTGTGCTGACATGCATTTCACCACTTCTACAACTGCATGCGGTACAGCGTGGTGCGTGTCAGCTCCTGTGCAGACAGACTCAATTAATCGAGTCTGCTGTGAAGTGGTGGATCTCTGGCGCATCCAAGAACTGAAAGATGCATGTAAAAATGCTATCATAGTACAGACCATGTGAGACCTCTGGATCCATTACCACCCACTGATGTTTTTGGCACTGACTGACACTGCAGTATCAAACCTGGTAGCTAGTGGGAATTTACGTCTGCACCCTGCAGTGCTCAGCACTATCTCCAAGCACAGACTCTGCCTTTTCTACCATTGTTGGCATCTTACCCCAAGTCTGTTAAGCACCTTCCTTTGACATGCATCCTCTGCATCTTCTTCTGCCACTGATGCACCACCCACTTCACAGTTCATGAGATACCCTGTTACTCCACAAGAGGTGAGAGAGTTATCTAATATCTGCCTCTTTTAATATGCCTCTGCCTGACCTATTGGTGGAGCCCAGAAGTCTCCTGGAATTTCTGAGGCACAGGGCAGAATTTCAGCCCTTCTCATGCTGAGCAAATCTTAATGAGATTACACTGAACCTTGTCAGCCTGATTTTGTACAATGCTACTAGACCTCATTCTCCATCCTTCAGTGTCAAACTATTAGTAAAATGTAGTATTTTGATGGGAATTGGTTATCATTATTGTCTTTGCTCCTGGGAACTTTTATGCACAGTGGTCCCACAGCTGTAGTACTTTACAGACATTAGACAGACGCATTCCTTTCCTCAGCTTAGGTTTTGAGATTCAAAAAAAAAGAAAGTGATTGAGTTTTGTATATAGCACTGAAGTGTGACCCAAAGTTCAAGTGTCAAGAAGTGTTATGACGTGTATTCCCCATGAATCATTTGAAATAATCCTATAACAGTAACGAAACTTGGTATTAAAGAGCCATTGAAAGTTAATAGTGGTTTTACCCCAATGTCACTGGGCTTTGGATCAGACTCTGAGTTAATAAAGCCAGTGGTTTTTCAGGTGAATCATGCTAATAGAAAAATAAAACTAATACAAGGTATCTCAGTTTTGATAAGCTCTCAAAATAATGCCAGAACTATATCTCCTTTAAGTGGCATTTTAAGATTGTAACAAATGAACTAAGTACAGCATAAGTTACATTGCAAGACTTGGATATGATTTGAAATAATAAATGACAGAACTCTGAAGGAGAAACACTTGAGACATTATTTGAAATCTGAGTGAACTGAATCTGGAAGCACTTTCTGACTTGCTTGCCCTTTCTGTAAGGCTGCAGAAAACTAATAAAAATGTAACCCACTGATTTTATTTGTAATCACTGAAATGAAAGCAATCTCGTACCAAGGCCATTTGTCCCATCTTTGCTTTGAGTTGTATCCAGATCTGTTTTCCACAATCCTCAATCAGGTGTCATAAAATGTGTTGGAGTGAGAGCATTGCAAAACCACAGTAAAATTCAGTGATACAATACAATCAGTGTAGCATCTGTTTAAGCAACAGCTTCTACAAACCAGTGCAATGCTTAACAGAAACAAGGGTGAAAGAAATGCAGTCTGTTGCCTGTAGTGTAAAGCAAAACTACTTAGGGGCCTGTTGAAAATAACTGATTTCTAGTAAAGAAATAAGTAATCACTAATAGTTTCCACTAAAGTTAAAAAGCATTGTGTTACTATTCTGACATGAATATAATGAAAGTTCAACATTACTGAGACTCCTGGTAGTAATAGTTTAATAGCAACTGTTAACAGCATTGCTGGGAGTGAAACAATGGACTTAATGGCTGGTGAGTGATTCTGCTGGGTGGTTAGGTACAGTATAACTAGACTGATATGTAACATAAGTAAGTAGAGACCCAGGCCTGCATGGCCACCTGGCCTCCAGTATATAAATAATTACTGATGACTGTTTTTGTGCACAGAGATGTTGACTTAGCTTAACCTTGTTTCAGACCAGAATCATACTTCTGAACTGGTGTGCCTGGTTCCTGAGGATGAAGAGACCAGGGGAGGATAAAGTGCGCCCTGCCTGTCAGCATAAGCAACGTAGGTGTAGCTTGTCCAGTGTGGAGATGAATACTATGAGTGGACAGCAGTCCAGTAATGGAAACATGCTCTATATTGGGTTCAGGGGGCTAGAAGGGGTCCATTGTACTCCCACCACTGATTCTGGGGTAATCTGTGGGAGGATGACTTGTTCACCAACCGAGGAAGAAAATCTCCTGCACAGTGGGCATCCCTCTGAAGGTGACCCAGATTTAGCTAAGATCTTGGAAGAGGTCCGCTACATTGCAAACCGGTTCAGAGACCAGGATGAGGAGGAAGCTATTTGCAATGAATGGAAGTTTGCTGCCTCCGTGGTAGATCGTCTCTGCTTGATGGCCTTTTCTGTCTTCACCATCATTTGTACGATTGGTATTTTAATGTCAGCACCGAACTTTGTGGAGGCTGTGTCTAAAGATTTTGCTTAATTACCTAGCTGTAAATCTGCAAAATGTCAGTAGTCCTCTGAGGTTTGTCATGTAGCAAATATATGGAGTACATGATCTTTATTTTCCACCCTTATAGTTCAGCACTACTGAAAATCAGGCCTATTTTACCCCAGTCAAGTTGGGCATATAAAAACAGAGGCAGCCCAAGTCATTGATTACTTCTGAAAATTGAAGCTACCAACTTCAGTGGGAGCCAGCTGTGAGATCACAGAACCTTATGTTCATTTATGTAATTCTTTCATTCAGGGGTAAATTATTGCAGGTTAGCTTCTACTTAGCACAGGATAGAGTAGAAAGATGAAACAGATTGGCTTAATCCGTGGTAAATTCTTCTCCTCTCACCTGTTTTGAATCTGTATACTTATGTTGTCTGTCCATACCCTGAGACTTGTTTCTTGAATGTCAGGCTCCTAGAGAGAAAATCATGTTGGTTATTTACTGGCATTACCTGGATTTGAACTGCAGAATCAGAAGGAAAGGCCTTTAGTGAGTTCCTCAGCCCTGTTCAGGGCCCTTCATGTCAGCAAAAAAGGACCAGACACATGAAAAGGTGAAGTGAAAGTCCTGTGTTTGACCAGGGAACAGTTCTTCTGGCAGAGTCCCAGCAGAAAAGGGCTAGAAGGCTGCCTCCCATCAGTCTCTTTGAGAGCAGTGAAATGGGGGCCTGTTGGTAGTGGGAAGAGGATAGGGATTACAAGGACTCTTCATGCATCTGTTATGCAAGGTGTTTCTCTAGTGTTTGGTGGGGCAGACCAGAATCATATAGGTGCAAGGAGCCCTTAATCCATTTAGCTCCTGGCCCCCAAATGCTGTGAAGTCTGTTCAGTGCAAAATCTTAACTGTGATATCAACAGTTGAGCAAATAATTTGTATTTATTAATGTATTCACTGATATATTTGTTAGGTGTCCTTGTGGGAATAAATAAGCTATTTTTCATATGTATTTGTGCAGAAATATTTACCAAATAATTCCTGAAAATAATCTTTGTGGATTGCTCATAAGCAATTCACTGCGAAGAGTCGGTATTTGAAATCTGAGCTGTTTGTTCATTTGAGTAGAATATGCGTGTCCACCCCAACTGGATGAGCTTAGAACTGGCTTTCTGGTGTGAAAAAGTAGGTTTGCGTTGGCACATTTTCGTCTGCAAACGTTGTTTAAAATCTCATATACAAATGTGCTGGTTCAGCAAACATTCCTGTTCAGAATATTCACCAAATGCGAGTGCAAAAGGGGGCACCCACTGAACCAGAACAAACTGTTGATTAGACCGATTAACCCTGGAGTGTGTTGCCAGCTGCCTCAAGTTTTTACTAGCTGAGAGCAATTCCCTGCCTCCAAATGGGGATTTTTAAGACAGCCATTTAATCAGAAGAACTGACATACTTGGTCAAACAACAGGCCCATCTACCTAGTGTGATATCTCATCTCTCATAGTGGCCAAGAGTGGATGCTGCGGGGAGAGAGTATTAATGCCAAGCGTACCCAGACTGACCTGTCTGCTGACCCTCTCTCCCTACAGCTTCCAGCTTTCTAAAATTCCTTTTAGAAGGGAATTTTAAGGTGATTTTGCTGAATGGGGACATGATTTTGGCACCATGTACTGGGCTGGCAGAATGTTTTTGTCAGACTTGTATTTATATTCTAAATTCCTTCTGATGGGAAGCAGTATAAACATTTTATTTAACACAGATGGGTTTTTCTTGCTGTTGAAGGACCTTTGTAGCAGGATGGAGATAATGGTTCATGATTTATGATATTGAGGTCCTACGTGAATAGACTACATGAGGAAAATTGGGACCAACTATCCCGCCCTGAAGCAGCTCGACCAGTGGTAGCTATGTTGAATGCCACACTAAAGAAATCATGCATGTTAGGCAACATGGTGGTCAGCAGTCACTCTGCTACAGGCATCTTGGAAATGCACCATGGAAATGTACTGATGAGCTGAGTCCCAATTTTCCTGGTGCTGACAGAGCATGCCAAACAGGTTGTCACTTTATAGCCATTGGCAGCAAGTACAACACAGTTTTTTTTTATTATTATTTTTTAAGGTACGTTATCATGCTGCTTAAGTTGTACATTTTCAGATTAATGAGCTGAGCAAAACTGGTAGTTTTCTTACCAAATCTGTGTGTGTTCTATGTATATGTGTACGTGCTAAGAAACATTCTGGTCTAAATGCTGGGAAAATGCTCATTTAGACCCCTGTACATCAAGATGGGATTTAACTACTATATAGTACATGTCTATAACATATGGAACATATTTCATGGTAATGATCTGTTATGATCTTAAAATGCAGAGCTATGGCATTTTTGATAGTAGAGCCATGATTGAGTTCTGAAACATCCGAGTGACAGATAAAAAGCTCACTCGAAGCTCAGCTACCATGTACAGTATTGTGTGTGAAATGTATATTACTTTCTCTGGTTTTATATAGAATTGTATTGAATATGAAGAAGCTTTTTAATATTTAAAATTTAAAATTTATTTAAATGTCATGCCAAATATCAATTCCGCTGATAAAATTTTAAAAGTTAGTTTTAAATAAATATAAATGAAATATTTAAACTATTTAAAATAATGAATTATTTTATATAGGATATAAAAAATATTGTTTAAGAGGGTTTTTTTTAAAGGTTTCTTGAATTTCCCTTTGTGTTGACAGCTGTGGGGTTTAATCTTAGTTCAGCTCTTGATTGCTCCACTTTTTACTTTGTATTGGGAAGGAAGAGGAAAAGCCAAAGCCCTTGTTTAATTTATTTTTGTTGCATTGTTTTTAAAAAAAGAAACAGTGTATAGCAAGCATTAAAAAAGATGAGTCCCTTAAATATTGTTTTATTATATAAGTAGTACTACACCTTTTGGGTCCAGTACAAATAAATATTTTAGATCAAAAAGCCTTTGATCTGTTTCTTTGATTTCTTATTTTGCTGATGTTTGAAACCATTATAAAGTCAAATGGACAAAACTTCAACAGCAAAAGAAATGGCACTTTCTCAAGAAAAAAAGTGTTTTAGAGATGAATACAGAAGGTCAGTGGCAATTTCCATATCGCACTATGTATAATCATATGCTACTTACCAGATCATTCCCACATGGAAAGAGAGCACAAAGTTAGCACAGAAGCTCTCAAAATGTAACTTAAGTGGGGCGTAAATGATACTACGCTTCATGCTGACCCTCTGCACTAGAGGGTATTTAACCCTTGAAGTGTATCATGCAAAAGGTTGACAGACAAAGTGAATCTACAGCAGTTATACAAACAGCTGTGTTTGGGCCAAGGTAAGGTTTGTGCCCGGGCTGTACAGGAAGATGTTTTACTGAGCAGATCAAAATCATGTAATTTATTTAGGAAATTAAATCAGTGGCAGGTCTCTGGGGAAAATGCTTCTGGGAACTGCAGCTGTGCTAATAGAGCCTGTTTACATCCTCTCTCTCCTCCCCACATTTTACTAGCAAGCACTAAACTTAGGCTCTCAATATCATCACAGTCATGAATAGACTCATTTTATCTTCTCTTTATGTGGCAAGGAATAGCAAGTTATGAAAAATTGATGCTAGCATAGTAGGATTAAGGCATACAGCTTGTGTAGGCTGCAAGCACCAGAAGGTGACATAGTTGCCTGTGTTTTAATTTTGGAACCTGGGTAACAAGCAAGTATTCAGGTATTTGCACAGACATGGCATTCTGCCCTGTGACAAATCCTAGCATACCACCGTTTCCAGGGCGCAAAATGCTTTCCCCCCCTTGAAGGAAGCCTAAAACAAAGGTGTTTTGATGTATTTTAGATTTGTAATGAAAGTTAACCAAAATTAAAACATTTCAGTTAAAAACCTTTATTCTATCCTTCTTGGAGACAATGCCTCAAACATTGGAAAATGTAGTATTAAAATAATGGATAGTGGAGATTTAAGGGTAAAGAAAGTACCAGGCTTTCTAGGCATACTGATTTTTATAAAGTCGAAAGTATAGGGGAGGCACAAAAGCCTTGTAGCCCATATTGATTTTGTGAACTAATCTTAGAATATAAATATATTGATTTATTGTAATAAGTCATCACCTGATACTACAGAAAATCTAATAGGGTAATCTTATGGGCTGCATTCACAAGAGAATACTTTCTATTGTCATTTCAGCTTATTTTTACAAGGCTATGAATGTCTAAAACTTCCCTATAGAACTAAATTGGTTTATTAAAATACACATTGAAAGCATCCCTCATTTGCATAACATGCAATGTATTGTATCTTACGTGAGCTGATGCTGTCTCTTTTCTGACCTAGAAAAGTATGTTTCCTTTTTTCTGCCCTTTTAATGACAACCATTTTGTAGCGCTGATGAGTATATATTAATGCCATAAATGCAATTAAATTGAATTCTGTGACCACTTTAGTTTAGACAATGCTAGGATACAAACACAAGTATTTTCAGTCAATTTCTAGTCATGTTTCTCAGTTCTTTTTTTGTCCCTTACAAATTATTGCATTGATTCACATCAGTAATACGCTCAAGCAGGGATGTGTACAATTCTTTTACAAAGCAAGCTGAATTAGGCATACTCACTAATCTTTTAAAAAACTACATATTAGCACAACACCATGTCACTTTCAGGCCATGTCTGTGTTAGTAAGAAAGTAGCTAGAGGTTTTCATTTAGCTGAGACAAAAAAAAGTAGCAATGAAAGCCACCTGCTTGCAACCCCTTATGCTCATTCCCTAACCCATACTAGTTGCAGTAGTCCAGTGCCTATTAAAATCAGTGAACTTTTTGATGTCAGTGGCCCTTGAGTCAGGACCACAGTTAGTACAACAGTTCGACATACCTATGATTCTGGCCCCTGATAAGCAAGCGAAACATTGGAGAAAATGCAGAGCACTGAAATGTACTAGTTTGCATGCTTTTAGGTAAAGCAGTGAGAAATCTGGGACCCGAGTCCAAAGCAGGGTACAGAAGTGACAACAGTGGAACAGTGTTAAGTTATTTGGGTTGTGCTGACAATTATATACAGTTATTACTCAGTGATGACATTACCACTATATATGAGATGCTGTGTTGTTTGACCAAGTGTTGGGGTAGTTTGTGTTTTTGTTTTTGTTTTTGTTTTTTGGGGGGGTGGGGTGGGGAGGAATGGATAAGAAAAAAACTGATCCCACTGCAGGCATAACTACCAGGCAAAATACTGCAGAACTTGTCCTACTTTCCTAACCCCTTAAATCAGGAAAGACAGCAGTCGGGAACAGGAGCATCGAATTGCAACTATAGAGCAGTTCTCTCAGCTTCCTGACAGAATGCAGTTCTATCGTCTCCAGCTAAATGGAGGTGTCTCAGTGGTATGTGATTACTGACACTTGTAGGTAGAGCAGATAAGGTGCTGATTTCACTGTGTAGTTGAGAGGCAAGTGTTGCTCTTGACTTTTTTGACCAAATTAAAATATAATGTATCAACTGCACCAAAAATTCACTGACTTCAGTGGGAGCAGAGCCAGACTTTAGGGCTAAGTGGCTTTTAGTTTTGCTTTGTAGCAGTTCAGTCATCTAAACTACGGGGGATATGAAGACTATGTCTGAGGGGTCTGTAAAAGATGACTATGATCAATCAAAACCCACACTTACTGTTCAAAGGGGTCTGCATTGCCATTCGAAATTTTTTAGGGGTCCACAAATAAAAAAAAAAGGTTGAAAACTACTGATCTAAATGCAAAAGCTTGTGTTACATGCACTCTGGGCGCGTCCATATGAGACACTACGGTGTAGTGGTTACTGCGCATTTATTTACTACTTGTATAATCAAGTAGTAAATAAATGCACAATAACCCTGGCAAACGCCTTTTTAGTGATGCTGCTGTCCAGTAGCCTAATAATGCTGCGCAGTAGTGGATTAACACTGTTGGTGCTGTGAGGCATTACTGCACAGTATTATTCAGCTATGCAGTTAGCATCTCATGTAGATGCACCCTCTGAAAACCAAAATGGAGGAGGTAAGGACTGCCTTATGCTCCTGCCTCCCATCTTTTTTTCTCCTGACACTTCTACTGGGTGGATTAATATCAAGCAGGTCTTTAGAGCTGGGTGAGATGAGGGACAACTGGTTCCTCCCACTCCTTTTCTGGGGAAAGATTTAATATAGATTATACCATTAGTCCCAAAGCAGTGCCAGCCACTGGGTATAACCTCCACATAATGTGTTTGCGAGACACATTAGGAGTGTTGGATCGCTGGCATGCCTACCACGGCTGATAGAAAAGCATTGGTTTCATATTTTAGAATTGAAATACACATGGTGGGGAGGGGGCCCAGCTCACTGGAAGCAGAAAGTTTTCCTGAAGGGGGAATGGGGGGTGCACATGCACATGCATACACATCTCTTCTGCATGCAGCCTGTCCCCACAACATCCAAGGAAACTGCTGGAGAATGCACTGGATCAGCACATACTCCCTCCTCCACTCCCTGCCCCAACTCCTCTCCCTCCTCTCCCCTCTGTCAGCAAAGCCCTGCAGAAGACCCCAGACTGTGGGTGGTCCAGCCACAGGGATCATTGCTCCATTCCTGGGCCTGGCACCAACCTCCTGTGTAACGTTGCAAATGTGCACTTCACTGCTCTGTGCCCAGCCTGGCCCACCTCCGCTGTTGTCTGCCTTGCTGATTTAGAGTGTTTGCAGGGTCTCCTGCTCTCTCCAGTGCTGGTACAGCACCCAGGGCAGCAGGGCCTTGCACTCGGTCGAGACCTTCAGGTAAAACTGCAATTACCAATAATGATGGTTCTCCAATGGAGGACTGAGGTACAAACCATGCATGTCCTTGCCTCTGCTCTCAGCCTCAAGGAGGGGTGTGAAGATGGAAGAGGGCCAGGCCTGCAGGTGCTCTCAGGCCTCACCCTGTGGCTCCCCATCAAGCTAAAGTTCCTCTACAGGACTTGCTTATTTACCACACCATCGCTGTACGGAAAGATGGTTGTTAGTGTTTTCACCCATGGACACTGGGTCTCCTCTCAAGCACCTCCTTCCACACCAGAGATACTATCGCACCTGCAGAGCCCAGAAGTTTGCTTCTTGTGTATTAACTGCTTCCACAGAGCTTTCTCCTGGGTTTGTCCCAGATAGTGCTGCTCAGCCCAGAATGCTTCACTATAATGCAGTGGTGCCCAACTGTTGGTGGGCCTGATCTAGCAAATTAACACTGCTGCTGCTTCCCCACTGCCGAATTTCTGGATCTGTGGGGCTCCCCATGAGCTGGATGACATGGCTCCATGGGCTGACTAAGGGGCTGAGGTTGAGTGCCACTGCTCTAATGTATCAGCTGGCCCCGTACGCATTGCTGGGTAAGCCTCATGCTCCTGAATATTTCAAACTGCACTTACAAATAGAAAAGAAAACCCTCATGTAAATCTTCCTTTCAATTACATTTTTTCTTGTAGCAATAAATTGTTTTTATCCTGTGATGGTATGAATTCCTGCTGAACCTCCCTTTCCAATTGCTTTGTTAATCCCACGTCTCACTTACAAAGGCATTGGATTTTAGGAGATATTTGTACAAGGAAGTCATACTGATTTAATGTAAGGCTGGGCTTTCTTATAACAGGTTAAAATAAGCATAAGGCAGTTACCATCAATTATTTTAGAATTGGCTTAAGCTAAACTGAAATAAGCTATTCAAATGAACATAAAGTGTCTAGATAATATTAACTAAATCAATTTTAAAATCCTGTTTCAGTTAAACTACTGCAAGTTTGCCAGCTAGTCAAAGTGCAAATTAATTTAAGCTCTTGTTTGGAAATAACATTCATGCTGTAACAGTGCTTAACATGTATTTTACAATCCCCCCAAAGGGGTTCGTTATGACTGAAAAATATTTACAGTTATGTGAGCAGCAGCTACACTGAAGGTGTTACCAAGATGTTACATTTTAAAATTTATTTTAAAATGAGCTGTTATGGCTTCAAAAATAGTGGGATAGAAAGGAAGCTGAGAAACAGCATCAAAGGTCCGTGCAGGGGCAACTTACATTGACCTTGTCTTTGAAATCATAATTTATGCTACTTTAGCTCCTCGAACTTGTTCCGAGACTTGACCTAGGAGAGACTTGCCATTGAGTTTAGTGAGATTTGAATCTGATATCAAGAGCAAGCCCTACCCTCAAGAGAGGGTACACTTACTTCTAGGCCTCCTGCACCTAAATTCAGAGAGAGAGAGAGAGTGCCAGCAACACAGCACAACGATATAGGACCAACCTAACCTTCAAGGAGGATGGAGGTAAATGTAAAACTTATGGGATGTAAGAAGCAAAGGTTTAAACAGATGCTTAGATTTAGCCTTGCAAAATAGAAACGTGATTTTTATATTTGCTTAGTATATGCATTACTAATGGGCTCCCAATGTACAATGTACTAATAGCTTCCAATGTACAAATGAAAAATCTCATTATTATATTAATGTCATCTTTAGTAAATGTTGCAGCAATTTAAAGTCTTCACGATTGATAGGCTTTCAGTTACAGTAATCTTGGTTGGGCTATTAGCATGCCATTCTATGAATGAGATAAAAATCCACCTTTGCTTTAAGAGTTAACACCAATTTGCCAGTGCAGGTCAAAGGGGTTATGATGTGCAAACTCCCCAAGGGCAGCACAATTACTTTCAGCTCCTGGTATGTGATAGTCTGTGTCTCAAGTGTGCTCATTGTTCATTTGCAATCACTTAATGGATTGCACTGGGCACCCAGTGGAGCCCATCATGTAATGAATTTCACTGCAGAGGACTACACCATCTAACTCCCATTCTCAGAGGCTGGATCCAGGCCCATCAAGTACAGTAAGAAAAGCACATTTATTTTTCTCATGCTTTTCCCATTATAATGCAGTAGAAAATGTCCTGTGAAGTGCTTGCAGCAATGTAGAAACTAAGCAATGCAAGATACCCTTTACCATACAGTCACTCCACAGAATGCGGGAGAGGTACAGTAGTGTAAACAGCAGTGGAAGGAGGAGGCAGTCTGGCTCCTATTTACAACCTGTGCATCTCTTCCTCAGCCTTTCCTTGTGTGGCCTCTTTCCAACTCCCAAAGGCCTTGAAACACTGTGAATGGTACTATTGCCTTGCAGGAGAATTGTGGTAGCTCCAGATTATCATTTCACCAGCATTCAACTGGGGCAGAATTTAGGCTTCTGAATATAATAGATGTCAAGATCAGTTCCTGAACCCTAATTTGAGCCCAAACATTCATATTGGCTGTGTAAGTCTCAAGATAACAGGAATAATTCCTGTCTCATTACCCCTATACCAGGGGTTACTGGGTTCCTGCACAGTGTTTCAGTTTCCTTTACTCCACCATTGTGCAGCATGTCTGGCCGAAAAAAGCTTTATTTTGTCTTTGGTTTGCCTCTGGTCAGCACCTTACAAACTTGCTCTTTAAGTATTTCTTTTAGTTGTGATGAGTTGGTGTTGAAAACCTTCCGTCTGCTTTCTGCTGCATCACAAACTGCACAATTGATTTGGAAAATGATCTATGCAAGAGAACATCATGAGTTTACAGGTAATTCATTGCCTCAGCCTGTGCCTACAGACTATAGCAACATTGATTTCCCATTCTCTTAGGAGGTAGGGGAGGAGTTTGGCATCCCATAAAGAATGTTTTAAAAAAGATTCTCTTCATGTTAAAGAAAATTTATGTCCGGGCCTCAAATGCAATTTTCTTCTGAAACTCAGGCAGTGGAAGTAAAAGCAGATTATTTTTTGCAAATTATCTAATGTCAAACTATTATTGCAGGATTCTTATGTTTTCTGCTTTTCTCTAGCCTTGGGATAAAATGGCATGGTAGCAAGAGCCAAGTGCCTGTGATAGCTGACCAATGCCAGAAACAAAGGAATAAATTCCTTTAAAGAAGCTGGAGAACCCAGATATATTTTTCATCACAAGCAGACATCAAAGGAAACTGAGAAGCAATACGTTTTCAGCTCCCACATTGCAGAGGATTCATTCAGTCTGTTATTTGGTGGCAGCATGGAGTGAGCCAGCCCCTGCTGAGTCAGAGCGCTGCTGAAGAGGAGCAGGTATGGAAACACTGTCTGTGGGATTCATGTTGCCATTTGACATAGGCCAAGAATCTGCAAAAAAGTCAGTCAGTCCTAAGCAGAACATCAGTGAGGTCAAAGCTCATAAAAGCTTGATTGGATTAAGAACCTACACACCTTTTTCAAAAGTGATTTAGGTGCTTTTCAGTCACAGACTCTCAGTAAGAGGTAGGGGCATTTATAGACATGCTCAGGGCGGGAGGGTGGGCAAGTGGGGGGGGAGGGGCACTTTAATTAGCACAGCTCCGAAAGCTGCTAATTAAAGCACCCGGAGCATCGTGTGTATCAGTGTCCCTGCACTGAAGAATGGCGGTGGGGGCACTTTAACCAAAGTTTGTCGAACCAGCTTTAGTTAAACCGTCCCCACCACCATTTTTCAGCATGGGAATGCTGATACATGTAACACGGGAGTCTGCTGGAGTGTGGAAATTACCACATTCCAGCTGACTCGATCAATAAATTCATTGAATCTTCTCCAATGAGCTGTAATTACAGCATGTTGGAGCAGCCTCCCTGCATGCGTATAGGAGCCCTAGGCTCTCAAGGACCGGATTCAAACTGTTTATTTAGGTACCTAAATATCTTTGCGGAACTAGATCTAGGCCACATTTGAAAATGGGGCGTGGATGCTTTAGCGGTTCTGTACCAAAGGAAAACTATTGGTTTGAATCTGCCAGCATAGACAAGGCTTACATGAAGCTCAGAAAGATGAAGCTTCAAGTTCTCTTAGGACCCTGCTTTGTTTGGGGAAATGAAGTGAACATGTGTGAACTATCAAAGCTTTGAACTGAATTGCATGCAGGAGATTGGGAATATACATGAGGTTCCATTAT
>NW_005842038.1:2065144-2071060 GCF_000455745.1 Alligator sinensis | reverse complement strand
CTTTCCCTAGAGATTTTTTCCTGTTTTAAGGAACTGAAGTATAATAGATTAGGGAGATGCAGTAGAAGGAAAACATTATTAATCTAGTGCAACTGTTTGTTAGGTCTGCAGACATCCAGAGAGACTAGGGGCCTTGCATATATGACATTCGGACTTGCAGAGAAAATTATTACACCTGTTACAGATTATCAGAAACAACAGCCCTCTCCATGTACAGCCACCATACATAGCCTCTTGGGTTCCAGGAGATAAGCTATATGTAGGGACGTGCATAAATCATGGCAAGATGAAGCGATTTTCGTTGGCTGCTCACAATGTATGAAGCCAATTTCTTGGCCTTTTTGTGGTGAAACCCCCCCTTGCTGCTGATTGGCCAAGGGGTCCTGGTGGCCCCACCCCTTTGCTGCTAATTAGCTGAGATGCCAAAACCCTTTCACTTTCCTAACTGGTGCCTTCACCGAATTTATATCATAGACTCAGCCTCTTAGTAACTCCCTCAAACCATGCGCTCTATGGCTGCAGGGATTGCTGTGATTTCTTTGTATTCTAGTAAGTTTGTTTTTTTTCCTGGTGATTCTGTGCAAAATTTTGGGAAACAGCATTTTTTGTGGTGATCCCAGAAACCGCTGTTTTTTGTAAGTTTCAGGAAAAACACAAAGCCAGGATTTAAGTAGGTCCCTAGCTTTATGTTGAGGCAGGTCTCCAGCACAGCAGCTTCCCGTTTCACTCAAAAGACCTTTGAGATGGATCCACAGGCAGGTTCCAGGCTTCTTTGTGTGGTTTTGGGGGTCAGCAGGAACATCTGACTTCTTGCCTCAGCCCGGCTCCTCCCATCTCAACTTCATTTCTTTTTTGCAAACATGTCATAGCAGAAGCAACAACAGACTGACCACAGGTTTGTGGCCACTTCCCTCCATGCCAAGCAGGAAAAGAGCCTTGATTTAAGTGCACATCCTTGCGTGAAATAATTACAGAAGGCTTGCAGACAGTGGCAGTAGCTTTCTGTTTAAAGGATTTTTTTTCTCCTCGAGTCCCCAGACCTATGAGATGTTTTGGAAAGGCAAATCATAGATTTCATAGGTTTTTAGGGCCAGAAGGGACCTTAGTAGATCATCGAGTCTGACCCCCTGCCCTGGGCAGGCAAGAGGGCTGGGGTCAGATGACCCCAGCCAGGTGCTTGTCTAGTCTCCTCTTAGAGACCTCCAAGGTAGGGGAGAGCATCACCTCCCTTGGAAGCCCATTCCAGATTTTGGCAACCCTCACCGTAAAGAAATTTTTCCTAATGTCTAATCTAAATCTGCTCTCTGTCAGTTTATGGCTGTTGTTCCTAGTAACCCCAGTGGGTGCCCGGGTAAACAGAGTATCCCGTATTCCTTGCTGCCCCCCACCTGATGAATTTGTAGACTGCTTAGACAAAGTCCCTAAGTCTAAGCAGACTCCTCTCAGACCAGGTCTGGATGCAAGTGGTCTGCCTCGGTATGCAAATTCACTCCATTAAGAAAGTCTGTCTTCACAACTCAGTTACTCTTCAATAACTGTGAATATTGTAAACCATCCTGATGAGGTGAGTCAGGCCTATCAAAAGTCCACAATTTGTACCTGGCGATACTTATTACCTCCATACGTCTCCAGTGAATTACAGGCATCTATATTAAAAATGGCCAACTGTTAGACTATCACACTTCCTCCTGCTTTCTATCTGGAAAACATTTGAAACTATTGATGAGAGTAGTCTAAAAATGTACTGCACTTACTGATGACAATAGGAGATTAGCAACATTACAAAGTAGAAAAATATTAAGCTCACTTTTATGCAATACTCTCTTAACTTACATTTCATAGTGAAAAGAAAGGGTCTTTAAAATGTAAAGAACCAGAGATGGCACTGTTTCCTGGGAAGAAAAATAACAGTTTAAATTGCAGGAGGGGGGAAGGGGGAGCAAATGTCTTTTTGTTTTGTGTTTGTGTGGTGCCAAGTACTTACTATAGGGTGCTGGGCTGTGACTGGAGCTCTGAGTCATTATCACAAGACAAATACAGTCAGTATGTAGCAAAGGAGGGGTGAGTGGGGTGACTGCCCTGGGCGCTGAAGCAAAGGGACACCAAAAGACACGCTAGGAAATCTGGTTGTCACACCAGACGACAAAGCTAACCTATTTAACAATTTCTTTGTCTCCATTTTCCTGAACAGGGATCGGGTCACCTCCCCCACCGAGACCCCCAGAGGCCCCAGGGGAGGCGCACCCAGGCCTAGGGTCAGTGAGGATCCAGTCAGGGAACTTCTGGAGGGACTGGACGTGTTTAAATCAGCAGGTCCTGACGACCTCCACCCCATAGTGCTGGGGGAATAAGCAGAGGTCATTGCAGGACCCCTGGCATGGCTTTACAAGCACTCGTGGTGCTCTGGTGTGGTGCCAGAGGACTGGAAAAGGGCCAAAGTGGTTCCCATTTTCTAAAAAGGGAGGAAGGAGGACCCAGGAAACTATAGGCCAGTTAGTCGTACCTCGATCCTGGGTAAGCTTTTTGAGAGAATTACCTGGGCGCATGTCCATGAGGGGCCAGCAGGGGAGATTATGCTTGGGGGCAACCAACACGGGTTCATTCGAGGCAGGTCCTGTCAGACCAACCTGGTGGCCTTCTACGACCAGGTCACAAAATTCTTAGACACAGGGGTAGCAGTGGACATAGTCTTTCTCATCTTCAGGAAGCTCCGCACTGTTGAACATCTTCATCAACGACTTGGACGAGGGGGTAAAAAGCACCCTGTTCAAATTCGCAGACGACACTAAGTTGTGGGGGGAAGCGGGCATGTGAGAAGGGAGGAATAGACTGCAATCGGACACTGACAAGTGCAAGGTGCTGCACCTGGGGAGGAAGAACCAGCAGCAGACCTACAGGCTGGGGAGCTCCCTTCTTGTCAGTACGGAGGCAGAAAAGGATCTTGGAGTCATTATTGATGCCAAAATGAACATGGGCCAACAGTGTGGGGATGCGGTCAGGAAGGCCAACCGCACTTTTTCATGCATGCACAGATGCATCACGAGCAGGTCCAAGGAGGTGATCCTCCCCCTCTATGCAACACTGGTCAGGCCACAGCTGGAGTACTGCGTCCAGTTGTGGGTGCCGCACTTCAGGAGGGATGTAGACAGCATGGAGAGGGTCCAGAGGAGGCCCACCCGCATGATCAGGAGGCAGCAGGGCAGGCCCTATGAGGAGAGGCTAAGGGACCTGAACCTGTTCAGCCTCCACAAGAGACGGCTGAGGGGGGATCTAGTGGCCTGTTACAAATTAGTCAGGGGGAACCAGCAGGCATTGGGGGAGTCCCTGTTCCCCTGAGCACTACCAGGAGTGACTAGAAATAACGGTCACAAGCTGGCAGAGGGTAGATTCAGGCTAGACATCAGGAGACGCTACTTCACAGTCAGGGCGGCTAGGATCTCGAACCAACTTCCAAGAGAAGTGGGGCTGGCTCCTACCCTGGGGGTCTTTGAGAGGAGGCTGGATGAACACCTTGCTGGGGTTGTTTGACCCCCGTACTCTTTCCTGCCATGGCAGGGGGTCGGACTTGATGATCTGCTCAGGTCCCTTCGACCCTACCAACTATGAAACTATTAGGCTACTATGCATTAAGTGTCTCATGTAGACATGTCTCGTGGCTCAGAAATCCAGAAATTCTTTTGGAGTTCAAATAGGCACTACTGCAATGTTTACTATGTCTTTTTCATTGTCAGAGCTAGTTCGTATTGTTGTACTAAAAGACAATCCTTCACAGGAGGCAAGTTCAGGAATGGTACCTATGTGATCTGTCTGTAAGAGACGCAGAACACTCACCTTTGCTTCCTTCCCTTGTTAATCCTACACTAAACAGAGAGACCTAGTGCGGAGCCTCTGGCCCACACTGTGCCTGTACTAACAGAGGACCTGATTGTTCCCAGCCCTCCATAGCCCTGATTTTATGTTAAAACTGAAGGTGAAATGTGGCTTCACTGAAGTCAGTGACAAAACTCCCACTGATTTCAACAGGACCAGGATTTTACCCTCAGTGCTCTGTGAGTGTGATTCAAATGTAGCTAAATGTGTTTGTTTTCAAAATGTGAATCTACTTATATAGGGCAGCAGAGTGCTGGTGTTTTCATTATCCTGCACAAGCTTTATATTATAAACTTCTAAATACATTCCTGCTCCATTTAAGTTTTGTTTTTACCCCAGGTTGTAGTCTTAGAGCAAGTTCTAATATTTAGGGTTTGATAATGTAAGTCTGAAGTGTGGAAAATACATTGTGTTCATTATACAACTGCTCTAGTGGACCCAAAGGCGCTTACTTCTGAAAAGAGCTATCTGAAACCCCGTCATACCTGTTCAGTTCAACTGCTTTGAATGTGGTTAAGGTATAGAGGATTACATGCTTGACTTAAAACAGGGAATGTTCAATGCATGCATGGGTGAGAGTGCATGAACAGTTGTTCCGATAATGCTTTTCATCCTGATTTTTGAACTGGGAAATTTCTCCAACTGCATTTAAAAAACACATATGCACAGTCACCTGCAGTAAAAATAACTACTCGTGTCTGCACAAATTGGGTGCTCCCACAACCAGAGATGAAGTCCCAAATCTGTCATTTATATATGCAAAACCCCAATTTGTGGTACCAAATCTGTGATAAGTGTGCACACATAATGTGATTACATTCACATTATTTATGTAGCAACCTGCTTTCTCTATGTTTCAAATCAGGTCATTTACACTAACTGTTATCAACATGATAAAACTAGTTTTTATTCTTGCTTTTGCAACTTTATTTGTATTCAAGAGCCTGCACACATTCAACAGCAAGTGCACTGCAGGGCTAGTCTTGTGCCTTAGGTTGCTGGGGTTTTTTGTTCTCTCTAGGGACACTATTATGGAGGAAGACTGCAGCCTTCCCTTTGTCCAGAGCATCATTGTTACCCTTCCTCCAGAACTTTCTGTTTCATTCTCTTTAAGAGAATCAGTAATATAATGACTCAGGTGTACAAGCCAATAGACTTCAGTTGAGTCGAGATTTGTAAAAAGGGAAATATATACCACAACCTAGTGAACACATTTAGAAACGAGGATTAGAACAGTAGGCGCTCTTGTAAAAAAAGTCCCATCTTGCAGCCCCTAGAGAAAATTGGTGTGTTCTGCATCTCCTTGGTTGCCTTTCCCCCGCTCCGTCCCTTCCAGTAATGTCATGTCAAATGGTAAAATGGCTCTCTGAAACACTCTCTTCCTCCCTGGTCAAACATGAGGTTCCATGGAAACCACACTTCTCTCTCCCAATACTTGTCAGTCCTGTCAAACCCATTTACCCTCATGCCTTTCAGTTCACTAAGCTTTGACAACCCCCATGCCTCAAAAATAAATTTGGGACCTGATCCTAAATCCATTTAAAACAACTTGAGCTCTTTCAGCAATTTCAGAGGACTTGAGGTTCTTTATGAACAAAGTCAGCTGTGTACAGCAAGGCCCTGTAGCTGAGGGTTTCCAAATGATCATAAAAAGAGCAGAGGCACCATTCTGTGCTTAGCAAGCAGTTTAGTTTAACATAACCCATCAAAGGTGAGAATGTCCTGTAGCCCAGAAAGTTCTGCATGCATTTAAAAAAACAGGAACAAACAATACATTAATGATTGAACATTTTATTTTATTTTTCTTTCCTTTTGTTTTTCTTTTTTGCCCACAGGAACAGACCAGAAAGCAACATGGTGTCATGACCCAAAAGGCATGATTGTGTGTGTGCTTCGGCACCAGAATTATCCGCCAAGTTGCAGAGCATTGCACGGGAGTGTTTCCTGTTGCAGAGGAAACCCCGGTGCAGGGACGAGATGGATGTGGAGTCCTCTTCGGCTTGGGCGGAAACCGCTCAAGCCTCTTATATGGCTAACAGGCCAATC
>NW_005842038.1:2064374-2064904 GCF_000455745.1 Alligator sinensis | reverse complement strand
AAGCCGAAGAGGACTCCACATCCATCTCGTGGGGACTCTGGATACACGGCAGGGTAATAGAAACCCTGTGTGAGATCCAGAGGAGCGTGGCGGCCTGATCCACCGCCCACCTCTTCCCGTCTTCGAGCGCGACTTTTATAAGACGTATCTACGATTATAAAGCCCATTTTGGTGGCTCGTTCACCCAGAGCATCCGGAGCTCTGCACCGTGGAGCCTAGCAACCTCCACGAGACCGCCTGTGTTGTCTGTCTGTAACCGCAACTCAATCAAGTTTTCCTGCCTACACCACTGCCATCTCGGTGTAAGTAAACAATCTTTAAAACTACCGCTAAGCGTTTGTGCCTAATTCCAGCTCGACGGCCTTCCCTCTCCGACCCGGCATGCCCGGGCTGCTGGCCACAGCCTGCATGCAGCGCGGAAAAGGGCTCGGGTCGCTCCCGGCCCGCACATGGCGACGAGGATGGGATCAGGAGAGGGCTCGCTAGAACTGGAATTAGTTAAGAGTTCTCCTTGGAGAAGTGAGAAGCGT
>NW_005842038.1:2038339-2061870 GCF_000455745.1 Alligator sinensis | reverse complement strand
ATTTTGGTGGCTCGTTCACCCAGAGCATCCGGAGCTCTGCACCGTGGAGCCTAGCAACCTCCACGAGACCGTCTGTGTTGTTTGTCTGTAACTGCAACTCAATCAAGTTTTCCTGCCTACACCACTGCCATCTCGGTGTAAGTAAACAATCTTTAAAACTAACGATACGCATTTGTGCCTAATTCCAGCTCGACGTCCTTCCCTCCCCGACCCAGCGTGCCCGGGCTGCTGGCCACAGCCCGCGTGCAGCGCGGAAAAGGGCTCGGGTCGCTCCCGGCCCGCACACATGGTATAAGCTCTTTTCTACTGAAGGAGCCATTACAAAGTGTCTTGCGAATCTGTAAATACAGGTTTGAAATGCATGGTTCACTTGGTAGCCTATATAATGATGCTTGCTATATACATGCCTGTTTTTCAAATGACAAATGCAATAGAGCACTAAAACTGAGCAAAATTTAATCACAGGGTTCTTATGAAATGACAATATCGCCATCCTTACACAATAATTACCTTTCTTAAAGCATGATAGTTTCCGTTAGGAACATATTGAGGGCCATTATCTGATGAGTCTGTTCTCCCTCTTGACAGTTTGTGCATTGAGTAGAATCTGTTCTTTAAACTAATATTGCAGAAGCTTTTATCACTAACCTCATTCTGTCTTCCAAAAAGGTATTTCTGTGGAAAAACTCTATAATCTTAAATACCACAAAAAAAAAAGTAAGCAGCATAAAAGTCATTGGAGGAAGTCCGTTTCCACACTGTCATAATTAAAGATTTTGCAAGCTGCTTAAACAAAAATTTTAATAAATTTTAGATGACAGGTACTTTTTGGACAAGAAAGGAAAATTCCCAAGTTTAGTAATTAAACTTCTCAAAGGACTGGAAGGCAGTGCATGAAACTAGAACTGCAGCAGGCACTGCATTTAGCTCACGAAAATCAAAGGGAAGAATCCTGTTGAATCCAGAGCACTTTGGATTCAGCCCCGTGTACATGTGGTACCTTCTTCTCCGGTATGCTGTTTGCAGTGGATGACATTTCTAGTGTGCAGAGGGTATATCTTAACCTCTGTGATCAAATAGATTACTTGCCACCCGTAGACACCTTTAAAATGGATCTAAACTGGTGACTTACATGTTGCCCAGAGTTCTGTATGGCGTGAAGCCCATTAACCATTAATTCAGAGAGACAGTTTCTCAGCTTTCCTTTTTAGCATGACAGCAAGGTGGATATGAAAGAGTGAGCTCAGCTGGATTCTTGCTCATGTGTACAGACTTGTTAATGAAGCTCTGACTGGAAGGCTGAACTCTGCTGAGAGTTACACCAGGCTCTCTTATCTAAAATAAGGTGGGGCATTTAAAAGGAGGCAACATTTGTCCTCAGGATTCTTGTTTACATAGTCATTGCAGCAATTGATACCCGAGACAGAATCGACCCAACTTGAATTTCAGATCCAAGGCTGAATTTAAAGGGGTGACAAGTAGAAAAAAAAAAACATTTTTTTTAAAAGAAATTTTTCATGTTCCAAGCCAAATCAAGTCCAAATCCGTGAGTCAGTCCAGAACCATAAATGGCTCTACAACCGGCAAACATCCTCCACCTACACCAGGGGCTTCAGATATTTCCAGTCTTTTGGCAAAACACCTTAAGAGCATATTTGCTCTGGAGTCCCTGTGAGGGAATAGCCACAGAATCCCTTAAGGCCAGTTTGACTAACTCACCTTTTAGATAAACTACACAGCAATCCATCTTCCCATCTGGGAGACAAGTTCAACCAGCTTGGGATGCAAGTGACATTCAGCCAGGAAAGGCAGCACCAAGGGAACAATATGCTCACAGCCAGCTGAGTTTGCAGGAGGGACATGTAGGATGGTGCACAAGGAAAAGGTTGTTTCTTTGCTTATTGTAGTGATCTTCCCCACAGTCTCTGACATGGTCGTTACCTTAGGAAAATGCCTGTCAGGAGGTGCTCGGTCCTCCAAGGGCCTGGCACCCAGCAGCAGGCAGTCAGCAGACACAGTGGGCCTGCCTGGGAGGTTGCGGTGGAAGCTGTAAGCAATAACTCACTAACTAGGGTGGATCCACCGGGAAGCTGAAGAATTCCAGGAGGGAGGGCAGGCTATGGTCTTGGGGAGAAATCCAGTGTTAGCATTGCCCCCCTCCTGGTGTCTGAAGACAGAACATTTTCTTTGGTTCTTTATCTGCTTGTTCCATTTATTGTGGATATAAGACTACTCTGTGAAGACTAAACTGATGTGAGAATCTGATTCCAGAGCTGACTCGCCTAGCTAAGGCATCAGGGTAAGTGGCTTGCTTACCATGCCATTTTTCAGGGGGAGGGATATTTTATTAAATCACTTTTGTTGTGTCTTGCATTTAGGCCTGAAATGTTAGATTCACTTCAATTTCTGCAACTAGACAGTGAGAGACACTCTCTACCAGCCTTGACAAGAGAGATTTCTACAACAGCCTCTACTAGCAGGAATCAGACTGCGTACACATATTCAAAATGTGCCCATTGAAGTAAATAGAGGGAAAAGTCCTACATGGCCAGATCCAACTATCTAGGCACTCTAGGGGGAATTCTGCACATGTAGTTCTTCTTGTGGGTTCTTGTTGGTTTTGTTTTAAATTGACATTTTAAATGAAGAACAACATCTGACATTAAAATGAACCATGGAAAATGACAAGCTCTGCAAGCCTTGGGAACCAAGACTTCAGCTGATTCATGGCTGGGACCAATTACAAATATTTCCCTTGAATAAATATTGATACATCTGATATTGGCAGCTATCAAACAGTCATCCATAGCTCCTTTAATCCATGTCTCAAGCTTAGGTCCTTGGCATCTTCATGTCCATCTACCATGGCCTCTTGTAACAACATTGCTGTGGAGGATGTGCTTCTTGGGTTGAAGTTAACTGGGGAAAGAGGGCAAAGCTTCAAAAATGCCTTGTCTTTTTTTTTTTTTCTTAAAAAATGCCTGCATGCATACCCCAGGGCTCACAATGCCTGCAGGCTTTTAAGGGCCTGGCACTGGGGCTGCCATGGAGAGGGTCCCAGCCCCAGGGTCCTGGGGCTACTTTGAGACTGGCGGGGCTGACTGGGAGCAAATTTACTCCTGGTTGGCATCTACATATGGACTACTGCATAGTAACTACTTGTGAGTAAATTTGTTACATTTTCAGGTAACAAATTTACTTGTGAGGTAGAGTAGTTTACTGTGCAATAAGCATGTGCACATGTAAATGCACACACTTACTGTGCATTAAACTGCTCTACTGTGCAGTAAAGTGTCTCATGTAGATGCACACCCTGACTTTCTAGAACCTGTGGAAGAAGTGGTAATATAATATAATCTGAGTAAGAAGAGCAACAAAAATTGCAACGCTGAAGGAAGGCCCTTTGAAATGTGCATGAAACTGAGTCTGGAGAAGTTTCTAGTTTTGAGTGGAGTAAAATGGGGGTTAGGAGGAATGAGAAGAAGGAAATAAGAGACTAGAGGTGTATCAGAAGAAAGGTTTGAGTTTTTCTTCTCTCCCTTTTTCTAGGAACTGGCAGTATTTCTGGGAATTTCAGTTCCCTCCTCCTCCTCTTTCAATCTTCCAGACAAACAGATAGAGTAATTTCATTCTTAAAATGTAATAGATCTATCTATATTTCTTCTCTGTAGCCCATTGCTCATGCTGCTGTGTAAGCTTTTTCATTTGCTTAATGCTTATGAAATATAGACCGTGTCAGCAACTATATTGAAATACACATTTTACCACTTTGCAGGACAGAATTTCTGTGCAGAAGTAGAGGAGACAACACTTTTTTCCCATGTATTAAGTTGTAGATGCTGAATATTAATACTCCACCACAGAATGCAATCATCAGTTTGTTGACAGCCATCTGTTTGGACCTAACCTTGCCTTCTCTTAAGCCTGAGAGAAAGTCGATCTGTTGACAGAAACCATTCTTGGCAGATAAAATGAAAAACAGTAAGGTTTGTAGCTGCTTAGGCTTTAAATGCCCATTCATGCCTATAATTTACTTTTTCTAGTTAAAATGCTTGGAAATCAAACATGTTTTATATCTCATTTTAGATGTATATAACATCATATGTAAACAGTTTTACATCTTAGTTTACCCATAAGTATATAATAAAAGGTGTTTGCTATTTATTCACTAAGAGATCAAACCAAAACTCATTTAAGGGAATTAAAAACAAATACATAAATACAGAGTGGAACATACTTGCATAGGCATTAACAATGGGTAGGATCTGGGGTTTTAGTGGCTCAGATTCAACTTTAGGCAACAATATGCTGCAGGTTTAAAAAAAAAAGCCAACAATGTGGAGCTGCATTAAAAGGGCTATAGCATGTAATACAGGGGAGGTGACAGCACCACTCTACTTAGTACTGTCTATTTTTGGGATCCCCATTTTAGGAAGGATGTAGATAAAATTGAAGAGGATCCAGAAGCGAGCAGTAAAGATGATAAAGGGTTGGAATGCCAGCCATACAAGGAAAGGTTGTGAGAACCAGGTATGCTTAATTTGCAGAAAAGGAGACTGAAGAGAGTCATGATAACTATTTTGTATAATTGAAAGGCTACAAAGAAAAAAGAGAACAAATGTTCACAGGATCATAGGAAAGTAGGGATGAAAAGGACCTTACAAGGTCATCTAGTCCAGTCCCCTGCTCAAGGCAGGGTCGTCCCTGACTAAATCATCCCAGCCAAGTGTCTGTCTAACCTGCTCCAGGGTGCGTCTACACATTCATTAATGCACCTCAGTTACTGCACATTTTAGTTTAGTACTAGTTCTAATGAAGTATTAACTAAATGCACAGTAACTAGAATTACTGCGTAGTAGCACTGGTGCACAGTTATTTTGTGATGCTTACTGCACATTAGCCTAATAACACTGCACAGTTGGCTATTAGCATGGTTTTTAACTGCCATGCTACTGTGCCGCGTTATTAGGCTAATGTGCATGAAGTGCCTCATGTAGATGCACCCCCTGAAAACTTTCATGGATTGAGATTTCACAGTTGCTTTATGTAATTTGACCATCCTTACAATGTTTGCTCTTGTTGCAGAAAGAGGGATACCAAGTAATGGGCTTAAATTGCAGCAAAGCAGGTTTGATTTTAAAATCTCTGAAGAAAATTGCTAACCCTAAGAACAGGAAAATGGGAACAGGCTAAGATAATGGGGAATTTCCTTCACTGAAGTTTTCAAGAAGAGGCTGGACGGCATCTTGCATACAAGTGTTTAGAATAGTTAACCACTGAGGTTCCTTCCAATTCTAAGTCAATGAGAGTCTTTCAGATGACTGCAGTGGGCTTTGGATTAGGGCCTCTAATTCAAATATGGTGTGCATCTACATCTACACCAGATAATTTTATTATGCTGGTGTAGGAAAATGTGTCAGTGTCAAGAGAAATGACTTCTATTCAGCCTCATTAGAATAGGCATCTAAATCTTATCTTGAAATAATACATAAGGGTTATGACATCATGGATATTTAATGTAATATCTCAGAAGTGGAAAGACATCACAATTTCTGACAGAGTTCAAAGAAACTGGGTTTTCGTTCATGTTGGCTGAAAGTATATCCCACTTTTACAGGGGACAGGACATCCAAATTTTGAGCCATGAATGATTCAATTCCAGTTTCTATTTTATATGCATCACTGAGGTTTTAGATAACAGCTCTTTGATTTTGGTCCATCTCTCTCTCTCGTGTTTCATCTAAAGGAGACCACTGAAGCCATAAGAACTGTATCAGAATGAACTAAAAAGAAAATCCCAAAGTATTACTTTCTGCAGATCTGGCGGCATGTGCAAGTTTAAATCATCACTGGGTTTTAAAAGAGTGTGAGGCTGCTCAAGAGGATTATTGTAAATTAAGGCGAATTGAAGAAATGGGTTTTCTTTCAAAAGACTCATGAAAGGAATGTTGCTGTTATGTGGCTAAGTACACAGAATTCAGGAAATACTGAAGTTAAGATTTGTCTTTACAATCTATACCTGTTTCCATTTGCATACAGAACATGATACAGTCTTAACTGTACCATTTACTGCGGTCATTGAAGTGGTCATTTACTATTTTATTTATAACGCATGATAGTCTTACACAGTAACAAATGCTGATAAAATTTTCGTTGATTTGTATCTGCTTATAGCTATTGGTTAGTGAAACAAGAGTATAAATAAAGTATTTTAAACTCGTCTCTTGGCTCTACCATTATCTGTTGTATTCTGAGGAACTCGGGAAGAATTGTTTATAGATATATACAAATCATGTGATAAGTTATTGGCATGTCCTTAAGGCAGCCAGGTTTGATTATCTAGCCTCTTTTCATTATGGCCAAGCAGAACAACATAAATCTCCCTGTAGCAATCTGACCTCTACTCAGTCTTGTGTCATTCTGTTTAAGCATTTTGATTATATCAGGGATAGATGGCTGCTGTGCCTCTCAGTGGTCTCATTCATATTCCCCTGGATTTAATTACTCCTGTCAGTTGTTCATGCTTCAGTAGTTTCAATTTAGATGAGTTTTTTCTACAATTGGGAATGTTCAGTGTTACCAGGAGATTACACCCAACCACTTGCTTCTTGGACTTGGGGCCTTCTTCATTCTTGAAGGACTGGTTTAGATGTAATCCATTCATTTGCAATACTGTCCTTATTTCTTCCTCTTAGTTGTGTATCAGGTTTTTCTGCTACAGAGAAGTCATAAAATGGCCTTGGGAAACAATGAGGATATTTCTAGAGATCATTAAAACATAAAGCAAATAAATAAAAATAATAAAATAGGACTGGAAAACAGATGTTTTACATTCAATTCCAATGACTCCTCTTGCAAATGGAACAGGCTGTAGAGAAAAAGACCAGGAATGACCCTCTTTTACATACAGAGCCGCAATTCCCTTGAACCTTACTATACCTTCTCATGCAGGAGATCAGAAAAGGCTATTTCTGCCTACTGCTGTTTTCATAGGTGTACCCTCATTAGTTAGTTAATTTCAGCACAGGAAACTAAGCATTTCTAATTAATTAATTAAGCACTTCTAATTAACCAAAAGTTGCCTCCATAACCAAGAAGCAACACCAGCAGCTATGAGGGCCTGCTTAGGGATGTGATTCCACCCCTTATTTCCTTGGTCCACCTCCCCATATGTGTTGACGATGCAGCTCCAACCTTCAAATAAAAGAAGTAGTGGAAGACCATATGTGCTGCTAATGTAGAAAAACACTCTATGAAGGGTCTGATTAGGAAAATAGTATAGGTCTGAGGAATTCTTAATTGAAAAAGCCATAGGTTTCAAGTTGCATAGGTTTGAAATTGCAACATTATTTTGTCTGGAATGATTATACAAAATCATGGCTTTACTTGGAGATGATGCAGGATACATTAACAAGTTGAATGCTGTAGTTTAAGCAATAAATTCATAATACATTTTAATGGAGGATATTCACATGCCTAGACTGAAAAATAGATTCTCTGTGTTTTATTAACAAATCTTTAAACCATCTCTATTAGTACTATGCACTAAAAATGGATCATTAAAGGCGTGATAAATTATTAACTACTTTCTAAACTCTAGTTAATGCTTTCCAGTTCTTTAGAGAGACTATTCATTTATCCATAACTTTTTAGGACTTTTTTTTACATACTGAACGTATCAGAGAATGCCAATTCTCAGTTTGGGTCATGAACTGATACTAGTTAGGCTAAAGAGCCACTTCACAATTCTTATTTCCAATGCTCCTCCAAAAGGCTTGATCCACCTTTGGTTTGCACCGTGCATAGCTATTTATGTTTAAACAAAGTAAGAGCAAAAGTAGGTGGGAAATGCTGCATCCAACTTTCACTTTGCCCAGGTGTAAAAGACTACATAAGGCAGTAGAGAATCAGATGCACAGCATACAAATCTCTCAAGAAGCCTGACAGGAGCTCAGGGTGGTGGTGGTGGGAAATGAAGCCCCCTTGCCTCAGGGGCTCTGTCTAGCTCTCTCGAATACCCCAGTCGGGGTAGCTGGTGAAGGCCACAAGGTGAGGTTTTCCATTCCACCCCACCCACCTCCAGCCCAGGTGGGGCATAGCAGCCCTGCGCTGCTGCTGCTGCTGCTCCCTTCATTCCCTCTCTGCTGTAAGCCCTGTCCCTGCATGAAAAATTAACCCTCAAGGGAATAAAAGTTCCCTAAGGTTCTCTAAAGCAGAGTGCCTTAATCTGTTATCTGATTAGACATGGGTTAATTTTTCATGCAATTAGCTATTTTAAAATTGCTTTGCATCTGTGCATGTGTGTTAGATCACAGTTTTAGAGCACTTTGAGGGGCCGGATTGCACAAAAAATGTCACTTCTATTTGTGCCCCTTGTGACAAGCCACATGCCATGTATTCTGCCAACATCAAACAATACAAACCTTTTACTCCCTTCTCATGTTTTTTAAGTAATGCATTAATATCCATCTGTAATTGGCATTTTCCTTCTCTCTCCAAGACAATTAGCAGAGTAGGTGAGAGGCATGCACTTTGGAGTTTGTTTACACAATGTATTGGCAACCTATATGTATAACATGCATTTTCACTTTGTCTGTGGGGTGATGAACAAATTAAGTGACATCAATTACTAGGTGGTTTTCACATGCTCATTTATTATTTACTGCATTTAAGACACAATGAACTTTACAGATACCTCAGTACCTGCCTAGGAAACATGAATTTATGTTTTCTTGAATCCACATGCTTTGAGGCCCTAGCTACACTCAGTTTCTATGGAGCAGGGCAGGGTCCATGTACATTATAATAAGGAAGAACTGGTTATAGCTAGTTCTGCTTTTCTGTATCTGGTTTAACACTACAGCAGCAAGCCCCCCCAAGGAATAGCGATAGCACCTCTTCTTCACCTTTTCCTACTAATGCAGTGAAGGAATGTCACAGGAGCTGGCTGACTGACTGCACTGGCTCTGAACTTAGGGTCTGTTCCCCAGCACCCTATATATTTACTGCCCTGTATGTAGTTATGGTAAATTCATTTTCTACATTGCACTGTTCTGGTGGGAAAAAAGTTAGGGTAGCTTCCCAAGCAAAATAAAAATCTAGACCATTTGAGGATGAAAATAATATCTATTCTGTCACAGCAAGATCCGTGATCTTTTCTGATGTCCATTCCAACAACAAATTTAAAGCAAATGTAAACTTTCCAGATGGGCACCTGGGGCATTCTGAGGCAAACAAACTTCAGTTAACAGACCAACTTAACTTCACATCTTGGGATAATCAAAAAGCTTTCCCTTGTTCTGTCCCTTGTCTGGTTTGTTGGGGAAAACGTTTCCTCTCTTTGTTCCAATTTATTCAAGTTGGAGATATGCTCTCTAGGCTTCCTATCAAGGCTTGTGAAAGCAAAGACACATGAACTGATGCTAGTGATTCTTAAATTGACACTGCTGATATTTGTTGTTTTCTTAGAAAAACACTGTAAAGGCCTGAAATACAGAAGCCTAAATTTATACAGCAGTATCTATTACAGTGCTTTCATAGGAGAAACTTATAAATATACTTGCCATTTTTATTTTACTTATAACCATGCAGTATTACCTTGAAGCCATGGGTATTATCGTGTACATTAACCTTTCTAATTCTAGTTAGCCCACCCCACTAATAATAGGGCATGGAAAGAAAGAACGAGATATTAAAAAATAATGCAGTTAAACATCTGAATGGCCCTCAGTTGAATTCCATGGAGTACAGAAATGATTACATGTTACAAAATAGTCCAGTTCTATTCAATGCTAAAACAATCTCAGGCACAGCGAAACAACCTGCATAGCATAGTAAGTGATGAAGATGAAGAACTATAATAATATATTGGCTACTGCATGGGTGCAAGGTAGGGAGGGTACAATGAGCTATAATAATATATTGGCTACAGTGCATGTGTTCATCTGAATGGAAGGACTATTTGGGCCCATATTTTTGACATGACTGTCACTCCAAAAGGGCCAGGAAATCAGATCCCTTACTCTCTACTTTGCACCCTGTCAGCAGAGTCGACTGACTTGAGAATAGAGGATGGTGCCTCAAGGAACAGTTCCTCTACTTTTTAAGCCTCAGGTACAATGATCTTTTCATCTCTTCTGAGTTAGTGGCCAGGGAATAAATGCTTGAGTAACTCCTCAATATATGGTTTGAGGACTGGCTTAGCAATGTGGACACACAGAATTTAGCTGCATTCTAAGCAGACGATATATTGCACAGATATAAAAATGCAAGCCATGTTTTACAGTAATATAGAAGATCTACAATATGGAGCTGTTCCACCAAAACAAACATATCAGTGTATCTATACCACTGAAAAATCCAACACAGACAGACCCTAAGACTGACAAATGTACTACGATATAGCAAATCATGTCCTGGAAAGAAATTATGCAGACATCTACTTAAAATTCTTTTCGTATTGTTTGAAGTTAAGAAAACCTTAAAATGACAGCAAATTTGCTTAGAGAAATAGCTACTAAGGTTTATTAACCTAACAACAGACAAAAGGCTTTTATAACTAGAACAAATAATGTTTGCATTAAAATTTCCAGGATAAATTTAACAAATATGGATAAAGCCATTGTTTAGGCTAGATATTTAATGTAGTTATTGGGAGGTGGGGAAATGCATGAAGATTTTAATGTGCAAAGTGTCATAATGCACCTTTAGAATCCTCGTTTCTTTTGTGGAACAGCGTTGAAGAGAACAGTAATCAGATGCATATTTTCAAGTAATGAGAGTTCACTATTAATCTCCCCATGAATAATGAAACCAGTTTGCCAGGAAGCATAGAACCTACCTTTTCACCCTACAGCTGTTATGCTTCAATTTTGAAATCCATGAATTTAATTTCCCTATTAATTATTCCACTACTTAATCAATCGTCTATCAAGATATGTTGCTATTGTTTTGTATCTGAGAAGCAGATCAGATAAGATTTTTAATAGTTTTCTGAACAGAGGAAATGTTAACAAGTCTGTGCCAGAATTAAAAATGTTTGTTTTGAAAATTTGGAAAACTAAGAACTTGATTAGTTTCTTATACATCTGTTTTTATTAATGTTTCTAGTAGGAGGCAGGCCAAGTTATTAGAACTGTACGGGTCATACCCAGCCCACTGCTATATCACACAGAGATTGGACACTTTATTATGGAGGTGTCAGTAGCATATCCATTATTTAAGATCATGCTGCAAAATTCATTAACAGTTTAGGATTAAAAAAAAAGGTCATCAAGTCCAGGTTTAAACTCTTTAATTACATGCATACACACACACACACACTGGGGAAGGGTGGGATACAGTGAGCTTGATTGACAAGTGAGATTCAGGCACGGCAGTGTTGAGAATTTTAACTTTTAAGGCTCTCAGTTTATTTTCTTGAAACTATTTCTTTTTCCATTGGGTCAGATAAAGAGCGGGAATAGTGAGAATGACTCTGTAACCTAGAACTTAGGTATCCTTACTGGAGATGAGACTTGGTTTCTTGTTCTTGTCCAAGGATTATTTAAATACATTTTACATAATAGAATGGCTAAAACAGAAAATGAAGGCTCTGGAATATCCTGTACACCCCAGAATATATCCTATGTTCTTGTGGTCAAGACATTCCCCTGAGAGGTAGGAGATATTGATTCAAGCCCACACAAGCAGAGGAAGGAATAGAGCTTGGGTCTCCCGTATGTTGGGTGCCACTGGGCCTTTGAGTGAAACAGGTCTCTACTATCCCTTCTACACTGATTGCTATTGGGAGGGCTAGCTGTGCTCTGAGAATGCTGAGCAGATCAATGGGATTTGTGAGGGAACACTTATTTTATGTATTTCAGTCATTCTTAGCGTGAATTTTTATATTGAACCATTCAGCATGATCAGACCATTGCCAGTTGCATGGCCATGCAGCAGTGGAACTTTCAACACCTATTGGATTTTACCAACTGAAACATAGCTTACCTACCTGGCAGTGCTGTGCAGAGAGATGTGAACTAGTCTGAGTCCAGGAAACAGCACAGTTTCACTAGTGAAACACTTCACCCAGGACTAATTCACTCTGCTCTTCAGCCTGGAAGGAGCACTACACACTTCCATAGTTATACAGTTTCCAGGACCTATAGCATTTTATGTAGCATTATGCAGTTCTGTGCAGAGCTACTTTGGGTCCTGGAAGCAGGATAGCTGCATTAATGTGTGGCGTTCCACCCAGGCTCAGAAGCAGAGTGAATTAGTCTTGGGTGGAGGGTCGCATTAATGTAGCTATGCTGCTTCCAGGACCTAAGATAGTTCTACACAGAACTGCATCATGCTATATAAACATATCCGTAGGTACAGAGGGAGTTCTGGTGCCCTCAGGGTTAGGTCAAATTTCTTGAGTTTTTTGTAGTGCCTAAATAGTTGCCTTCAGAATATACATCTCCTTGTGGGCCTAACCCAGTGTGAATGCATGACTGATAGATATGTCTATTCGGGCTGTGCAAAGCTTTAATTGCTGATTCAATGTGGAGGAGATTCAGCCCAGTTTGGTGGCCACATCTCCAAATCCGAATTGGGGGGACCAATTGAAAGGTCCAAATCAATTCAAAGCTCTCTGAATTGATTTGGAAAAGATTCAGAGCGCTTTGGTAATTTGGGCAGGTCCTGCTGGCTGCAGCAGGGAGCTGGACCCAGACTCCATGCTGGTAAGTAGGGAGCAGGGGGGCGGGGCTGGTGGAGGGGGCCATGGGGAGACTCCTGTCAGGCCCCATCCCCTGACCCCTGCCTGCTGTCCCAGCCTCCCCCATGGCTGTCCTGCCCGGCCCCAGCTCCCAGTTATTTAAAAAAAAGCCCGCACTCACTGGGTGCTGCCAGGCACTGCCCCATGCCCCAGGCTGCATGGGGGGCTCTGCCACAAGCCCCCTGACTCACTTGCGCTCTCCCAGCCCCCCACCATGGCTGCCCCGTCTGGCCCAGCTCTCAGCCCTTTAAAAAAATAAAAATAAAAACCCCCAGATTCACTGGCTCCTGCTGTGGCCTCAGGGCTTCTGGGGCCTTGTGGAAAAGCCCCCACCCAGCACAGGACAGTGGGGGGCAGTGGGGATGGCCCCCCCTGCCAGGCAGGAGCTGGTGAATTCTGGGTTTGTTTGTTTTTTTAAAGGGCTGGGAGCTGGGGTGGGCAGGGCAGCCATGGGAGGGCTGGGAGAGTGGGCAAGGGCTGGGGACTCGTGGCAGAGCCTCTCCACGTGGTGTGGGGCAGTGGAGGGCAATGGGGATCACCTCCTGCCTGGCAGCAACTGGTGAGTGAGGGCTTTTTTTTTTTTTTTAAAGAGCCGGGGCTGGGGCCAGATAGGGCAGCCATTGAGAGTGGGCGGGAAATGGGGCCTATGTGATTCAAGGATTCAACTGATTCAGCAGCAGCCGAATCTCCAAATCAGATTCGGTCAAATCAATTTCAGACAGTGATTTGAATCACCAAATTGAATCACTGTCTCTTGATTTAGCTGAATCTGAATCCGAAGCCAACACTAGCTGCTTCACACAGGCCTAATGTCTGTTTGTAGTGAAATAGATATCATTATTATAGACGTATTGAAACCCACTTGCCAATCTAGATACATTTATTAGTTACAATGTATGAATTGATGAGGTTATGAATGAAAATGATTAATTATACATTTGGGCAAATGTCCCTGCTCAACAAAATCAAGCTACATTGTAACCGTGTCAGTTTATATCAGCTGGCCAAACAGCTAAACAAAAAATGGAAAACAAGGATTGTTAAAAAACTTACCAGCTTTGTTTTAAATTCACTTCCTATAAGGTAGGAATAAATATAGAGAACATATAAGCCCTGACACAGGGAACCTTAGTCATATGCTTAATTTGTTTGAAACCATTGGGAGTCAAGCACGTGCTCCAAATCTTTGTTGAAAAGGACTTCAAGGTCAGTCCTTCAGCTGGTTTAATCAATGTAGCTTCATTGACTTCAAATCAGTTTGACTTCATATCAGTATATCAGCTGACATTCTGATCCTTTTCATTTCTCTGGTTATAATGAAGACATGTGTGAAAGGAGAACTGCTTTGAAATTGTGTGTGGTGATACCAGGCCACATCAGATCTGGGCAGGTGGTGCAGTGGTACAGATACACTCCTCGTTGATTCCTGGTGCAACCAAAGTTTAAAACAAACAGTCTGGCATTAGAATTACATTTAATTCTAATGACTACAGGACTGAAATAACATCTTTTGATTATTCTTTCTTAGTTTATTGTGTTTTTCAATACAAAATTTATGAAAGAAGCTAATTAATGCATATTCCAATAGTTATACTTGTTTTTGTGTTCATCTTAAACTGCAAAATTGAGCCCTAGGCCCCTAGTATATTAGTAATATTTCTAGTTTCATTTTACTTGGATAAAAATATGTGTTGTGTTATATATGATGATGCACCATACCATCTGCACCCGCCTTTTCAAAATCCTAGATCTACCCATACTGTCATGCCCTGCTCACTTGTCAGGACTAATAAATAGCTCTGTAGTATTATTTCAACTACCTATTCACTGGTTACTGCACAGTGGCTCAAATTTGCCCTACTGCAGTCTAGTCCAGATTTTTTTAATTTGCTCTCATGTCACAGTTAATTTTCCATGCTTTCTGCATTGAATATCAAGCTGCTGAGTAAGCCATTCAATTAACTCATCAACACCTTTCACTTAGAATATTTTCTAGTGTAAATTCATTTCTCAATTATATTGCCAAGATTCATAGAATAATACCATAGTCAGAAAGACATTTTCATAGAATGGTTCAGATAATCCAAAATGTTATAGGCAACAATTTAATTACTCAGTTAAATATTGAGACTGTATTTTAAAATGTGGGCTAATGTAATGGTGTAACACTTTCATTTGTTATTAATAGCAAAATATGTATTGTAATGTTCTAATATGTCATCATTTTACTGTGTCTGCTACCTTCCATTACATTACGAACAGAAATCCTACTCGGCCTCTTAGCAGCACAATAGGTAGTGTATCCGACTAACCTTATTATTCCTACAGCCAAGTACATACTATTAAAAGTAATAGACCTACTAATGGGAGTTAGCAATGCCGGTGAAAATCAACCAGCTGAAGAGGGATCTACATCTCATTGTCTGAGAACTAGGGTTGTCAAATGTTTGATTAAAAAATTAAAAATTTGATCACTATTAGTTGCGCGATTAAAAAAATTAGTTGCAATTTATCATGATTTTAAATTGCACAGCTAAAAACGCAAAATCGTGTGCAGAAAAACTAAAATTATGCAAAATTATGCAGGTACTTTCTATGGTTAGGGGGCAGATATGGGGTATGTGTGGGAATTTGTGAAGGTGTTGGGGGCTGTGGGTATGTGGGTGGGGTTTGGAGCCTGGGGAGAGGGGTTCTTGTATGCCCTGGCAGGATACTGGGTACTGTGGGTCAAGAGTGAGGAGCAGCAGCAGGGCTGGGGGGGAAAGGGGGGCTGTGGCTTGGAAGTGAGTGGCAGACACACACACACACACACACACACACACAGACACTGCCCAGCAGGTAAGACTGTGGAGAGAAAGGGGCATGGAGCGGGGGAAGAGGCATGGGTGTCAGACTGAGTCCCCCATGGTGAGGGAGTGGGGAAGGGACAGGGGCAGGAGCTGAGCCTGGGGTGAATGGGGCTCTGGGGCTGGGCTGAGTCATGGGATGGAGCACTGGCAACTTGTCCACACATGGTGTGGGGGGGCTGGCTCCCACTACTGCGCACACCCCTGGGGAGGCACAGCAGGCATGTGCCCCCCAAAGTTGTGTGCGGGGCAGAGGCAGGCTGCGGGCTCTGAGCTCTGCCCCTGCTGCCATTGCCCTGGTAGCCATGCAAAGCCATGCTGTGCCTCCTGCTGCTAGGTGGGCAGGGGACATGTGGCGTGGCCAGCTCACAGGTCCCAGTGCAATGAGACCACAGAGAGCCCCAGCTCCCAGCCCACAGCCCACCTCTTCCCTGCTCACAAATCTGGGGGGGGGGCACATGCCCCCCATTGCTCCCACACAGCAGCAGGAGCCACACCCCCTCTCCTCCGTGCCCCTGGACAAGCTGCTCATGGCTCCGTCCCCTGACCTGCCCCAACTCTGGGGCCCCATTCACGCCAGCCCTTCCCCTGCCCCTGCCGTACTCTGTCCATCACCATGAGAGCCTTGACTTACCTGCTGGGTGATGTTCTGCATGCTGCCGGGCTGTGTTCCTGGCTGAGTGTAGGCTGCAACTACTCATCTGTGTCTGTGTGTGCCCCCCACCCCGTGCTGCAGCTACCTGGAGCCTATGCCTGGGCTGCCCTGAGGTCCTCTGCATTGTCACCACTGCCCCACGGGGCAGCCCAGAAGCGGCAGTGATGGTGGTGGAGTGGAGCCTGGATGCAAGCTCCAAAACCACATGTGCGATTAACACATTAAAAACTTAACTTGAACATGTGTTAATCACATGTGTTGACTGTGATTAATTGACAGCCCTACTGAAAACATATGCAGAATCAATGTGACTGAAGTAAAGGGAAAGCTATTTACAGTTCCCAACACCACCAGCTTTCACTGGTCTGAGAAAACAATAGAGATGTACATTCTTCACTACCACCTACTGGCAATAGATTATATTAACGATTTAAAAAGCAGCCCACAGCCTGCATGTAGTCCATGAGGGGATCAGTTGCAGCCACCAAGCTCCCACCCACCTGCTGCCTCTGTTATTGCTCCAGTTGTAGCAGCATCTGGGGGGCTCCAAGCTCCCCCTCCTTTTGGTTTCCCCTGTCCCTGCCCCTACCCTAAGAGTAAGGGGGTGCCATATGGCACAGCTGTCAGTGCCTGGGATGCTTAAATGGCAGGGTGAAGCAGGAGGAGCTCACGATTGGGAAATTAGAAGCGAGTCTGAGCACCTGGTGCATGCTACTATAGGGGGGCATGGAGAGCAGCAGTTAGGGCTGGGGAGGCAGTGCAGTGGGCAGTTGTGGAGAGCTGAAAAGGGGCATCTGGGAGCATGGTGCAGGGTGGCATAGTGAGCAGCAGCAGGGCACACAGTGCAATAGGGAAGTACCCTGCACATGGTGCAGCAGCAGGTGTGCTGGGGGAAAGGTATAGCATGGGAGGGCATGAGGCCTCAGGGCTCCATGGCTGCTGTTACTGTGATCCTTGTTAGTGTTGCCTGATGGTTGTGTGGGCCCTGAACATTTAAAAGTTGGACTGCCCTGATTTATCTATATGTACCTGTAAAGTGCTTTTGCCACATCATATAGGGCCTCAGGTGGCTGTTTGTAGACAGCAACACCTTAAAACTAAACTGGAATGGAAAATTTCAGAACAAGAAATCATCCATACACTTAAGTATAGTTTAAACTGAGACTGTGGATTTTTATCACATTTCCTGGATTAGTTTTCATAAACACTATGTCCCTAGGCTTAACTGCTTTTTTCTCTCCCTCTAGGCAGCTTAAAGTTAGGCTTGTGCAGGGCAGGTTTATCTCTGATTTGTTTTATACATCTCAAGTTCCAGGAATATGTGGCCACTTCCCAGAGGTAAGCTGCCCAAGTTTCAGTCCTCCAGCATCCAGGATGCAGTGTCCCCTCCTCCCACCCTGCTGTTCTGTGTGGACAAGTTTTCCACCCCCTGAACCCTACTGCTCAAGGGGTGGAACTGGCACCAAGCCTGGCAGGGCAGCTCAAAGGGTTAGAGACTGGTCTGGGAGGGAGGGCGGAGGGCGGGGGGCAGAAATGGAGAGGGGATCAGGGTAGAGGGGTCAGACTGGGGTCCGTGTGAGCTAGGTCATCCCTCCTGGTGCAGGGGCAGTGTCCCCATGAACTAGGGCTACCTAATCCCAAACCCAATCTATTGAAACATGAGACTCAAAAAAATTACTTACTCTTTATTTCTTTTTAAATTCTTGCTTTTAAACTTCTTTTTTAAATTTCTTTTTTATCTTTTAGTAGCTTCAGTGACTGAATTCCTTTGTTTCTCTGCCCAGCCCCTGGTCGCTCTGGATTTAGGATCCAGATACCTTGTTCGAGGCAGGGGGACCCACCCTCAGACCGATCACGACCTTTCCATTTGATAATAGGCAAATTTATTGATACACAGTGGTAACAGAAAAGAAACAATACAAACAATCAAGCAATTCTATATATCTACCAAATCTAGGGCTGTCATCAGAGTCAAAGTACATTTGGTCAGTGTGGCAGAAGACCACCTCTCTTTCTCCCCCAAAACTCTGCTCTGTGACAATTTGGTTAGGATGGGCCCTGTGGAGGGTACACACCTTACCCTATCTCTTTAGGTAACCTGAGCTGAATACATTCCTGAGGGAGCGGGGAAACCTGCTCCCTCTGCCTACGTGACTAGTATTGCATACCTGGGTGAGGGGCTTGCTCCCTGGTGGGCTAGAGACTGCCAGTCTGCCCAGCAACCAGTGATGCATTTCAAATTGGTTGGCTGACAGCCAACAGGTGCTGGCCTCCATTGGACCTGGTAAACGAAGTCATAAGGGCTATATAAGTTAAGGACTTCCCAGGAGGAGGAGGCAGCAGCCATGAGGGAAAATCAGAGAGAGAAGAGCTGAACCATCTGAAACTTGCTCTCTCTCAGAACTCATGATCAAGGAACTACCTGCCTCCAGAGGAAATCTCCACCTGCCTCTGGATGACACTTGTGAGTAAGCTACCTGAGATCTAACTAGATATATAGCTTGCAGTAGCTCAGATGTGCGATCAAAGGCTACTCCAGCCACCCTGTTTGCTCTATGGTATTTCTCTGATACTACTCAACTCTGTACCCTATTCCAACCCCACTCCTTGTCACCAATAATGTTCTCCTTTGTACCTAGCGTGGGAGACTTATTTGGAGTAGGTCTAGATTATGCCTTGGGGTCCCCTTGGTTCGGCTGACTAAGGGAGACCACTACTTGTGCTTCTGACTGAGGGAAGCACCCCAAGTTCTTGAAGTGAGTCAAGTACTCTCGAGGGCTACTAGGTCTGTGTTTCCCAGGGGGTGCAGAGCCAGAATCAAGCCCATCCCTAGGTGGTGGCAGCTCTACCCCCAAGCTAGCGGGTGTGCTCCAGGAAGGGGGTTGGCCAGATGTGAGGCACCCCCAGGGAGGCACTCGGAGCCTGGAAGGTGGTCGGGCGCAGTGAGGTGGGTGGCTCAATGCAGGAGCAACCCCTACTGGCCCGCCACAGTCAGGATGCAGTCTTTAAGGTTTTTTCTCTTAGGTGTCAGCAGTCTGGAGGTGGGATGCTGAGGCCCACAGCCCCACTCCAGTGTGGTGAATGAGATGGGCTGGTCATGTCCTCTCCATGGTGAGCTCAGGGATCCTTCCTGGGGAACAGGGATGGGGATGGGGACCCCTCTCAGGGAGAAGAAGGAGGAGGAATGGGGAGGGACGGAAAAGAAGAGAAAGAGGGACCCCTTTTGATATGAAAAACCTCTGCTTTTGTATACTCCTTCCCTCTTGATGACTACTGATGACTCTTCATCCATGGCTATCTCTGGTTGGTTGTCTCTCTGTGGTCACACGTCCATGTAGCCTTCTGGGCCTTCTCATAATTTAGTCTGTTCCCCCTAAAACTGGGACTCAGGCCCCCCTGCTCTGAAGCCTTGTTAGCTGGTGTCACTTACTTTGTGTTATGGGCAGTATGGTGTATATTCCCTTGGTTTCCAGGCTGTTTTCTCAGACTGTGTCTTTGTTGTGTTAGACACCCTGTCTGCCTTGAAGGCTGTGATCTCATGTTATGGCATGCCCCCTCAATTCTTAGGCTACGTGTATATCCATTGGCCTTGTTGTGCTAGACAGCCTGTCTACTTCCAAGGCTGGGTAAAACTCTGTGTAAGACCCAAGGTCTTAGAAATTAATTAACCCCTGCTGCCCATCTTGAACCATTCTAATGCATCTATCTGTATCTATAAGCCAATTCCCAAAATACAGACCTTTAAACACAATTTTCAAGCCAACAGCTCCCAGCTTCCATTCCCACCCATTGCCTCTCCACCTCCCATTCCACTATCCAGTCCCCATCATTAAACTCTCCCCTTTCCAGCCTCATGCTCCCACCCTCCCAACCCATCTCTCCAACCCACCCCCACCTAGAACAGGGATAGAAGCCTGTCCTGGCTCACCAGCCCTCTAGTAGCAAGTCACAGCTGTGCAGGCCAGGGATAATCTGAGAAGGTTTCTAGCCTGAATATGTAACTCCTCTAAGATTGAGCTAACACTAACACTGATCAACATTTGAGAAGCTTAAAGTTTAATGCATTACAAAACCCAAAGAACAATGCTATTCATCTCTGATTTAGTCTATAAGGTGCAATTCTACCCTGTCTTCTGCCTGACTTCAGACTAATAAGGCTAATGACCTCTATCTAGAATATTAAACCTGGTACTTTTAGTAATTATGCTACAGGTTATGTAATAACACAAAGAGGATAGCAGAAACAGACAAAAATGCATTTCTATCTCTTGTAGTGTTGTTCTTGTTCTCAAAGTAAAAAATAATACAGACTGGGAGTACAGAACCACCCACACAGAACTATTTTTTTGCCATATTAGCACAATGGAGTCTATAAATCATTATGTGTTAATGAATTTCTCAAGTTGCATGGAGATATTTTCCCTTTGTTTCATGATCAACTGAAAACAATCAGAAAGAGCTTTTGTGAGGGTTTAAATATGAGGAAAGCAGCATATACATCTGGGCAAGCTCTGTTTCAAAGAGTAAATGTTGCCTGAAATGAATACATTGAAGTTGTATTTAGTGCATAGATTCAGACATGCCACAGCAAGCATAGTTAAGGTTTCCTTTCCATTCTTAGCATATCCCATTATGCCTAGTGTTTCTACCATTCATTCCATGTTATTGTTGACTCTAAACAGCTTATCAGGCGAAAGATTTCAGGGGACTAATCTTTTCTTCGTGTGTTCAGGATTTATATAGACAGACAAAATAAGGACTATGACTACGCAGCATTCTCTGATTATCTCCTCCTGTTTCACCAGGGCCAACTGCAATTGAAGAACTAAATCTTGATGTGAAGTTGGTATTCTTAGGGTCAAACACCTGGCCCTAAATTTAAGATAAATAGGATGAGACACCTAATAAAAACTTTAGCAGATGGTCTGCACTGTCAACCCCCAATATTGCTAATGCTTGTTATCCTAGTGCTATCCAATGATGGTGGGATATTTTCAGGAATACTTCAGTGTAGATATTAGCTGATTTTAATGGGAGTTACATATAGGTATCCCCCCAGCATCAGACATTAGGATTCCTAAGACCTGAAATAATAATCAGAGTAATTTCAGCTGCAAACTGGCTTAAATGACCTCTGTCGGAGAGGCTTCGTAGCAAAAACCTAAGTCTATATGAAATTTCCAGCAAACCAAGGATAACTATTAAGTGATGCCTCTCCTGAGGAGAAATTGCTTGTTTCAAACTGATAACATGCAAATCTACAATTTGATGAGTGAAGGAGGCCCTACTGAAAACCCAAGTTTTATGCAACTTTACCACTCCCCAAAGTTGTACTTGGCTTAAGGGAGTTTTCAAAATACACAGTACTGTGCACTGTGCACCGATAGTTGGAATATGACCTTGAATTAGCACTTTGTTGGTTTGTGGGTTGGGCAGGTGGCATGAATGATGTGTGCCCCCAGCAGCTGGGGTGGGGGTATGGCAGCCATGGGAGCACGGTGGTGGTTAGCTGACAGCTCCTGCAGATGCCACCAGCGCTGTCAGTGGCAGTGGGTGGATTGGGGGAGGGGTGGCGAGTGGCGATTGCCTACAGGCACCGCCAACAATGTTGGTGGTGCCTTTTTGTAGGGGGTACACTGCTATGCTCAGGGGGTGCATGTGCACCTGTGTGCTCCCCCTATGCGCTGCCCCTGGTGGGTGGCTACGACTTTGGAGGGGTGTTGCTGGGCATGTTGGGTTGGGTGTATTGTCACACCCCACCCCTTTTTACTGTAGCTGCGGTGGGTTGGTCATGGATCCAGTGCCCAGGATGCTGGCTTTCCTATGCAGTGGGCCTGAGGCTTACCCCTCAGGCCTCAGGATTCTTTCTAGCCCCTGGGCCCTGGCCCTGGGTCTATAACTAACAATGACGAATCAAGAATGAGCAATGAAAACAGGCTGCACTTATCTTGTGCTGATCCTTTGGAGGAGGGTTACCACAGTTGTTGTTCCATGCTGTGGTCCACGTGCCCCAGTTGGCCTCACTTGGGCATATACCAGCCCTGGGCCTCTGCCAGGTGAGGGAGAACATGTCATAGTATCATAGTGCTTAGGACCTAAACAGATCATCAGGTCCGACACCATGCCCCGGGCAGCAACAAGTGCTGGGGTCATAACACCCCAGCCAAATATCTGTCCAGCCTCCTCTTGAAGACCCCCAAGGTAGGAGAGAGCACCACCTCCCTTGGGAGTCCATTCCAGAGCCTAGCAGCCCTAACTATGGAGTAATGCCTCCTGATGTCCAGCCTGAACCTTCTTTCTAACAATTTGTGGCCATTATTCCTAGTAACCTCTGGTGGTGCCCGGGGGAACAAAGTCTCGTCCAATTTCTGCTGGCCCCCCCAGTGAGTTTGTAAATGGCCACCAGATCCCCTCTTAGCCTTCTCTTGTGGAGGCTGAATAGGTTCAGGCCCTTTACCCTCTCTTTGTAGGGCCTGCCCTGCTGCCCCTTGACCATGTGAGTGGCTCTCCTCTGGATCCTCTCTATGCTAGCCACATCCCACTTGAAGTGTGGGAGGGCAGAACTGGATGCAGTACTCCAACTGCAGCCTGACCAATGCAACATAAAGGGATAGGATCCCTGGACCTGTTTGTGATGCATCTGTGGATGCATGATAAGGTGTGGTTAGCCTTACTAACCACTTCTTCACATTGACGGCTCATGTTCATCCTAGAGTCAACAATGACTCCAAGATCTCTTTCTGCCTCTGTGTTGACAAAAAGGGTGTTCACTAGCCTATAGGTGTGTTGCTGGTTCTTTCTCCCTAGATGCAGCACCTTGCACTTGTCTATAGATTCATAGATTATAGAGTTGGAAGGGACCACAATGGATTATCGTGTCCGACCCCCTGCCCCTGGCACGAAAGACGACCGAGGTCAGATGACTATCTAGCCTCCTCTTGAAGACCTCCAGGCTAGGTGATAGCACCACCTCTCTTGGAAGCCCATTCCAGATCCTGGCCACCCTTACTATGAAAAATTTCTTCCTAATATCTAACCTAAATCCACTCTCAACTAGTTTATACCTGTTATTCCTAGTCACTCCCTGGGGCGCCTCAGTAAACAGCACTTCCCCTAATCCCTGTTGACCTCCCCTAATAAATTTATAGGCGGCCACAAGATCTCCCCTCAGCCGTCTCTTGTGAAGGCTGAAGAGATTCAGCTCTCTCAACCTCCCCCTGTAAGGGCTATCACGAAGGCCACTAATCATGCGAGTGGCCCTCTGGACTCTCTTGAGATTCCCTGC
>NW_005842038.1:2036760-2037429 GCF_000455745.1 Alligator sinensis | reverse complement strand
ACACTGGCCAATTCTTTCAGCAGCTGTGGATGGAGGTCATCTGGGCCTGCTGACTTGTACCCATCCAGCTCCTCCAGGAGCTCCTTAACTATTTCAGAACTAACCGTAGGCGGACGGCACATGGTGGTGCCATGTGGACATCCGTCAATGATCGAGGTGGGGGAATTGGCTTGGTCGGTACATAGAAATACTGAAGCAAAGAACTCATTGAAGAGCTCTGCTTTTTTCCCCGCGTCAACCACCAACTGTCCTGATTTGTCCTGCAGGGGCCCTATGTTGCTCTGAGCTTTCCTTTTGCCCGCTATATACCTGAAGAAGGACTTTTTATTGTCCTTGATTGTTGAAGCCAGCCTGAGCTCAAGCCCTGCCTTGGCCTGTCTAGCTGATTCCCTGTAATAGCGCGCCAGGGAGATATATTCCTCCTTGGTGGCTGCTCCCTGCTTCCATTGCCTATACATCTCTTTCTTTTCCCCCAGACTCTCCAGGAGTTCCCCGTTCAGTCAAGGGGGCTTTTTTGCCCCCTTACCTCCCTTCCTACATAATGGGATAGACTCTTTTTGAGTCCCAAGGATCACTCCCTTGAGATAACTTCAAACCTCCTGGACCCCCATATGCTCTATGTTCTTGAGTTGCATCCCCTCACTAACTAGCCTTCTAAGCTTGCTAAAG
>NW_005842038.1:1949641-2036699 GCF_000455745.1 Alligator sinensis | reverse complement strand
GACCAAGTGATGGTCACTATCTCCCAGGCTACCATCCCAGGCATATTCCCCACGAGATCATCCCCTGTTGCTAAGACCAGGTCAAGCAAGTTGCTACCTCTGGTGGGACTAGACACCACCTGGGTTAGGTGGAGGTCCTGCACACAGTGTAAGAACCTCCATGAGCGGCTTGTTTTGGCTGTCTGCTCCTCCCAGCAGATATCTGGGTAGTTTAGATCTCCCATGACCACCGCCTCCCTCGCTTGTGTGGCACTGCTAGCTGCCCAGAGAATACATCATCTAGCTCTTGATCCTGATGAGGAGGCCTGTAGTAGACCCCCACAACCAAGTCCTTTTCCCCTGGCCCCCGCTGGATCCTGACCCACAATGCCTTGGTGTTCCCCTCCTCCACCCCCGCCTTAATGGTGGAAGACGTATACTGCTCCTTAACATAGAATGCTACCCCCCACCTTTTTTCCCCACTCTGTCGCGCCCATACAACCTATACCCCTCAATGCCTACCACCCAGTCGTGTGTAGAATCCCACCATGTCTCAGTTAGTCCGACTAGGTCATACTGGGTGCTAGCAAGCAAGAGTGTGAACTCCTCCTGCTTGTTCCCCATACTCCTGGTGTTTGTATAAAGATATTTTAGTCCCTCAAAGGGGGCTCTTGGTGCCCCTGTGCCTTGATGGCGTGTGTTCCCTTTATTACTTACCTGCTGTGGTCCAGTACCTTGTTTATAGCTTATCAACCCCTTAATACTTACCTGGTGTGATCTGGCATCTTGTTTGTGGTTTACCAACCCTGGGCTCTCTTCGACCACCAGTTCCCCGACCCCCGTTGAGCCTAGTTTAAAGCTCTTCGGAGGAGATCAGCCAACCTATGGGCGAACAGATACTTACCTCTGAGAGAGAGATGACGATCATCATCTCCCAGGAAGCCTTCTCCCTGGAAGTGCTGGTCATGGCTGTAGAATCTGAAGCTCTCCTGAAGACACCAACTCTGGAGCTGCTGGTTGACTTCCTTTGTGCGGGCACCCTGGCGTCTCCGGCTGCTGCCAACCGGAAGGATGGAAGACAATACAACCTGTGATCCAGTCTTCTTGAGTCTGTCTCCCAGTTCATGGAAGTCCTTCATGATGCGGTCAGGGCTGGTCCTAGCCGCATCGTTGGTTCCCACATGGACGAGGACCATGGGGTAGTAGACAGAGGGCTTAATCAGAGCAGGAATTGCCTCAGTGATGTCCCTGATCTTAGCTCCAGGCATGCAGGAGACTTCTTTCACCATAGGATCTGGTTGACAGATCGGCCTCTCTGTGCCTCTCAGGATCTAGTCGCTCACCACAATCGCTCGGCGTTTCTTCTTCTGCCTGGGCAGTGATCCCCGAGCCTGCCCAGTAGAGGCTACAGGGATTGTCACCTCTACAGGAAAATGCTCCTCCTCTGTCTCCTCCATGGTTGTCAGGGACCCGTATCTGTTCCCCACATGCAATGGAGAAGCAGACACTGGGCCTGGTGCCTGGATCCAGAGGTGACTATCCTCCAGTCCCCTGCTGCAGACTCCTCATGTGGAGTTTCACCCGTGGGCATCTGGAGCTGTAAGGAATGGAAATACCTGGCAATCACAGCCTAATCATCCCTGATCCCCCTTAGCCTGCTCACTGCCTCCTGGAGTTCCCTCACTTGCTCCTCCAAGGCCCGAAGGTTGAATTCTATCCTATTCTCAACTGCCACTTCTGTAACCTGTCTAGATCTAGCTGGATTCTGTCCCTCCCCTCCAGTGTGCCCACCACACCCTGCATCTTAGTGTCATCAGTGAATTTGGACAGCGTGCTTTCTACATCCACATCCAGATCGCTGACAAAGACATTGTACAGGCCCCAGGACCAAGCCCTGGGAGGCTTCACTGCCCACTTCCCTCCAGGTCGAAAATGACCTGTCCACCACCACTCTCTGGGTGTGACCATCTAGCCAATTTGCCACCGATATGACTGTGTAGGCACTGATATTTCAGTCACCTAGTTTTTTTTAGAGAATGTGGTGAGAAACAATGTCAAAGTCCTTCTTAAAGTCCAGGAAGACGACATCTACCTCAATGCCCTCGTCCAGGGACTTTGTGACCTGATCATAAAAAGAAACCAGGTTAGTCAGGCAGGATCTGCCCTCAATGAACCCATGTTGGTTGCCTCTGAGCATTACCTCCCCTGCTGGGTCCTAGCAGATATGTTCCTTGATAATTTTCTCAAAGGTCTTCCCAAGGACCGAGGTAAGACTGACTGGCCTATAATTGCCAGGGTCCTCCTTCCTTCCCTTCTTGTAAATGGGGAACGTATTGGCCCTTTTCCAATCCTCCGGTATCTGGCCAGAGCCTCATGAGCACTCAAAGTCATGCCAGGGGCCCCGCTATGACCCCTCGCCAATTCCCTCAGCACCCTTGAGTGAAGAGCATCTGGACCTGCTGATTTAAACATGTCCAGCCCCTCCAAAGGTTCCCTAGCTAGGTCGTCCCTGACCCTAGGCATGGTGGTGCTTCCCCTGGGTCCATCCATAATCCTAGTGGGGTAGATGTCCCGGTTCCTGTTCAGAAATATGGAGGCAAAGAATTCGTTAAAGAGGTCAGCTTTTTCATTTGCTGCAATCACCGGATTGCCAAGCCTGTCCTATAGGAGCCCTACATTACCCAGTGCCTTCTTTTTACTCCCTATGTATTTGAAAAAGGACTTCTTGTTATCCCTAATTCTGGTCGTTAGCCCTAGCTCCATCTCTGCCTTGGCCTTCCTAACAGCCTCCCTGAAGTCCCAAGCAATGGAGGTGTAATCCTCCTTGGTGATAGCCCCTTGCTTCCACTGCTTGTATGCCTCCTTTTTTGCCCTCATTCCTGGGTGCCTTTGCCGAGCCATGGGGACTTCTTAGCACTTGTGCCCCCCTTGGTACGCATTGGGACTGACTCCCTTTGAGCCCGGAAGATCGTCTCCTTGAGGAACAACCACCCATCTTGGACTACCGTCTCATTGAAGGTCTGAGACCCCAATGCCTCTCCTACTAATCTTCTTAGCTCATTGAAGTCAGCCCTCCTGAAGTCAAGGACTTTTGCCTTACTGCTTGCTTTCATTGCCCTGTGCTGGATAGTAAATTCCAGCAGGTAATGATCATTGTCGCCCAGGTGGTTGAGTACCCACAGATCCCCCCACCAGGTTGTCGCCGGTGGCAAGGTCCAAATCCAGCAAGGCATTTCTCCTGGTGGGACTATGCACCTCCTGGATTAGGTGGAGGTCCTGTATCCTGACTAGGAACCTATGTGAGTGGTTGTACCTAGCTGACTGCTCTTCCCAGCAGATGTCTGGGTAGTTTAGGTCACCCATGACAACCACATCCCTTGACTTTACAGCCTTCGTGAGCTGACCTGAGAATTCCAGGTCCAGCTTGTCCCCATGTCTGGGTCCCCATCACTGGTATACGTATGCTCCTTTTAGCACTGCTGGCCCCTTGCACTCAAGAGACCCCTGGCAGCTGCCCTGGGCTGCTCTTATTCCCCTTCTCTTCTGGGGCTGGGTCCCTTCCACCTGACCTGGATGGTCAACTTTCTAATTACCCACAGCTGGGGAACATTCCTCCCTAGCTAGAGCTAATTGCTGGGGCTTCACCCACCATGGCTGCCTCCAGCCAGACACCACAACTAGACCACCACTGTGTCCATGTTAGGGTGGGAAGGGGCAGCTGTCCCAGGTCAGAGGTGGCTCAGATGCATTCCTCCCTGCAGTAATGGGGCCCGACCCCATTACATCATCTAACAGTAGAATATTCCAGCTTCCATCAACATGAATTTCAGCAATCCACTCTGCTTGGCTAAAGTCCTGAATGCCTGTTGTTTGCCTGCTGACAGTGATGGGCTACAACATTTGCAAGGAAAAAGTCACATAAAATCCCAAAGAAATATCAGGAAAGATAAAACCATCAGACATATGTAAGAGTTGGTATAACTCTTACACTTTAAGCCTCCTAGCATCTCTGGCTAGCTTTTACAAATTAAATGATGGGATGGAACTAATTTAATAGACCAGATGTAAGTGTTACAAAAAACAACTTCTTAATGTGTCCTACACATAACTGAATACAGAATTTATTTATTTTTTGGCTAATGGATGAGGTGCTCAACTTGGATGATCCGACCTTAGTACTAAATGATGGTACAGTAATAGCCAGTAATAGCATCCCAGTGGCGCACAGTTGTTTTTAGCAGCTACGTCACCGTAGCAATGCACTATAACAAGGTAGCTCATCACTACACTGATGGAGTGTCAGTTGTGCATTGCTATGGCGATGTAGCATCTTGTGTAGATGTGCCCTCTACGTATGATTTATGCATTCTAAATAACATCATGAAGTTCCTCGGAAAGTTGCTGTGTCCAGAATGCACCTCTATCAATGTATACCCACCTCTGTGGACAAGGCCTCTGTCATGCCCTGTACAGACCAGAGACAACATCAGGTGGATAAGGATAAATAGTATTCTATAAAGGTGGAAACAGCATGGCCAAAATCTGGCTATTGTCCATGAAAACCAGTTTTGTCTTACCTCTCTGCAATGGCTGGGAAGCTAATTACCAAAGAACAAACAAGCAAAATTGCTAGGTAGGGGATTTATAAAGATATTCATGGAGACGAACAAAAAGTTTGAGGCCGGACTAGGAAATCTTGGACAGTAAAGGGAAACAGATGGATAAGTTTGTAGCGTAAGTGGGATTTTTGTTGTATGTATGATAGGGGGCAGACGACTTTACAGTAGAACTGATTACCATCAGAGATAAGCTGTCTGAAGGATCATCAGATGCCAAATTATTAGGTACACAGAAGAATCCTGTACTTCCCTGGAAATCCAGCTGTCAGCTCAAAGAATATTTCAGAGGCAGGGAAATGCATGCAGCGTTTGTTTCATCTAGGACAGCCTATTTATCATGTTCTGAAGTGAAGAATTCTGGTTTGTTCAGGCATTAAGTGCAAAGTCTATTTGTTTTCATTTATCGTGCATCTACCATGTGTTCCTAAGAAGAGAATTTGTACAACCAGAGTACACCCAGAGTCAGAAGAGAGTTCTGGGACAGAGTGTGGTTGAGAATAGGAGAATCAGAGGGATTAGCATGGGCGCATCTAGATGTGCAATCAGTGCTCATGAGGCCTGAGCACTGATAATAAATCTCGGAGTTTATTGCTCTGGAGTTTTTTGCTCATGGGTGCACTGTTTGAATGTGTGCCCAGAAGCAAAAAAACTCAAGAGTATATTGCTCTGGAGTTTATTTGTGCGCAGCACATTGATCCTGGTCGGAGCAAACCCAACTGGCAGAGCCCAAGACTGCTCCAGTTGGGGTTGACATACGGTGGAGGGGCTGGATGGGGCATGAGGGTGTTTCAGTGTGGGGCTAGCCAGCCGGCAGCACCTGAGCTGAAGCACCTTTGTGCCTTAGCCACCTAAGTAGTGTCTACACATGAGCTGCTGTGATGCGGAGATGTTTACTGCAGAGTTAATTAGGCAGTTCTGCAGCAAACGTCTCACATAGACATGCCCCATTAGGTGCAGAAAGGCAAGCAGTTATTTTGAGGGTTGCAAGTCTTGGGAAGGGGTTCTAGATAGAGGATCTGCACAATGAGAGTGTATCTGCTGATCCATGTTCCCTACTCAGACTCGGGAGCCTGAAAAGCTCACTGGGCCAATTACTGGTACCCAAACAGAAGTCTGAGTGGTCAAGAAGGTATACTGAACAATGTAGAGCCAGTGACTCCTTTAGGATCCAGAGGCTGCGTGGAGCAGCTTGAAGAACTGGGGTTAATTATGTCTCAGCAAAAACCTGGAAAGACTACCATTAGGCTTAGGAATAGAGCTCACGTTGTAAACGTTCTTTGACTTCCATGGCTTCTGTGCATGTAGGCATGTATGCCAAACAAAAATACATGCAAAGGCATGTGGCCAAACAGAAAAAGACTAGTGCAAGCATGAGAATTCAGTGATTAAAGGTTACATCTCTCCCATGAGAAATAAAAGTTGCCAGCAAAGAATTTCTGTAAAGATAAAAACTGACAAAGCACCAAAGTCATATTGAAATCCTCTTGAAATAAATTCAAACCCACTTACATAAGAGACAGAGAGTAAAGCTGGCTGTGATCCATAGGAAAACAGAGAACTAAGGCTGTAAAGGGGTTTTGGGTTTCTTCCCAGCACAACCTTGTGGCATTTTCTACTCCCTAGTGAAGAACTTGTACTGTAGCTGTCTATGTTATCAAAAGAAAGTACAAATAAAGGGGCATTACATTTTGAAAGAGGAAAATGTGTGCTAAACTTCCAAGACTGTTCATTTCACTATTTATCAATGCCAAAAAGTGTTTCCCTTTTAATTATTTATGTTTCAGGCCAACTAAGCATGCTTGTGAAGGAAAAGTACCACCAATAATGGCATTATTAATCTTGTCTAAAAGATAGTTCAGTGAAGGATGGTTTTACTATTTAATAAGCTAACATCTTTAGACTGGCTTTCTATAACTTTTTAAGGTGTGGATGTGTTAGGGCCTGCCATTAATTCATGTCCCGCTACAGCTAAGTTGTAAGGGGGGAAAGGTAAGACAAACCATTCCACACACTTTTTAAACATTTATTCTTCCAAAATAAATTATGACATTGAGCAAAACTATGAATATTTAAAAAGAGCCACAAACACATGTTTTAGCACCTGATTTTCCAGCCTGCTTCCCTAGTTTATTTTGAATTCCATATCACTGGAAGCAGAGTTGTGTTAACTGTGGAAGAGCTTGTAGTAAACTTTTTTAGAAAAGGAATTTAAATGTTTAAATGCAAAAGGGGATTTAATAGCAGCCTTCGACTACCTGAAGGGGGGTTCCAAAGACGACGGAGCTGGACTGTTCTCAGTGGCGGCAGATGACAGAGCAAGCAGCAGTAGTCTCAAGTCACAGCAAGGGAAGTTTACATTAGATATTAGAAAGAACTTTCTCACAAGGAGGGTAGTAAAGCTCTGGAATAGGCTACCCAGAAAGGCGGTGGACTCTCCATCCTTGGGGGTTTTTAAGACCCAACTAAACAAAGCCTTGGCTGGAATGATCTGGTTGGGGATGGTCTTGCAGGGGGTTGGACTAGATGACTTCCTGAGATCCCTTCCAACCCTCATTTTCTATGATCTGAGGCTGGAAACAGATGCTGTCTTTGTGCCAGCATAATTTTTTTTGTGGAAGAACAAAGGCAAGCCAGCAGATGTCCATGCCCCTTGTCATGTCACAAATGACAAAAAACCTTGGTTGAACAATAGGTAGCATGAATTTGTGCTATGTTTTTGTAATGGACTTCTATATGCTTTCCAGTGACAGAACATGGGCAGCCTGGAGCTGCCTGTACTCTCCAGCTGCCTCAGGTAAGTGTTGCTGGAGCTTCAGGGGCCCAGTCCCGTGTGCCCTGGGAATAATCGTTCTCAAGCTTGCAGGGTCAGGCCTCTGAATTCACAGGAGTGCCTTCCCAGGTTCTCCCATTTGTGGAGGCATGCCATGGAAACCCCTGGCAGGGGATTGCCTTGGCATGCTTATTGCACTGCTGCATCCTGACTTGAGGTACAACTCTGCAAATGGGGAACCCCCAAATCCCTGCTTGCAGAAGTGCTCCCTGGAAATCCCTCATTACAATAAACAAGAATCAAAATAAATGCTTGTCTTTAATTGTTTGAGTTGACTTTATTGTTGGCCTTTGAGAGAAGAAATATTTTACCAAAAAAAAAAGGAAAAAAGAAACTTTCAAGGATGATAAATATGAGCTGTATCATTTCACTTGACTTTTACTTCCCCCATGCTGTTTCTTTCTACAATGCAGAGAAAGCAATTGCCTTTCTAATTTGTTAAATTATTATGGTCCAAGTAAGCTACATAAAGTTTTTACTTCTTTTCTTATTACTGTTCTGGATTTGTCTCGCACAAGCAGTAATCAGAGTCCAGAAGCTACAACTTTCTCCTACATATTTCAGTATCCTACTACATGTTATTCACTTGTTAGATGTTATTTAGCATCTACTTTTATAAAATAGAGGTGGAGTGGCTGAAAAAAATCCTATGGAAATTAAGTGAATCATAGATATATACTGTACAGAGCATGTCCCCACCACTCTTATTTTGAAATTGTCAGTTATTAATTAAAAACAGAAGCGTTTTCTAGTTGCATTAATTGATGAATGACAAGCATGTTGGTTTTTATTTTAGAACTACATGTTTGTTGACCCACAGAAACTACGTAGCCTGTTAAAACCCTGAAATATGGCTTGGCACCAGTATTTTGCCCATATTAATGAAGCAATTAAGGCTAAGGCCGAAGGTATTTTTTAAATACTTTTGTGGCATTTTAAAAAATCCATTAATTTTATTGTATACATTTTATATATGAAAGTTTTTTGCAGAGATCACTGAAGAAGCCTTTAAGCATCTTTGCTTCCAGGAGGCATATTTACTTTATTTGTATTTCTGGTGTAAATCACTTGTGCTCGATGCATGGAGACAACTTTGACCAAATCTTGACAGTTCTTGGAGGGTGGCTTTAGCTAAAGAGCCTCAAAACTTCAGTATCTCTGAGACAATGCCAGATGTGATTAGCTTGTAGTTGGGTACTTCTTTGCTAAGTTTATCATACAAAAGAAGATTGTTCAATGTGTCTTTCCCTTTCCCCTTGGATCACTTCTTTTTGGCTTTGCCATCAGACTTCTTCACTGGGTCTTTGTCCTTCTTCATGGATTTGCCTATATCTTCCTTCTTGTCATTCTTGGACAGCATGCTGCTGCTGCTTCTCCAAGATATACGGTGAGATCACTAGGAATGTAACTGAAAGGCCTGACATCTCAAGATCAGAAAAGCATGCAAACTTCTTCAGAGTGTAGCTGAGTAACCAGCCCTATTTTTCAGTGAGCTAGCAGAACCTGCACATAATGCTCCAGATGCCCTGAGCTTTAGTCCCACCATACTTCCTGCTCCAGGAATGGAATGCAATAATTTAGGTGATTGATACCTATGGTGCTTTTAATGTACACACTACTTGCTAAAAGCATGGGTAAAATCCATCACATTACTTTTTACTGTGAAACATTGGTGTTCTGGTGGCAATAAATACCTGATGCATTTCAGATGCTTAAGCAGTTAATTTATTGTGACTCCTATCTGCAGGAATTCTTCATTAAGTTGCACAGTTTCTGTAATTAGGAATATAAGCCACAGCTGAAATCCATTATATATTTCAGCTTTATAAACATATTTGACTACATTCTTATTTTAGAGATAAAAGGCGATGTGTTCTTACAGTGTTGTTTTTTTAGTTCCTTTTTTAAAAGAGAAACTGCTGACTAAGACAAGACAAAATTCATTTCCATCATAATGATTGGTTCATAGATTCATAGAACTGGAGGCCAGAAGGGATTAATAGTTCTGCTTTGAACTCTGGTACACCACAAACCATTAAAAATTCATCTATTTTATCCTGTATCTTGCCCAATAATTTGTGTGCAACTAAAGCAGGGCTGTCCAATTTTTAAGTGATCAGGGGCTTGCATACCTCTTGGGCTGCACTAACAGAAGCCAAATAACTGGGGGCCATTTGCCCCTGGACATGTCTCCCCACTCCTGCATGGTGCACCCTGTTGCCCCCTCAGCTGCACCCTGCTCCCAGGCCCCCCTCCCCATTGCATCCTGTGCCCCAACTCACCCTTACCACCCCACCACAAGCTCCCTCACTACCCTGCACCACTCAGGTGCCCCAGGCTGCAGGGTCCCCCAGGACCACCCCACTCTGTGCTGCAGAGCAAGGGCAGGAAGGGAAAGCCATAGGGAGGAGTGGCCTGGAGCCCCCGGGCTGCTGCTGCAGCCAGTGAAATGGGGAAAAGCGTGGCTGTGTGGGAGCCCAGGGGCAGCAATTTAACCCTTTTTGGGCCACATGGTCCAAAGACCTCCAGCTGGATCACCCTGGACTAAAGCATAACTTGAGTCTGGCTGCTGGAGAACCTCCATATAAGTGAAATGACCTCAGCATCAGTAAAGAGGAAAATATTACTGTATAGTTTTATTATCTTGAACATACGTTAATCACAGGAGTGGAAGAGTATTTCCTCTTTATCAAGGAGTCATTTATATCATCTATCTTAACCAACACAGACAATCTTATTTACAGCAAATGCAGTCATTTATACCAGCGCAAAGCAGGGTAATGCACATGTACAATGTTGTTAAATCACTATACTCTGGAGAAGACTAGGATTTCAAAATTGCCTAAGGATTTAGATATATAACATATTTGTATTGGGCCAGCCAGCAAGAGATATGCAGTACAGCTCTGGACTGGTGTCTTTTTTCTTGAATCTGGTGTAGATCCTCAGCAAGAAAAAAAGGGGTAAAGCTACATCTGTGTAAGGGTCACATGTCCAGAGCTATCCCAGGTAGCTATTTGCTATATGCACACAGCCTATGACCAGTTAACTTTCTGCTATAGGAGCACTGAAATAGGCATTCCTATGAGGAACTATTCATCTTATAGCAGCTACCTCAAATCCCAATCTAATTTACACAGTGTACAAAACTGATGTAAATTACACCAGGGGAAATGTGTTGTGTCCAGGAGCTGAAAGACTTGGACATTCTAGTCCTACTGAAATTCCATGGTTCTTGGGTACCTGACCACTTTAGAAAAATCCCAGCCTGGATGACTATTGCAGTAAGGAATCATTTGGATGATTCTCAGTCGCCAAATTCAGGCCTGAATGCAAAATTCACTTAAGTAGGTTTTTGCTTGGACCTAGAATTCCAATTTAGTGCCAGCTCTTGCAATAATAATGAACTTGGATCCACCAGAAGCAACACTCCTTTGATAATAAATAATCTGACCCTATTGCTGCCAGCAGGAACTGGTACTCAGACCATAATAAGAAATTCAAACATTATTCCTTTTTTAACTTTGTCATTGTTTAAGTTTATTTTCTTTACATTTTAAATGTTCAAATAGCAGATGGAATTAATTAAATCCCAACAATAAGGATTTTAGTGTGTCATCTGTATTTTACTTGTCAAAAACTAGCTTTGAGGCTTTTTTAAATCTAACTCCCTACATACTAACCAAGAACAGTCAGACAACAAAAAGATTACAGTTATCAGGAAGCCTGGCAAGAAATGAGAAGGGCTTTAAACCAAGATTTCTATCAGAGTAAATGGCAGACCAAATCTTCATGAGGAGACTATTTCTCTCTTCATAATAGAGTAAATAGGTACATTTTCCAGTTCAATGAAGATAAAAATATGGTATCAGAAGTTATCATAAGGAAGTCCATGAATGATTTCCTTTCAAAGAAAAATAATAAATCTAGAATACAACTGATTTTTCAGGTTTGCACAGTTAAAAATGGAAAAGCCAATTGATCAGTATTTTGGTGAATTTTATAACATCTATTCAGCTGTCAGTTTGTCATATTAAATAAATAGCTCCAAGAACATGACATTATTTACAGTATTATTGGTCTGTCTGAATGCTCATGAAGGAGGTGTAGATTCTCTCAATCAGACAAATGGGGAACAACTGAGTATAACAAATAGACTATGAAAGCCAAGCTTAATTTGATCGTTCTCTTCTTTCTTCAAGCACAATGTTCTTCCTGCACAACTGGACATCATTGGGAGCAGCTACATGTCACCGTATGGCGATGTTGCTATGGTGCCGTGCTTTAATACTTTCTTTTGGAATTACTAAAGCACAGTGCAGTATGGGTGGTTACTGCACTGTGCGTGCGGCACATGGTTAGATTTTGCTGCTATGTCACTGTAGCAGTGTGCTATAACTGGGGAGCACAAGGCTATGACAATGGAGCTGGCAATTGTGTGTAGACTCGCATGATTGCTACGTCACTGTAGTGTGCCATACAGTGATGTAATGTGTTGCTACATTGCTGTAGGGCGACATGTAAATGTGCCCGTTGTCTACTTATTGTTGGCTTCTGAGATGTTTTGTGGAATACATTTGTATATCCTTTATCTTTATCATCATTAATAGACTTTATATGATGTTTTTTGAAGTAATTTTAATGCAGCATAAAAGAGCTAAAAAGCAAAATGTCTTTTTCTGATTGGGAACTGGAACAATACCCAGATTGAATCATGAGGTGAAATCCTGCTTCTATTGAAGTAAAAGGACAAACCTTCCATTGACTTCAATAGGGTCATGATGTTACCTCTATGGCCATCAAACAGTAACAGTGCTGCACCAATCATTGTGCCCTGAATGGTCTAGTAGTATTTCTGGTATAAATTAATACTGCAGCTATTAATAAGATGACATAGTTTTTTGTAACCACCACCCAAGAGAGAGATTCAAGGGACATTTGAAAAGTGTGAAAAATGTCTTTATTTAATATTTCAGTAGCTTTTTAACAAACTGAAAAGAGTATATTGGAAACAGCAACTTGTACTTCCTTGTCAAATAAAAAGACTAGAGATTTGCCAAAGCAGTTACAGCGGTTTGGTACTAAGGTGATTGGCAATACATAAACACCACTGAGAAATATTTTTAAAGTATCATCCAGAAACCTCTTCACAGCTTTTGTTAAAAAAATTAAAATCCCCAAACTGCTCTCTCAGTAAAACCCCAAACCCAAGTTATGTAAGCCCTAGCAGCTGTAACTCTAATCCCAGCCCCAACCATCATCCATGTCTAGAGAGCCATAGCAACCACAACCCTAATCCTAGGTCATGATATCCTATCAGTTTCAGAATAACCCTAGCTCTGCAAGTCCTTGCAGTTAATACTCTAACCTTAGCCATAAGTCTAAATCTAGCCTGGTTTAGGTTAACACAACCCTACCAACTCCAAGTGGCAATATAGCACAGCAATCAATTACAGCCCCCATTTCAACCCGAGTACCAAGAGCGAAGTAGTCAAAACTTAAGTCTAGACTTGGTTGCCTTACTACCTCCAACCCTAGTCTTGGAGTCTTAGTAGTTAAACTTGATCCCTCACAAACTTGGCAGCCCCAGCATACCCTCAGCCCAGACAGGCCTACCAGTCAGAACCCCAGTCCTGATTGGAGGTGCCCTATCAGGCCAACCCCTACCCAGGGTTCGAATTACACTTTGAGTGTTGAGGGGGATCGGAGGTGGTGGCAGTGGAGAGAACCCGCAGGGCAGCCCAGGCAGGGGCTCCACGCGGCTGTAGCAAAAATTAGCCAGCAGTGATGAGGGGGAGGGGCCACTTTCCCCCCCGTGCTAAACAGGAGTTTCTGCCTGGCTGCCGGGGGGCTCTCATCTCTTATGGGGGGCTCAGCCCCTCCATAATTCGAACCCTGCCTCTACCCTGTGCTTTGCAAATCCTAGCAGCTGCAACTCTATTCTAAGCTCTAAACCTAACTAGAACTTGGAGGGCCTTAGCAGTCAAAGCCCTAACCCTAGGCCATAGTTCTCTACCAACTCCACCTTTGACTCTAAGTCTGCAAATGTCAGCAGCAGCTAGATCAGCCCCAGCTGCAATCCTAACTCTAGCCTGGGGAATGCTATGAAGCAAAACAATAGCTAAGGGCCCTACCAGCTATAGCCCTAACGCCAGCCCACAGTGCCTTATCAGCCCACAACAAAACCTAGCATTGTGACCCCTAGAAGTTCCAACCCTAACTAAGTTCAACTATAACCAGGGTCCCAAAAGCCAAACATCCAGAATACTAACTCTAAACTTGGTTGTCCTACTTTCACCCCTAACCCTGTCTCCTTGGAGCCCGCATAGTTAAGCCTCAACCTCACAAGCTAAATAGCCTCAGCATAACCCTAGTGCAGAAAGACCTGCCAGGTACTACCTTGAACATGGCCAGAGATGCTCTATCACCTGCATACCCACCCTGAATTCTGTAAGTCCTAGTAACTGCAGTCCTAATCCTACCCAGGAAAACCCATCCATCTATAACTCTAACTCTTAGTTTTGCTTCTCTACCAGCTACACTCTTAGCCTTAACTTTGCAAGCCCAGGAGCTGCAAAGCAAACCCTAGCCTGGACAGCTCTACAAGTCATAAATAAAGCCAGGAGACCCTCCTAACCACAGTCCTAATCTTAGTTCAGGGTGTCCTATTAGTTTCACCTCTAACATAAACTCTGCAAGTCCTAGCAGCCACAGCCCTGACCATAGCACCATCTGTTAACACAGCACAGAGAGCCACAGCTCAAATCTTAGTTCCAAGGCCAGTTGTGTGATCCTTAACAGATCCAACCCTAACCCTAATTTCATAGAATCATAGAAGTAGGGTCGGAAGGGACCTTGTAGATCTTCAAGTCCAACCCCCTGCCTGGGCAGGAGAGAAACTGGGCTCAAGTGACCCCAGCCATGTAGGCATCAAGCCGCTTCTTAAAGACCCCCAGGGTAGGAGCCAGGACCACTTCTCTTGGAAGTTGGTTCCAGATCCTAGCTACCCTGACTGTGAAGTAGTTCATATGGATGTCTAATTTAAACCTACTCTCCAACAACTTGTGGCCATTATTTCTTGTTATCCCGGGGGGCGCTGGGGGAAACAAGGTCTCCCCCAAACCCTTCTGGTCCCCCCTAGTGAGTTTATCGATGGTCACAAGGTCCCCCCTCAGCCTTCTCTTGTGAAGGCTGAACAGGTTCAAGTCCCATAGCCTCTCATTGTAGGGTCTGCCCTGCTGTCCCTGGGTCATGCGGGTGGCCCTCCTCTGGACCCTTTCAATGTTGTCCACATCCCTCTTGAAGTGGGGTGCCCAGAACTGGACACAGTACTCCAGCTGTGGCCTGACCAGTGTTGCGTAGAGGGGGAGGATCACCTCCTTGGCCCTACTTGTGATGCACCTGTGGTGCATGATAGGGTCCGGTTAGCCCTGCCAACCGTGACCTCGCATTGTCGGCCCATGTTCATCTTAGAGTCAATGATGATTCCAAGATCCCTTTCTGCCTCCGTGCTCTCAAGAAGGGAGTTTCCCATCTTATAAGTGTGTTGCCGGTTACTACTGCCCAAGTGCAGCACCCTGCACTTGTCCGTATTGAAACGCATCCTGTTTTTGTCAGCCCACCCTTGCAACCTATCCAGGTCTTTCTGCAGTCTTTCCCTCCCTACTAGCGTGCCCACCTCACCCCAGATTTTGGTATCATCAGCGAATTTGAACAGGTTGCTTTTCACCCCATCGTCCAAATCGCTGATAAAGAAATTGAACAGTGCGAGCCCAAGGACTGAGCCCTGGGGGACTCCGCTGCCCGCTTCCCCCCAGGTCGAATATGACCCGTCCACCATCACCCTCTGAGTACGACCCTTCAGCCAATTAGCAATCCATCTGACTGTGTAGGCATCGATGCCACAGTCGCCTAGTTTTTTAATGAGGATGGGGTGAGAGACAATGTCAAAGGCCTTGCTGAAGTCCAGAAAGACTACATCCACGGCGACACCTGCATCCAATGCTTTTGTGACCTGATTGTAAAAGGCATTCAGGTTAGTCTGACATGACCTGCCCCTAATGAAACCGAGCTGGTTGCCCCTCAGCATCACCCCTGATGCCGGCCCATCACAGATGTGCTCCTTGATGATCTTCTCAAAGAGTTTCCCCAGGATTGAGGTAAGACTGACGGGCCTATAGTTGCCCGGGTCCTCCCTCCTCCCTTTCTTAAAGATGGGGACCACATTCACTATTTTCCAATCATCTGGCACCTGGCTCGAGCACCATGAGCGCTCGTAAAGCCATGCCAAGGGCCCTGCAATAACCCCTGCTAGCTCCCTCAACACCCTGGGGTGGAGAGCATCTGGACCTGCTGATCTGAACACGTCCAGCCCCTTCAATCCTACCCTGAGAGTAAAGTAGCCAGAACCCTAATTCTAGACATCTCCATTTTATCCCTGGCGTCTGTGGAGCCCTTGTAGCTGCAACCTTAACCCTAATGCAGAGAACTGAACAGAACCCTGCTAAAGTCCTACCACTTAGAAGCCATACCCTGATAAAATTGTAAAACAAACCCCTAATCCCAGCTCTAGCAGAAGACTGATCTTTCTATTAAATGCACATTTACTTTCCAAAATTAACCCCATTGTCTATTTTTTAAGGATTAATGCATCTCTGAACATTTGTTATTCTTAATAGGTTTTTATAGATGAACAAATTTGACTTAACATATGTGTTGTGTGTTTTTAACAGAAAATTAGCATTTTTATGTACTGTATACCATCTGGTATTTTTATTTATTGTTGTAATCTGTCTTTAGTTTTAATCTGACTTGTCTAAAGTTTGAAATCACTTATAACTCTTGCTAAATAGCTCAGAGTGATAAGTTTTAAGTATTTATCTAGACTTTTTAGAAAAAAAATATGAAGGGGGGGGAATTTAGCAATCTCCACAAAAAAAAGTGACAATGACTCACATGGGTAGTGCAATTTTCATCTAGCTGTAGAACCTAGACTTTCTCCAGGAATTACTTCACCCTGCTCTATAACACAGCTGGCTTTAGGGTCAAAAGGTGGCAATAAACCCAAAATGTAGGACTGACTGAAATGGAAAGGTGTTTTGGTAGATTAAAAATCCCAAACTAGAATTTGGCCAGCTATTTTAATAGCATCATTCTATCAGAGGAACTCAAATTGCTATCATGTCTCAATTAATTTCATAACTAACTTGCTCAATTTGCAAATTAAAAAAAAAAAATCCCTCCCCCCCACAACTGAGAGTCAAGCTGGAATCTTGTCTTTTTATCAGCAGTAATGAGGAATAGGGCAAACAGCTCCAAGTTGCACTCAGGCAACCCCTTTGTCTACAAATGATCTTCTCAGTGACATTGTGCAACCTGTTGTATACTCTGGGTTTGCTTCTGTGGCTGGTTGTTACAGTGACTGAAATGATGCTTTGGGAGCGTGGAAATTTCAGGGACTATGATACCAAGGTGGACAGGCACCTTGGATAAACTGAATAGTCCAAGGGTACTGCATCAAGCGTGTAAGCATTATGTATAGTGTAACCTTCCCCTCCCCCCCAACACTGGGTTGTATACTGTGTTTTTTGTATGTGTGTTTTGATATGGGCAAGATGGCCTCTGTTCTGGCTATGTGCTCAGCATGTGGCAAGCTGGGGCCTGTATCTGGGGGAAATATGTAAAACCCTCTGGCTTCTTTGGCCAGAGGAAGCAGAGGATGCTTCAGGCAGAATGGATGGGGGAAAGACTGAAATGTGTCCCTCCTGGATTGGACAAGGCTTGGGTGATGTCACATCAGGTGTATAAGAGCAATTCACTAAGGTTCTGGGTTATTATTCATCGGCCTGCTGAGAGCTGCACAGCTACACTGGGAGCCAGAAAACCTGGAGAGACAAGCAAATACTATCTGAAGGGAAAGACTCAAGGAGAGGGAGAGAAAGTTTGTTTTGGAGTTTCAGACTCCTATTTCCTCCATCTTTCTTTTCTTTTTTAAGTGGATTAACACCATGGGAATGTTAATGAAGCAAACTGCCCAGGAATGGAGTCCTGGCAGTTACTGGCTATAGGGGCCTGGCCCCCTCTGTTTTGTAATTGTATCATCTCAGGCTGGGGTATAGCTGAGACTGGATGTCCAGGCTGCAACCATAAGCTTGGGCCTTTTTTCCCTGCTCTTTCTACAGCTATGGTGTTTCAGCCTAGTTGCATGGCTAAACCCCAGCTATATGTTAAGGCCTCAGGGTGGTATAAGCCTGACTGGCTTCTGCTACCCAGTTCAGGCCCAGTGAGGTAGGATTGACCTCTCTTTCAAAGTTATCTTCTTGCAGTTTCTGCCCAGCAGTGATGGGATCGGGACTAGGAATTTAGGGGTATGGCATGCTCACTGGAACCACAGTTAGCCCCTCAAGGCCACCACATGGAAATGGGGATCACCCTACAGCATCACAGGGAGCAATGAGGGGCTCCTTCCAACACAGAAGGACCCACGCTCTCTAGCAGCTTCCCATGGCCCAGCAAACCCAAGGAGCAGCTCAAAGGACTCTCCAGTGAAGCCCCCTCTCCAGCCCATTGCTGAAGGGGCAGGTATAAGGGTGCAAGCCCCTGGAGCTGCCTTTTGGGTGAGCCCCAAGCCCCAGACTGCCTGGGCATGGGTGAAGTCTCCCCAAGAGGCTGCAATCTATGAACTATGCCTTGTAGTTGGTAGTGTATTAAATTGTATTTCGCGTTTCCTTTGTTTTCAGTAATAAATTTGTTCTCTGTGTTTACACGGCTTGTGAGGAGGGGGCGGGGGGGTTGTCTACGTGGGACACCTTAGTCATTTATTTAGTGTTTCCCAGGTGGTCTGGGTGGGGGCTCAAGCCAATGTAAAGTATATTTAGACCCCAAAAGTGAACCCGGTCCTTGTTGCTGCCAACTGGTGTCGGGCAGAAGGGTTACAATAGTATTGTGTTTCTGACTCAGCAGATGAGTAAGCTGTAGAGCCATAAATGCTGGTACCCACTGGGTGCATCTACATGAGACACGTACTGCACATTAGCCTAATAACACTGCACAGTAGTGTGGCAGTTAAAAACTGTGCTAATAGCCCACTGCACAGTGTTATTAGGCTAACGTGCAGTAAGCATAATGAAAAAACTGTGCGGCAGTGCTACTGTGCCATAACTCTAGTTACTGTGCTGTAACTCTAGCATTTAATTAGTACTTTATTAAGCAAGTACTAAACTAAATATGCAGTACCTAAGGTGCATTAATGGATGTGTAGACACTCCCAGTCTGTGGAAGTCTCATCCCTTGCTGGACAAAATAGCAGTGGTCTGCTTACCCAGGAGGCCTGACAATGCAGAAACAGTCCTGTTCTGAGAGTAGGTGCATGCAGAAAACGGGCAAACTTGAGTTGAAATTGCCAAGGGATCTTTGTGGAAGAAGTGAGACTGGTAAGTTTAGTATGCATATTTGACATTGCTCTTTAGTGAAGCTTTGTCTTAATAAATAGCATCTTGCTTTATGAATGCTGTCTGATCACTGGTTAATTCTGTCTTTGTCCCTGAAAGACAGCAGATGTGTAGATGCTGAATTAAATGTAGACTTAGTGGGACAAACAAAAAGAATTTCTCAGGTACTGCAATCAAAAACCCATGGTATTAAGTTGTAAAATACCATTCAAGTTGCAGGTAGTTAGAAAATTTCAGGTAAATGCAAGCTATGAACTATGTACCAGAGTATATATAGCCTGCAAACTAGCTGCATGCCCGCTGGTTTTATACAGAATGGGCTGAAAGGTGCAAAAAGAGGAGGAAAGTATAAATCCATTGAGTTCAAGAATCTAAACCCAAGTTATGGCAGAGTGATGCAGAGTCTTTAAAATAAGACAGATAGCAGGTACACAACACAATCAGGTGACAGATGGGCTAAGAGTGCTGTGTACACCAGTCTTCACAGGTCAGTGGAAAAGCTGTTTAATGAGTCAGCAAAGAAGAGCTTGTGACAGGAAGACAGATAAATACTGAAGCAGGAAAAATGCCATGTTTATATTTCCCCTAAGATACATATAAAGTTCCCCACAGAGGGTCACCAATTATGTGACACAGATAGAAACTTAACACCACCCCTAAATTCAATTACCTGTAGGGACTGAACCCAAGAACTTTTGGTCTATAAGCATGAGATGCTACTACTTGACTTGAAAGAGGAAGATTTTTTAAGCTCAGTAGTGGTAGTAGATTTAATGCATGTCTATATCATGAAAAGACCATGCTAAGAAGTGCCACAGTGGGCAGGTCTACACGTACCCCTACAGCGCCGTTGTTGTGGGCTGCCATTTAGTACTTCCTTTTGGAAGTACTAAATGATGGTGCAGTAACAACCCATCCTGTGCTGTGCTGGCAGTACACGGTTATTTGTAGCTGTTACATCGCCATAGCAATGCACTATAGCAAGGCAGCACGTTACTACAGCGATGTAGCTGTGGCATCACGGTTTATGCCTGCCAACACTACATCACTGTAGTGTCTCATGTAGACATGACCAGTGAAATGCACCATGCCTTCTCCGTGAATGCTGCAACTTAAAATGGATGTGATCATAGGCAATGTGTATTACAGGTATGGGGGGGGGGCATGTGCCCCGCCCTGAGTCCGGCCACCTAGAGAGCTGCCCCACCTCCCTTCCCTTCCCTGCTACCTGTAGACCGTGCTCCAATGAGTCCAATCCCCCAGCAGAGGTGCTGTTCTGGAGAAAGGTAAGACTGGGGCTCACGGGGTGGGTGGTGGCCCAGGGAGGGGCGACCCAGGGAGGGGTGAGGGGGGTAGTGGTGTGCTCTGCCTGCCCCCCCCCCCACCTGGCCCTGAAGCAGTTTTTTTTGTCTCGCAGGCAGGTGGCATGTTAGGGGGGCGGCACTGGTCTGTGGCATGTGGGGGCCGAGCCTCTCCGGCCCGAGGCAGCTTTTGGGCCATGCAGGCCCATGTCGGGGGGCACTGGGCCATGGTGTATGTGTCCCCCACATGGGCCCATGTGGCACAAAAACTGTCTCGGGGGCCGGGGGGACCCGGCCCCATGCCCCGGGGCTTCTGGCCCCCAAGAGAGCCCTCTGGCCCTGGAGGAAGTTTTTGGGCTGCATGGGCTGGCGGTGTTTGGGGGGCCTTGTAGGGCCCAGGATGAGGCCATGTGTGTGGGGGGGCACTAGACCAAGTTTTTGGGCTGCATGGGCTGGCGATGTTTGGGGGGTCTTGTAGGGCCCAGGATGAGGCCATGTGTGTGGGGGGGCACTAGACCAAGTTTTTGGGCTGCATGGGCTGGCGATGTTTGGGGGGTCTTGTAGGGCCCAGGATGAGGCCATGTGTGTGGGGGGGCACTAGACCAAGTTTTTGGGCTGCATGGGCTGGCGATGTTTGGGGGGTCTTGTAGGGCCCAGGATGAGGCCATGTGTGTGGGGGGGCACTAGACCATAGTGTGCGTGGCCAGGCCTTGACATGTGGGGCCAGGCCCCTCTGGTCCCCAAGGGAGTTTTGGGCCCCATAGCGCCATGGAGGGACACTGCCAGGCTGCAGTGTGTGAGCCTAGCCCCCAAAGGGCTGCAGAGTGATTTTGGGGCCAGGTATAGTGTCCATGGGTAAAGGGAATGCCTCCTTGGCTCCCAGCTTTACAGGACAGCTAGGGACAGGGGTTAGTAAAAACACTTGTTTTGGGTTGGCAACTCTGTACTGTACTTTATTTTGCCAAGTATTCTTATTTTATGTTTAATTAAAAAACCTACTCTCCTAATTTACATTTTCAATGAATTTAGTCAAATGGGCTTGGTGTTTAAATACTGTCATAGCAAATCTGTTTTTCTGTTTTTTTATCATTTGCCAGATCCCTGCAAGTCAAGGAGCTATATCTCTAAAATGATCTACAAAGACTCTAAGCAAATAAGTTTCACTGTTAGGGGTCAAACTGTCTCCTGGAGCCAAAAAGCAGAATTAGTAAGATGGTGTCTGGAAATTACAACTTTTCAGCATTATTCTGTTATAGGCAAGGCTGTTGAATAGTGGTCAATAAAGCAGCAGCACAAACGCAGCATGGAATAAAGAGAAGAAAATCTAAAACTGTGTAACACACGGATTCTGATCACCAGCTCCCCCACAAGTCTGATGCAAACTTGTGTATTTATTTTCATCTATTTTGTAGACCAGTCATTGTCTTGCTGGCTATAAAGATCTCTGGTCAGGTAAGAAGGTAGAGAGATGAATACAGGTCCTGGAAATGCTTATGCATACATAGGACTATACCAGTAAATAAAGCCCAACTCATCTATAAGTATTACCGGATCAGGAAGCACTTGTAATAGCCAACTGGGTGCTAAGAATAATGAAAGTTAGGGGTGTGCAAAACGGGCCCTATTAGATTCGGATTTGGCCCGAACCGGTGGGCAGTGATTCAATTAGTTGATTCGAATTACTGTCCTGATTCAATTCAGCCGAATCTGAATCTGAAGATTCAATGCTGATTCGGAGAATCCGTGATTTGGCCATAGACGCAGCTTTAAATGTTTTTTCTACATACCTCAAGGTACCAGGTGTGGCTTGTGAACACTGAGGTGGTGGGGTGGATAGAGCATCCCACAGGAGCACAGGGGAGGGTGCCCCGTGTGCTTAGCGGTGGACCCAGAAGTAGACTGGAAGTACTTCCAGTCCACTTCCAGGTCTGCCACTGAGCAGGGGATTCCCCCCCTCACCTCCTTGGCTTGCTGATTGCCTGTGGGGGTACCCTGGGTGCCCCTGCAGATCTAGGAAGCACCAGTCACCGAGCCAGGGGGCGGGGGTCCCCCTGTGCACACTGTGGTGGTCCCAGAAGTGCTTCTGGCCCACTTCCAGGTCCACCGCTAAGCACGCTGGGGACCCTCCCCCCGTGCTCCTGTGGGACACTCCATCTGCCCCAGAATCTCAGCATTCATGAGCTGCCTGATACCTTGAGGTATGTAGAAAAAAATTTAAAGTTGTGTCTATGTCCATATCATCGAATCTCTCTGAATTGATTTGGAGGGTTCTGCTTTGATTCGGAGAGACTTAAAGGTCTCCTGATTTGATTTGGATTCAAAGATTAGACCACTGAATTGGGTTGAATCTCCACTGAATCAAATCAGTGACCCAAACTGCACACAGTCCTAATTAAAGTGTCTAATTTTAATTTAAAAAAAAATAAAGCTGTCCTGAGGGGCAACTAACAATTTCAGTGCCCTGGGCAGAGATGCTATGGAGTGTGGGGAGGAGGGGTTACCATTGCCTCTATGTGGACCTCAAAGATCCCAGCTGCTGCTACCATGGCATGTACTTCTTAGATGTTGTTGTTCTGGGCCACCTTTAAATCAGCACATGGGTTTGGTGCCCTGTTTCCCCACCCCAGTTATGCCACTGAAGCTGAGCATATCCCCATACAGTGCATCTGTAAGAACAGATTGAGATTCTAGGCCCTTGAACTCTCCTGTGTCAGCCTAGTTAACCAGGGTAGTTAACTAGGTTTGATTTCAAAATTGTGAAATTACTGGGCGAGGGCTTGGTATTTCTAATGAAATGCAATTACCATGTCTTTCATATCCTGTGGAATACAATGCCAGTAGAGGCATCACCTTTACAAAAAGGAAAATGAGGTACACAGTTGATGGAGGATCAGAAAATTATAGTTCCAAGGTTATTTGGCAAATAATTTAAATATGAGGCATTTGTTATTCTCATTCTAGTTGTCATAATAATGAATTTGTTTTATGTTATTTTTCATTCTCTTTACAATTTGTTACAAGAATACACAATTAATATTTTAATTATTGTTATATTTTTAAGTCTGTGGTATGGGGTTGTAAATTATGCTACTTTGAACTCTCTAATGTTCTGTTATTCAATTTTCTGGCTGGCTGTTCTTGTCCTCCTATCTGCATGCAATAATATAAAATTTAAATGTCTCCAAATGCATTTTATAAAAATGTGCAAAGCCTTTACCAGTAGACTGATATATGTGCAACAAATACAAAACCGCCGTACTGGATATTAAATAGATGAAACCAACTTGCATCCTCATATGTGAGATACTTCTATGAGACACTAACATTGGTATATATAAGCACTCTATGGCCACATTCAAATAAGTGAGCATGTGCCAGTTGCAGTGCCTCAAACCACTTTAAGATGCCACAAGAGTCATCCTAAGTGTGAAAAAATGTTCCCTGCACTACATATTTACACTGCGGGCTCTAAATTTGATACCAGGAAATCCTGGTATCAAACCCCCCTCCACAAAGCCCTCCCGCAAAAACAAACCAGAAAAAAGTGGTGCAGGTGTAGCAGAAAGCCCCCTTTTCCTCTTGCCTGCATTTGCTCTTCCCTTTTTGGATATGTTTCTCTTTTTCTACCTTTTCTTCCTTCCTCTCTCTTTCACTTTAAGATAAGGAATTGTGTTTTAAAATTTGTGTGTGTGCATTTTGTATCTCCCCTTGTATTTTGGTATTTTTATCTATTTGTGTGCCATGGCATTTGTAGCTTATATTTTATACTCCTCACCTTTCAACTTTCAACTGAATGTATTTAGTTTCATAAGTAAGTTATACATTGTAACAATGTTAACAAGGGCAGGAATCAAACTGCCCTTCCCTGCATCAGGCTGGCCCCTGAAAGAGCGAGTGAATCAGTGATTGAATGTGTAACACTGTAGCACAGCAGACAGCAATTAACACCTGGGACACTGCAGATCAACCAATGGAAGAATTCAATAGAAGATAATGTAACAACCAGGAAATCTCTAAACCTCACTGATCAAGGGCTAGAAGCCCTGGCCTGAGTTAATAAACGCTGGGGACCAACTTTTGGGCTGAATATCTCCAGATCACTCCCAGAGCCCTATTCAAAATTCATCAACGGACTCCCAAACTAAAAGGCAGTGAAAAGTGACCCTCGGTGGCACCCTCTTGATCTCCAACTCGACCAGACCTGTCCAGCCAGAAGGACCAGCCGGTGACCCCCTTCTGGAGGATAACACCACGCTGAAAGAAGCCTTGACTGGCCATCGACGGCAGACTCCATCGCTTGTAGGATAGGTATACCTGACTCTGTAGCTTGCTACTGTGTGTGTGTGTATGTGTGTGCATGTGTGTGTGTGTGTGTGGGGACCAGCCCCAAGGTTTATGATTTAACTCATTACAGTGTTTCAATCTGCCTAATAAACCAGAATTTTAAGGATCCCGAGTTGGACATTTGTAGCCAACACAGGGTATTCTCCTGAAGCATGCCCAGAGGCAACTGGAGGCTGGGTTCTTCAAGGAGACACTCTGGCACCCAGCCAGTACATCTCTATGACTGCCCCATGCCCCTACTGCTCCAGCAAACTGCCTCAGCATGCTGGAGCAAATAGGAGTGGGGCAAGGCTGCAGCGGTGGATTGACCCAGGCTCTGTCCCCAGTAAGTAGGGATGTGGGGGTGGAGGGACTATGGGGACAGAGGGGATTGCTCGGGAGGTGTAGGTATCCCATCTGCCTTCATGCATGGCGTATACTTCCCCCGCAGCAGCAGCAGTCATCAAGGCACCCATGCCTGCTCCTGGTAGGGAGCTAGTAGGGTAGTCAAGGGCTGCGGGTCAGGAGTGAGTGGCACTGGGGGGCTCTGAGTTGGGAGTGAGGAGCAAGGGCAGGGGCAGGGCACCAGCATATCAGTGCTTCTCAGCTCCCCAGATCCTGGGGGCAGGGGCAGCTCTGATTTTTTCTGTCAAAAACACCAAAAGCAAATGCCAAATGATGACAGAGGTACTGGTAGGTTTCCAAATACCTTTAAAATGGTAAATATCTCAATAAAACATTGCCCAATTGATCTCTCTATATAGTGGCATTTTATTTTAATTGTGGAAGAACATGGATTTTGGGTATTTTAATGAGAGAATTTGGATTTTTTTTAATCAGAGAATTTGCTATTTTTAAACAGGGAACACCAGGCTCTCTGCTAGTGAGGCAAGTGGTGGGACCTGAGCAGAGGAGCCTCACCAAAGTGTATGTTCAGGCATGTGTGCTGAGGCACAAATCTCTGGCACAAATTTATGCCGCTGCTATTTGAGCTGCTGCAAGCGCAAGTACCTGCATGTGTGGATGCACCCTATAAGGTTGGGTTCAACAGTGCATAAAATATAGCTTTAAAAGTGAAAGTGTAAATTAATCTCTCAAACCTTGAACATCTCAAAGACCATTTATATCATGAGATTATATGTTACAATAAGACCATGTTAAGAACACTTAGAACCTAAGTGATTGTACATTAAAGCTCATTAGGAAGTGCTAAGTGCCCTCTAGGCATCTTAACCTTATGCCACTTTGGGCGAGGATGAATGGGAAGCCAATGAGTGGGCAGGAAGAGAAAAGAGGCCATAGGACTGGAGGGCAAGAGGAAGGAGTGGAGGGGGGAAGAGAGAGGAGGGAGGAGGAGCAGGTGGGCAGGGAGCTGCTGAGCTGTCCCTGGTCAAATTATCCCCTCCACCCCCTGCCATCAGTCACCAGATCACCCTGTCCATCCCTGGAACACACCCCTGGCCACTCCAACACTGCCCCCCCTGCCCCCAAATCACTGGTCTGATATCCTTTTTGCCCCACAAACCACTTCCTGCTCTACTAAGCACCCTCTCTGCCCCCTATCAGGATGCAGATTGCCTCCATGCCCCCTGCTTGGCTCCTCCACCCCTGTATTGCCCCCCCTGCTGCCCCAATCTGAGGGTGGAGGGGCTGATGGCAGGGCAGAGTGGGCAATTCAGGGACCAATTGGGGTGAAGTTGGGGGGGGAATCAGGGTGGAAGGAGGGTGATCCAGGGGTGGAGGGAATGATTAGCGAGCAGAAGGTGATCCAGGGCCTAATGGAGGCTGGGAGACAATCCAAGTGGTGCATGGGAGCCCCTTCCCCCTGACTCTCTGGTCTATACTGTGGCTAGAGATGTGGCAAGCAGGGCAGCTCCTAGCTATGCCCCTGCTCACCAGCCCTCTAGCAACAGGTCTGAGCAGTGCACATCAGAAAGGGTGTTGACCCTTAATGTATGACTGTTCACAGCATATGCTAACTTGAACACAGTGTAATGTGATTCAGACTTTGCACGTGCTAACTTTAGTACGTAATTTCACTCATAGGTAGGTGGTGTCCTGCAGAAACTCTCAATTCCAAGACTTTATGCAACAGCTCTCTATGTTAAGGAAGCTACACATCCCTGCACACTGATATTGGTGACCAGGGTGGATAACTGGAGACCCTCTGGGTTAAAATCCATGGGGAACATGGCACAGGGGACACAATGATGGGAGTCTACTACAGACCTCCCACCCAAAGTCAAGAGCTTGACCAGGAGTTCACCTGGGAACTGGCTGAGGCCGCATGCTCCAGGACCATGGTTGTCATGGGTGACTTCAACTACCTAGACATCTCGTGGGAGGATCACTCAGCAAAATCCGAGTGGTCGCAAAGCTTCCTATCATGTGTGGATGACCTCTATCTGACCCAAGAAGTCTACGGGCCAATGAGAGGTAAAGCGCTGCTTGACCTGGTACTGGTAACTGGGGATGACCTAATCAGTGACCTAATGATCGATGGGAAGCTGGGTGACAGCGCCCACGAGCTGATCACCTTCACCATCTGCCATAAAGCTGGCAAGTCAGTCAGCAACATTGAAGTCCTTGACTTCAGGAAAGCTGACTTTGACAAGCTCAGGAGGCTTGTCAATGAGGCCCTAAGGGACCACGACCCCAGGGGGAGGGGAGTTCAGGACGAGTGCTTGCTCCTCAAGGGAGCAATCCTCAATGCACAAGCTAATTCTATTCCATCTTGGAGGAAAGGCAGCAAGAGGGCACAGCAGCCCCCCTGGCTCTCTAGGGATCTAGGAGACCTCCTGAGGCTAAAAAGAAAGGCCTACAAAGGATGGAGGGTGGGATTCACCTCCAAGAAAGAATATTCTGCACTGGTCCGGTCCTGCAGGGAGCAAAACAGTAAAGCCAAGGATGCAACTGAACTCCAACTAGCTTGGAGTATCAAGGACAATAAAAAGTCCTTTTTCAGATATGTGGCGAGCCAGAGGAAAAGCAAGGGCAACATTGGACCCCTGCTAAACCAGATTGGAGAACTGACAACCGACACCCAGGAAAAAGCCAACTTGCTAAATGGGTACTTTGCGTCAGTCTTTCACCAGTCCCACGGGACGCCCCTGCCCATTACGGGGCAGGGGGGCCTGGGTGAGGGAGATTCCTTACCCTCCATCAATGCTGAGCTCATGAAGGACCACCTTGAGAGGCTGGATACCTTCAAATCAGCTGGCCCTGACAATCTATACCCCAGGGTACTCAAGGAGCTGGCAAACACCGTAGCCCAGCCCCTGGCAGAGATCTTTGAGAACTCCTGGTGCTCTAGTGAAGTGCCTGAAGACTGGAAGAAGGCCAATGTGGTGCCTATCTTCAAGAAAGGGAGGAAAGTGGATCTGGCAAACTACAGGTCCATCAGCCTGACCTCTATCCTGGGGAAGGTCTTAGAAAAGTTTATTAAAGAGGCCATCCTTAATGGACTGGCCGACACCAACATCCTGAGAGAGAGCCAGCATGGGTTTGTTGCAGGTACGTCTTGCTTGACCAATCTCATCTCCATCTACGACCAGGTGACCTGTCACCTGGACAAGGGAGAGGAGATTGATGTCATATATCTTGACTTCAAAAAAGCCTTCAATCTGGTATCCCATGATGACCTCTTGGCAAAACTGGCCAACTGTGACCTTGGGTCCACCACGATCTGCTGGCTGGGAAATTGGCTCCATGGTTGGACCCAGAGGGTGGTAATAGACAGAAGTCAATTGTCATGGTGCCCTGTGACCCGTGTGGTCCCTCAAGGTTCTGTCCTTGGACCTATATTATTCATCATCTTCATTAATGATGTGGACTTTGGCATCAGAAGCGGACTGGCCAAGTTCTCTGATGACACCAAACTCTGGGGCAAAGCATCCACACCTGAAGACAGGAGGGTGATCCAGGCTAACCTGGACAGGCTCAGCAAATGGGTGGACAAGAACCTGATGGTGTTTAACACTGAAAAATGCAAGGTTCTCCACCTTGGGAGGAAAAACCTGCAGCATCCTTATAGGCCTCGGCAGTGCTATGCTGGCTAGCACTACGGAAGAAAGAGACTTGGGGGGCATCATTGACCACAAGATGAACATAAGCCTTCAATGTGATGCCGCGGCTAGTAAAGTGAGCAAAACACTAGCTTGCATCCACAGATGCTTCTCAAGCAAATCCCAGGACGCCATTCTCCTCTTGTACTCAGCCTTGGTGAGGCCGCAGCTGGAGTACTGCATCCAGTTTTGGGCCCCACAATTCAAAAAGGGTGTGGAGAAGCTTGAGAGAGTCCAGAGGAGAGCCACATGCATGATCAGAGGTCAGGAAAACATACCTTATGACGACAGGCTGAGAGCTATGGGGCTCTTTAGCCTGGAAAAGCGCAGGCTCAGGGGTGATCTGATGGCCACCTATAAGTTTATCAGGGGTGACCACCAGTATCTGGGGGAACGTTTGTTCGCCAGAGCGCCCCAAGGGATGACAAGGTTGAATGGTTATAAACTACTGCAAGACCGTTTCAGGCTGGACATAAGGAAGAATTTCTTTACTGTCTGAGCCTCCAAGGTCTGGAATAGCCTGCCATTGGAGGTGGTTCAAGCGCCTACATTGAACACCTTCAAGAGAAATTTGGTTGCTTACTTTGCTGGGATCCTATGACCCCAGCTGACTTCCTGCCCCTTGGGCAGGGGGCTGCACTCAATGATCTTCCAAGGTCCCTTCCAGCCCTAATGTCTATGAAATCTATGTGAGGAGAGTTAAGAGAGGTCATAGACATCGACAATGCTAGGGGACAATGAGGGGGAGGGGGTGGGCACATGCCCACCCTGAGACTGGCTGCTGCCGAACCCACCGCTGGCTTTTGCAGGCAGTTGCTGCTCACCACCTGCCCTCCCTTACCACTGATACCACTGCTGGCATCTATGGGCAGTCTCCACTTGCTGCCGCTGACACTGATGCTGGCATCTGTGGGTGGTTCCCACTTGCCGCTCACTGCTATGGTGCTCCCCCAGTCTAGGGAGGCACCACTTGTTCATGGTCATTGAAGACAACACACTGCATGGGGAAGCCACCTAAGCTAGCAAGTCAAAGTTGCCAAGGAGAGTTGTGATGAATCAGATGAATGACTCAAGCATAAGACTATACTGACACATATGTTTAGTGATCATATGCTTGAAGCTCAACCCCTGAAAGAATAAGACGTCTAACACTGGGCTGCATTGGTGACACATAGGGGGTGCATGCAGGTGCAGGTGCACGTGCACACCATGAGTTTGGCAGTGCACCCCCTGCAAAAAGTACTGTCAACACTGCTACTGGTGCCTGTGGGAGATTGCCACTTGCCATCCCCCACCTCGCCACTGACACTCCCAGATGGTCTCCGATCACCGCTGCCCACTGCTGCTGCTGCCAGTGGGTGGGTGGTCACCAACTGCTGGTCAGCACTTGCCACCCCCCACTGCCATCACTGCTGTGGCCGCCTGTGGAAGCTCCCTGCTCGCCGTCACCATGCCCTTGCCACCGCCACCTGCAGCAGTCGCCATGCCCCCCCAGCCTTTGGTGACATGTGACGTTCATGCTGGAGTGGATGAGGCACTTCCCTCCACTCTAGATTTATACCTTGATTTAGGTATCTAAGCCAGGTCAGTATGTCCTTGCACAGAAGAGAACAAGAGGGGAGATTTCATCCTTATCCTGAGTAGCCTACTTGGAATGCAAGATATTTGAGTTTAAGCCCCTCCTCTGGCCAGTTCAGAGCAGGGCTTTGCACCTAGATTTCATGCTTCCCAGAATCCTGCTTATTCCTTGGTTATAATCTGTCATTAGGTGGGTCTTCCTCTGCTGAAATTATTCCACTTTAAATAAATTACTTAAATATTCATTGGAGCAGGGACTGGAATCTGCTAGAAGAATAGCCTAACCACAAGCTATAGCACCTCATTCACACCCTTTCCCAATGCCCAGGGGCACAGACAGAAGTGACAATTTTCACCCTATCTGGCCACACAAAGCAGTTTATAGCCATGAGTAAACACAAGTGCACAGCTGCGAAAGCTTCAAAAATGGCTAATTGGGTGAAAATCTGCCACCCTCATTGCATGGCAGGTTAGATGAAGACTTTTCAAAACAGGGCATGTAGTATAACTTCTGCCTACCAGCCTTGAGCTGTTTTCAGAATGGGAGGGGAGAAAAGGAGTGGAGGGAGTTTGGTTTGGGGTTTTTTTTAGCCCCTGCTGGAGAGTGGGGTGGGTGTCTTGGAGCTTCCCCTCCCCCTCAAGGTGGGGGGGGGTCCAACACACTGACCCCACTGTCCAGTGTAGGCTGGGGAGACCCTAGAATGAGCTCCCTCCACTCCCTTTCTCCCCTTCCATTTTGAAAACAGCTCAAGGCTGGCAGGCTCCCTTTCCCCCTCCCATTCTGATATAGGGACAGGCTGGGAGAGAGGAGGAGCTGTTGCTAGGGGAAGCAGGCCGCAGGCTGCAGCCAGCAGCTAGTTTCCCTTCCCCATTGGAACCAACAGTGAACTTCTGTTTGTTCCAGGAGATCCTTGTAACTCAGAAGGCTTCCTGCAAAGCGGTCTCAGTTACAGCAGGGAGCTGCACTTCTGTCTGCATCCCAGGTGACTAAGTCAGGAGCTTGAGTTTGAAGTTAAGAGGACTTAGATGCCCAAACAGAGAAAGTGCTTTTGAAAAATGTTATCCAGTGGTCCGTAGCGACTGAGAGAGTATATTTTAATAAGCAAGTTTGATTTGGAACAAAGTATCAAATTTCTGTCTCAACTGAAACTACAGTGCAATAAAAAAAATAAATCAGAGCATTTAAATTACAGCTCTGTAAATGTGTGGGTGATTTGTGGCTGACAGCTTAGCAACTGACAGGGTTTTGCCTGAGCTGACTTTATTTCACAACACGATACTCTTTTCAATGAAGATTATTTACATTACTTTACCACAATAAGGATATGATTAATAGTGTGTATCTGTATATTCCTGTTCAGAAAACAAAGCACTGTCAGAACAGAAGTAGGGTAACCTACAACTAAACTGTAGATAAAGCCAGAAAACAGAAAAAAGCCTGAACTGTTATACTAACCAGAAATAAAAAAATTCAGATGTTCTTTTTGTAATATATCAACTGTTTTCTACCAGCGGGATAAGATTTTGTCTGCTGTAGGGATGAATATGAAAAACGAGAAGAGTGAAATTTGATAAATCAGATCTTACAGTTCAGGAGATCGAAATCCCAGAACAAATCAATACAAGAATGTCCCCTACCATGTAACTCCTATTCATAGCATCATAGCTGTTGTTTGTTTCTTTTCAATAATGCTAACATTGATTAGAACTGAAGTAGAGTGCTCTCAGGAGAATAAAATATTTGTAAACAAAGGATTTTTATTTCATTATAAAGCTGTTAGACCTGGAGCACTGGCTAAATTCCAATATGGGTAATTACAGTCTGTCTACCTAAATTTTCTCTTCAGCCTTAATTGGAAATTATATTTTCTTAATTTCCTGTCCTAAATTGTGGTGCACTACTGCGGTGTGCTGTTGTATCAGTGCAGTGTTCCACCCCAGAAATATCTGCACTGCATAAAGCATATTTGCATTCTTCTGGATGAAAGAATCAGATATGGTGATTCTAAATGTAAGATATCAAATAACAATAGGTATAACTGAAATGAGGTTTTCATTATGAAGTCCTTTAAACTTGCTTTTTCAGACAGAAATAACAGGAACCCTATGGGTCAAGAGACGGGGAGAGCATAGGGAAGGGGATTTGACTGTAGGAGCTTATTACAACCTCCAAACTGAGAGAAACAGCTCGACCAGGAATTCTCTGGAGAACTGGCAGAGGCTTCATGCCCTCGGAGCATGGTCATCATGGGTGACTTCAACTACCCAGACATCTTGTGGGATGAGCACTCAACCAGATCCGATTGCTCACAAAGCTTCCTCAATTGCATTGATGAGCTCTACCTAACTCAAGAGGTTTATGGGCTGACCAGGGGCAAGGCACTCCTAGACTTGGTTCTGGCAAAAGGGGACGATCCAGTAAGCAACCTGAGGATTGAAGAGAAACTGGGTGACAGTAACCAGGAGATGATCACCTTCTCCATCCACTGTAAGTCAGGGAAATCATCCTGTAGGGTAGAAAGCCTTGATTTTAGGAAATTTAGAAGATTGGTTGGCGAGGCCCTGTGGGACCATGGTCTGATGAGGGAGGGAGTACAAGGTGAGCGGTCGCTCCTCAAGGAAGTTATCCTAAATTCTTAAAGGAAGTCCATTCCCTTTTGAAATAAAGGCAGAAAAAGGGATGGGAGACTCCCTTGGCTCAGCCAGGAAGGCATGGATCTCCTGAAATTAAAATGTGAAGCCTACAAGGGATGGAAGTCAGGAATAACTACCAAAGATGAGCACCCAGCAACAGCCTGCACATGTAGGGAGCAGATCAGGACAGCAAAAGCACAAACCAAGTACAAATTGGCAACCGAAATCAAGGACAACAAAAAGTCCTCTTTAGATATGTAGGAAGTCGGAGAAAAAAATAATGGAAGCACGGGGCCCCTGATGAATGAAATAGGATGGATGATAACAGACACTCAGGACAAAACTGAACTGAATGATTACTTCACGTCAGTATTCCACCAGTCCAAGGGTGTTAGCCTACTTGACAGGATACAGGATGATCATGGTGGGGTGACCACCCTCCCATAGTTGGTATAGATCTTATGGGGGAGCGCCTACAAAGGCTAACTATCTACAAGTCCACAGGACTGGATGCACTACACCCGAGAGTGCTAAAAGAACTGGCTGATGTCATCACGCAACCTTGGCCAAGTTATTTGAAGACTCATGGCACTTGGGAGAGGCTCCAGAACACTGGAAGAAGGCCAATGTGGTGTCTTTCTTTAAGAAAGGGAGAAAGGAGGACCTGGGAAATTACAGGCCACTTGGTTTGATCTAATTCCCTGGTAAAATCTTGGAGAAAATGATCATTTAATCCATTATAAACAAGCTAACAGAAGGCAATATTCTGAAGGATAGTCAACATGGCTTTGTTATGGGAAGGTCATGCCAGACCAACCTCATTTCCTTCTACGATCAGGTAACTCACCACCTGGATAGGGGAAATTAGGTTGATGTCATATACTTGGACTTCAAAAAGGCCTCTGACCTGGTCTCCCACAATGTCTTCATGGTAAAATTGTGAAAATGCGGCCTTGACTACTTTACGGTCTGGTGGCTATGTAACTGGCTCTGTGGTAGGACCCAGAGAGTATTGATTGATGGAACAGTCATGGCAGAGGGTGACCAGTGGCATTCCTCAGGGTTCAGTACTCAGACCAGTGCTTTTCAACATGTTCATCAACGATTTGGATTCGGGTATTAAAAGCGAATTGGCAAAGTTCTCTGACGACACCGAAGTGTGGGGAAGTGTGGCGATGCTCAGTGACAGGCTGGCATTACAGGCTGACCTGGAAAGGCTTGCAAGGTGGGCAGACCTCAACCTGATATTGTGTAATACAGAGAAACTAAGAAATAACCCATAACATATTTACAGGCTTGGCAGTGCTACGCATGCCAGCACCACAACTGAACAAGACCTGAGTGTTGTGATAGACAACAAAATGAAAATTAGCCACCAATGCGATGCTGTAGCTGGCAGAGCTAATCAAACACTGCCATGCATCTACCGAGTTATCTTGAGCAGGGCTAAGGATGTCATCCCCCCGCTCTACTCAGCCTTGGTGAGACTGTAACTGGATTACTGTGTCCAGTTCTGGACACCGCACTTCAGGAAGGATGTGGAGATCTTGAGGGAGTCCAAAGGAGGGCCACGTGCATAATTAGACGCCTTGAGACCAGGTTAGATGAGGAGAGGCTGAAAGACTTGGAAGTGTTCAGCCTGGAGAAAAGAAGACTCGGAGGTGACTTGGAGGCAGCCTATAAGTACATAAGGGGCATACATCAGGGCCTGGGGGAACATCTATTTACCAAGGCCCCCCCAGGGGAGGACAAGAACTAACGGGCACAAACTGATTGAAGATTGCTTCAGGCTAGATGTAAGGAAAAACTTCTTTATAAGTCGAGTGCCAAGGGTTTGGAACAGGGTCCCCACAGAGGTGGTGCAGTCACCCACCCTTGCAATCTTTAAAAAGTGTCTCGACAACCATCTGGCTGGGATCATCTGATCCCAGCAGTCTTTCCTATCCAAGTACAGGGGGGCTGGACCTGATGATCTGTAAGGTCCCTTCCAGCCCTTAACAACTACGAAACTATGAAACAATTGTTGCTTTTTTGGTGCTACTGTCCCCAAATTCCAATTTCATGATTAATTCTCAACAAAACGTTCTCCCAGCTTTCTCAACAAAAATAATTTTTGAAGTTCCCATAAGTTTGTTTGGAGACTGCTAAATCAGCTTTTTCAATCCCATAACAACATTAGTATCAAAGCATTCACATTTACCTTTTCAATATGAATGAACTTACTGTTGTGCTTTGTACCACAAGCTAAAAAAGGCAGATTTAAAATTAACTCCTGACTGATAATTCTTTATTTCCCATGTGTGAGGCAGAATTTACAATAGAAGAATCTTGTTATCATTTTGGGTTTGATGAGAACATGTACAGCAGATGCTCTTAACCATCAACATTTGACTTTTTCTGTCCAAAATCAGCCAGGCACCCTTAGTGATGTTCTAGAGTTTAAAAAAAAAATGTAACAGTAAAAAGAAAACTGGTATTAATTTCTAGTTTTTGTAAATAGATTGCTTGTGGATAAAGACTCTCAATCTCATGAATGTAACAATAACATCTGATCTGAAGTCAGTTCAGTTAGGATCCTCCCTCTCCAGTTTGTTAACATAACAATCAGTAATCATAAGACAATGGAAATTTAAAAAAGAAATACATTCCTATGTGTACCTCTTAAAATCCCTAGGTTAAGTATGAATAACAACAGGGGTAACAAAAGAAATGTGAAACCGCATACAATTTGCAAGGAGAAGCAACCTTTGTGTAGATGAAAAGAATTCTAAATAACAGCATTATGCATGGAGGCATCTGCTCCTTACCAGATTCTATTACTATTCCTGAAGTGAATGCTTGTTTCGAGAGGCACTTGAGGTTGTGAGGTCCATACATTGTTAACACTTATTTTTATACTATTTTCTTGCTTCTGTGTGTTTGGTTTTATTAATTACGTGTTGAGGGTAACAAACAGTTCACTCCATGCACATAAGAAATAAATCCCTACTGGTCCTCTACTATACAGTAATTTAAAGCACAACCAAAAATAAAAAAAAAGAGTCTAAAGCAGGTCCTGGGTGATTATGAGGCAGCCAAGTCCAAAAATATTACTCCCAAAAAATCCTGCTCAGTGGCCACCTAACTCTCGAGGTATCTTAACTCTCTAGGCTTTAGGTCAAAAACTGCGAGTTTTGATTTGAAAGTTCCAAAGATTTTGCAGTTCTCCTTCTGCCCAAAAAGTGCCAAGTCTGAGCATCTGTGTGCCTAGTTCCCAGAAACTAGGTGGAACAATATCTAACTCCCTTGATGATATGCTCTTAATGTGACTAACACATGCTTCCAGCATTGAATTTGGCACACAACACAGAGGCCATAGGGTGAGAGTGGATACTGCCACTTGCCTTCTATATAAAATTCTGTTGGTTAGGACACTTGTACATAGGGTAGCGTTCAGCCAGAGTAGATCAAACCCACATCTGGTAGTACTCAGGTAAGTGCCCTAAATATCATGTGCCTTCCACCCTCCTGTTGAACCTGGGCCACTGTATAGAAGGGAATGCAAAATGCATGTACACCAAAAAGAGAGCAAACAAGAGGGAATATCACTCTGTGGGCTAGTTTTAAGGCACTTAGCTGGAAGAGAAGGCCCTGAGTTTCAGTCTGTACCAGTTCCACTACCCTCACCACCATCTCCTCCTCCTCCAACCACATTGTAAAAAGAATGAGCCCTGTTTTATTTTTTCAGGCAACAGCAATAGCTGCCCACCCTCAGGAAAGGACTCAGGGGCTATAAATCTTGGGTAACTCCAGGGTGAAGAAGGAGTTTATGGCATGTCTGACTTTACAGAGTTTTTCATTGGCTTGCCCTAGTGGTTCCTCAGTTAGAGTGTGAGGCTTTGGATTGCCCTTTTGAGGCACTGTATAGGAAATGTAGACTGCCCTCCAGGACAAGTTGCCTAGAATTGAGGCATTGTGGTACCTAACTTGAAGGCCCCTAAGTCCTTTTATGGATCTAGCCTTTCCAGCCATGCAGAGTGTGTGTCCCATACTCCCATTTTAGAAAAATGTTCACACATGTAAGAGGCACCCATTATGCAAAACACTGGAGAATCCAACTCCTGCTATGTGCATACAGGTTTTCCTTCCTGTCCTACAGAATTCCACATGGTGTTGTCCAAATTCTGTCTAAGTCAAGTTAAATGAAATCTATTACATGGATAAAATGTAATCTATATACTTGAAGACCCATTCTCATTAACAGTGTTTTAATTCAGCCAACTTTCAGCACTATTTATTTCAATCCTCATTTAAATTGTATCAGACAGAGCAATGTTTATTGTTTACTGATTGTTGAGAAAAACTTCATGCAGCTCCAATTAAATCTTAATCTTTGGAGTGGACAACTGAAAAGACCTCCTAATTCATTGATCTCTGGCCACTGACACATGTGGAAAAGGGCCTCTGTAGTCTATCTTAGGTACACTTAAGGTATGCTTGCTTGGTTTACTGAGTGGTAAAGATCTATGAAAGGGGAAGGGAAAGATTGACTTCCATTTCAATGCTCTGTTGTAGCAAAGGGTATTACTCTAGATTATTCATGTAGGCACTGTATTCAGCAGAATCTGAACATCATCAAGACTATAGAATAGGGTTGTCAAACAGACGACCCACAGAGCTGCTCTTGACTATAGAACAGGTTGGCAAACATATGGCCCACAGAGCTGCTCTACCCATCCCACTGGATTACCAGAAGGACACTGGAAGTTGGGAGTATGGGGTGGCAGTGGAGGCAGCAGAGCACGCAGAGGTGGTAGTAGAAGCAGCAGAGCACATACTGGAGGCAGTGGCAGCAGCAACAATAATGGCAGCAAAGCATGTATCAGGGCCTCTGCCACCACATCCTTCATGCTGGAGCCAGAGCTTGAGCTGCTGTTGCAGCAGAGAACACACAGTGGTGACAGCTCCAGCTCCAGTATAGGGCACATGGCAGGGTCTACAGTCACTGCTGTTTGCTCTGCTGCCTCCACCATCACCTCCATATGCTGTGCTGCCACTGCATGCTCTGCTGCCATCGCTGTTGTATGCTCTTCTACCTCTATCACTACGGTGTGCTCCACAGCAGCCACCACTGCTATGTTGTGTCCTGGGCTGGATCTAGCCCACAAGGAGCCGCACAGTCCAGATCCAGCCCAGGGCACAAGGCGAGTTTGACATTCCTGCTATAGAACATGGGCTTCCATATATATGTAGAGATATACAACTCACGTCTTTCCAATAAAAGACAGAAGTGAACTTGGAAATGAAAGAAGAAATCTTGGGAGCAAAGGGTAATTGTTCAATTATTATTACCGTCTAACCAATACAATGTACTGCTTTAGATAAAGGATAATGATAAGGGACTCAGTAATTTCACTGAAGCTAGCTGAATGAACCTCTAACTTTGGATTAACTTAATGTCAAAGCACTGCCTCTCTCTCCTCAGGTCTAAAATGGGATGGCTAAAGTAGCCTGGTTTGCCTTGCAGGGGTTTTGCTGAAGAATGCTGAGCAGTGGTTCAGGCTCACTATCCCCACAGAATTTCAAAATATGATCTTTGTAGTAGTAAGATGGAAACTGTGGCAGAAATCAGAAATGAGCAAATTTATGAGGCATTTTTCTTCTTCTTGGTCAGGGAGTTACAGGACAGCACTGTAAACATACACAAACCCTCAGAACTTACAGTTTTTACTTTAGAGACTGACAGACTGGAAAGTAAGAAAGAATAAGTTACCCTACTGTATTACGTACCTTTGCAGGTTACACAGACCGTGTATAATGGCACTTATGAACACATTACTCTCTGCTTACAATGCTGCCTCAAGTAAAGCAACTGATTATGTTATACACTTCATAAAACAAGATTTTAATAAAATATTTTAATAACCTCTTGTATTATAGTAGCTTCAAGTCAAGAAGTGGTCACATAAATTAGAAAAGTATATAATGAAATTTTTATATCATCATAAGGTCCTATAAAATTTATCTAGCATATTTTCCATACTGTGCTGTAATTAGGGAGGAAAGAGAAGATACAGTGCTAAGAATGCAGGTACTGTCCAAAAAACCCAACCCCAGTTAGATGCATCTTTTTCCTTTAACTGTGTTAGAGAACAATACTGATTCTATTATGGGCATGTGTAGACAAAATGGGGGCCCTAAATTGAAGTGGTGGGTTTTAAAAAACACCGCTTCAATTTAGGACTGATTAAACTCCCGTGTCATGCACACACCCCACTGACTTACCTGCCTCTCTGGTGGGGAGGGGAGGGCGGGCTGCCAGTGAGCAGAGCAATCCCTGGGCTGTGTGGTGCTTCCCTCTGCAGCAGAGGTGCTCCCTCCCTGGGGGCACCCACCAGCAGGCACCTGGCTTGGGTGATCCCGGGGGGCACTGCAGCTGTGAAGGGAAGCACTGGGCCCCTGCACAGCTCAGGCAGGCAGGTTCCAGGGTAGAAAAAAAAAAGATCAGGCTCGCTGCTTTTCTTAGGCAGAGCCTGCTTTCCCACGCTGCTGCCAGGCTGCCTGCAGGGCTTTCTGCAGAGCCATAGAGCTTTACAGAGCCCGGTGCTTCACTCTGTGGCTGTAGGGGCAGCAAGCTAAAACTCCTCAAAGGAGGAGTGCTACACCCCAAGTCATTTAAAGCACATTACGCCGCTGAATTTCCTACAGTGGCTGGAATGAATGTACAATATGTCACCAAGGTGTACAAACACTGACACCATTAAAGCAGTACAAAAGCATTTAGCCCATTTTAAAGTGTTGTGCACACACGCCTCTTGTTTCGTCTACACACATGCCTTTCTCACTAATCTCTTCCCTCTGCAGAGGTACTTAAATCTTACATAAGCTAACTATCATGTGAGACTACACAGAGAAGACAAGAGAAAAGTTTCTTCCCACTGCCAAGTAAGACAGTTTGTCCTAATAGTAGGCTCTTGAAAAATTTGGAAACAGCCATATTAATCAATGAAAGAAAAATGAGAAATTTAAATACTTGGATAATAGGGAATTAGCTGGACAAAGCAGTTTAAGTTAACTCCAAGATGGTGCATTGCCTAAAGGAAGTACTGAATCATTTATATTGAGAGGAAAAGTTCAGTCAGTCCCAAAGTCCAAGAAAAGAATATTCTCCAAGAAAAAAAAAAGAAGGTTTCTGCTACCAAAATGTGGTATAAATGTCTCTATCTACATAACAGGTGTCTGGCCTTTGCTTGAGTAGTCCTCCTTTTTCTGATCCTATATGCGCCTCCCACATATGTGCCCCCATATCTGAATAAATAAGCCTAAAGAAGAAAGATAACTGGGCCACAAACATACATACAGAAATGTTTTATTTTAGTACAGCTCCCATCACCATGGCCTGACAAACTTTTGCATGTTTAATGATAAGGCCCCTTGCAGTGTTGTCTGCTCTTGTGAGTCTATCAAGATACTCATGCTTAGGGTTTGTTTTTCCTTGTCTCTTGAAGATACAATGACAAGCACTCACCTTGAGAATAATTTCTTACTTCAGCTACAGGGGAAAGGAGGGGACGAGCAGCAGCAGTGCTCATCCCCTGAGCTCTGGAGCCGTGCGAAAGGAGTGGTTCTTGCAAATTCAGCTGGTGAGCTCACAGTACATGTGGGGCTCTAGCAAGACCTGTGCTGACCAGGTGGAGAGCTCAGAGAGTTCACTGTGCATGTGCCACACGGCTGAAGGGAGGGGGCATGGCCATAACACTTGCCTTCCCCCCTCCCCTGATCTGTCCCTGGCTACCATTCTGTGATTTGGGGGGATAGACACAGGGGCTGGGAGAAGCAGCAGAAACCCTGGAAAAAGTATATATGGAGAATGAAGGGGGTAAGGTATTGATAGAAAGGGGGCAGATTTAGTGGGTGCAGAAAGAGGCCAAAAGAGTGCAGAGGATAAAGATGGGTGGGAGCTGGAGGGGCTGGATGGCACCTTTTTCCCCAGGCAATGGAGGCAAGGGATGGGGGCAGGACACATTTTTGCAAGTATATCTTTGCAGATAGATTTTGGTACTTATGAGCTATCACACACTTGGTGGTGGGGGCAGGGAATGATGAACAGAGAAGCCAAGTGACTTGCCCAAGACCATAAAGGTAGTCTGTAAGGATTTGAACCCAGGTCTCTTAGGTCTAGGCTAGTGCCTTTGCCATAGGATCATCCATCCTCATCCATTAGAGCTCCTAAACTTGGAGTGATTTCTTTTTCTCTGCTGTAGCTGAATAAACCTCTGATTCCAGGTTTAAATGTGCGGCACTTGGAAACAAGTTATATTCACCACCTGATGAGTTCATTGATGTGACAGTTTTGTCAAACAAACTCACTGGAAATGTCAATTTTCATGTTTTCACAAAACGGAATTTTGCTCAAAACTAAGCATCCTGCTGTCTAAACTGCTCAAAAGACTGTTTTAAATTGCACTAGTAGCCAACAGCTCCCAAGGTAGATCTGGAGCAGAAATAGCAGATTAGCTGCTTTAATGGACTGGATCTTCCAGCCCACTATCTTACAGAGAGGGAATGGAAGTGCTCCAGAGGAAAAAATACATTAAAAAGGAGAGAAGATTATAGAAAATTGGTTTGAGGGCTATAGGGACACTTGAAGAGCTTGTCTTCATTAGGAAAAAGTGGCGTTTTTTGATGCATTGTCTATCTCATCATCAATCCTATGAGGGGCAAAGCAGCCTTGGTGCATTGGTAGTTTTACCTCAGCTACCTACTTTGACTTATACATTAAGGAGAGATTTAACTCAACCAACCCAACTCAAGGCAAAACTATCCTTTGCCTTGTCTCTATTAGGATTTACAAAAGAATTATTTTGTAAAAATAACTCACGCTTTTCTTCTGAATACACAGAGTAAGATTCACCATGATGCAGTCACAAGGGAGCATAGGAAGAGAAAACCAAGACAAATCCAATGCCCCAGTAATTAGATTCTATACATGGAAAATCTACAAACTTGTTATAATTTTCTATGCATGGAATCTAATTATTGGAAGGTCGTCTTTAAATTCATCCCCCTACCACTGCAGCAGGGAAAACCACGGTAGGAGGGCAGGCAGCCTGACCTCTGCCCCTTCCCCCACAGTGTCCCCCCTGGCACCTGCCCCCCTTCTGCCACCCCTCCTGCTCCCCATCCCCTCCTGCCTCCATCTCTTATCTCCTTGCACCTGCTGCCCCGCTGCTTGCCCCTTGGCTCTGGCTCTGCTTCAGCCTTGGGCACAGAGCACATGATCACTCCAGCCCCAACCTGGCCATGCAGCTGCTGTTGCAGTTCTGGCAACAGCTCTGGCAGGGTCCCAGAACCAGAGCCTGGGCTGGAGCTGCTGCCACAAGGACCACTGCTACTAGGCTGGGTTGAAGCCAAAGCAACTGCTGGAGCCAGAGCTGAAGGGTAAAAGGCAGGGGGTCAGAGACTGTGGGGAGGGGTAGATTGGGGAGCAGAGGATGTGGCAGCAATGGGGGCAGAGGATGGGTGGGGGGCGGGCAGCAGCTGCAGCTCTAAACCCAACCTTGGGTAGGGGCTGGAGTTGAAGCTACAACAGCCTGCCCCCTTTGCTCCCACCACCTTGCACTCAAATCCAAGAAGAGGGTCTTTCCCCTTCATGTTAAATGGGAAAAAACCTTTGTCCTGGATTTGAGTAAATACAGTAATAAGGATTTATTTTTTTCTAGTTGCTTTGTTTTATTCTGCAGCATGAATCTAGCTTTGTCCAAATCTTTGCCCCCTCCTTTTTAATCTGGCAATTTTACTGTTGAAATGCTGACCAATTCAAATCATCTGGCAAATATCAGTTACCTAAAGCAAAGGGAGAATATACCCCATTCCATTAAACTAATAGTGAAGGGGGAAAACTTTCTGTAAACACTCCTAAAGTAGCATAAAGAACAACTGAAGATCAGTACTGATAATCTACTGATAACTGACTGCACCAGAGGATAGTAGATACATGTAAAATACAGTGCAGTTGCTACAGATATGCTGGTTTGATAAAAATCCAAAATTGCACCTCTGAGGTATTCAACTATTAAGAAACTAAAGATATTTTGCCTTTGGCAAGTACTTTCATAGATTCATAGATGCTAGGGTCAGACGGGACCTCAACAAATCATTGGGTCCAGCCCCCTGCCTAGGCAGGAAACAGTGCTGAGGTCAGATGAGCACTATCCAGCCTTCTCTTAAAGTCCCCCAAGGTAGGGGAGAGCACCACCTCCCTTGGAAGCCCATTCCAATTTTTGGCCACCCTTACCATGAAGAAGTTTTTCCTGATATCTAGCCTAAATCTGCTTTCTGTCAGTTTGTGACCATTGTTCCTTGTTACCCCAAGTGGTGTCCTGGTGAACAGAGCATCTCCAATCCCTTGCTGCGCCCCCTAATGAATTTGTAGGCGGCCACAAGATCACCTCTTAGCCTTCTCTTGAGAAGGCTGAAGAGGTCCAGGTCCCTCAGTCTCCCCTCATAGGGCTTTTCCTGTAAGCCCCTAATCCTCTGGACCATTTTGAGTCCATCAACATCCTTCTTGAAGTACGGTGCCCAAAATTGAATGCAGTACTCCAACTGTGGTCTGACCAATGTCGCATAGAGGGGAAGTATCACGTCCCTGGTTTTATTAGTCATGCATCTGCTGATGCATGATAAAGTGGGGTTAGCTTTGCTGATGATTTTGTCACACTGATGACGCATGTTCATCTTGGAGTCCACTATGACTCCACGATGCCTTTCCGCTTCTGTGCTGCTGAGAGGGTCATTTCCCAGGCAGTAGGTGTGCTGGATATTTTTGCACCCTAGGTGCAGCACTCGGTACTTGTCCTTATTTCACTGCATCCTATTGTGTTCTGCCCACTTTTCTAACCTGTCCATGTCTGTCTGCAATCATTCCCTACCCTCCGGAGTGTGCATTTCATCCCACAATTTAGTATCATCCGCAAACTTGGACGGAGTACACTTCACACCCACATCGAAGTCACTGATGAGGATATTGAAGAGTACAGGTCCAAGGACTGAACCCTGCGGGACCCCACTACCCACATCCTTCCAGGTCGATACCAGCCTGTCTACTACCACTCTCTGGGTGCGACCACTAAGCCAATTTGCCACCCACCAAACCATGTAAACATCTATGTCACAGCCTCTTAATTTATTTATGAGAATGGGATGAAATACTGTATCAAAGGCCTTGCTAAAATCCAAGAAAATGACATCCACCTCTACTCCTGTCGAAGCATTTTGTGACCTGTGAGAGGGGAGGCAGGAGCACCCCAGCATGGCCCGGACCCTTGATCAGCACGCCCTGGCACTTACTGTAGGAGCCAAGATGAGCAGCAGCTGGGAGGAGAAGTGGGCATGTATGCAGACACAGACACAGACACAGGCTCAGCAGTTTTTCAGCTGCCTGAGTCTGCGTATCAGGAAGGTGTGCATATCAGGGGGTGTGGCTCCTGAGCAGTGCGGGCTGCTCAAAAGGCGGCTGGGGAACCAGCTGGCAGGGAGCTGGGGAGAGAGGAGGAGAGCACCAGCTGGGAGATGCCGGCTCTGGAGCCAGAAGGCTCCAGCCACCCAGGGAAGGAGCCAGCTGTCCACTGGGGGACCCCGACTGTTGAGACAGAAGGCAGACACCTACCAGCGATATGACCCTGTCATAAAACGAAACCAGATTGGTCAGGCATGATCTACCTGCTATGGATCCATGCTGGTTGCCCTGCTGCATTATTTTTCCTGCTGCACTCCCACAAATATGATCCTTCATAATTTTTTCAAAGACCTTCCCTGACTGGTCTATAATTACTCAGGTCCTCCTTCCTCCCCTTCTTGAAAATAGGGACCACATTGGCCCTTTTCCAGTCCTTCGGGACCTGACCCGAGTGCCACGAGTGCTCAAACAGCCGTACCAGTGGTTCCACTCTGACACCAGCCAATTCCTTCAGTACCCTTGGATGCAGCTCATCCGGGCCTGCTGACTTGAACACATCCAGTCCATCCAAGTGACTGCACCAAGTCAGCGTTGACAGATGGTGGGCTGGTATCCCTCTGATGCCCATCTAAGAACCCATTAGGAGACTTATCTTGAGCCCTGTTCAGGAACACTGAGGCAAAAAACTCATTGAATAGCTCAGCCTTGTCCCCCCTTTCTGTCACTAATTGCTCCTGCTTGTTCAGTAGGGGTCCTATGGTGCCCTGCACCTTCGTTTTACTCCCTTGCTTTGGCTTTTCTAAATGCCTCCTTGCAAATGCAGGCCAAGTAGATATACTCCTCCTTGGTAGCTTCCCTCTGCTTTCACCGCCTATATGCTTTCTTTTTTTGCCCTTAGGCTCCCCTGGATTTCCCTGTTTAGCCAAGGAAGTTTTTTGGCTCCTTTTCCCTTTTTCCCTTATACTGGGATAGTCTCCCTCTGCACCCAAAGGATTGCTTCCTTTAGAAATGACCACCCTTCCTGGACTCCCATCTCACCAATACTCTTGTCCTGCAGTGCATCATTGACTAGACTCCTAAGCACACTGAAGTTAGACTTCCTAAAGTCAAGCATTTCCACCCTACTAGTTATCTTACCCACCCTACTCCCTATGGTGAATTTATTGATTGATGGTCACTGTCCCCAAAGTGACCACGAATCTGCAGCTCCCCTACCATGTCCTCCCCCGTAGCCAACACCAAGTCCAGTAAGGCATTCCCCCTAGTGGGGCCATATACCTCTTGTGTTAGGTGAAGGTCCTGCAGTAAGAACCTACGTGAACGGTTGGATTTGGCTGAGTGCTTCTCCCAGCAGATGTCAGGGTACTTTAGGTCCCCCATGACAACCACATCCCTAGACTGTACGGCCTCTGAGAGCTGCCTCAAGAATTCCAAGTGTAGCTTTTCCGCTTGGTGTGGTGGTCTGTAGCAGACCCCCACCACCAACTCTCTTCCCCCTCGACTTCCATGTATCCTAACCCACAATGTCTCAACTTTCTCCTCCTCTGATCCCATTTTGATTAGGGTATGCATAATGCTCCTTTACATAGAGAGCAACCCCGCCCCCTTTCCTCCCTACTCTGTCTCTTCTGTACAACCTATAGCTCTCAGTGTGTACTGCCCAGCCATAGGCAGGGTCCCACCAGGTTTCCATTAGCCCCACCAAATCGGAGTTATTGTCTGCAAGCAGGAGTGTGAGTTCTTCCTGCTTGATCCCCATGGTCCTAGCATTAGTATAGAGGCACTTGAGACCCTCAAATGGTGCCTTTGGTGCACCCCCATTCTGATGCCCAAAGGGCCCCTTTGTATTTACCTGGGGTGTACTGCTGCATGTCTTGCAGTTTGTAGGTTCTAGACTCTCTCCATCTCTTGAATAAGAAAGAACAAAATGGAATCAATTTTTTCAGCAACATTATCTTCCAGAGGAAACACTTCTAGGGATAATATAAAAGCATGGTAGCCCGAGATGACCTGGGCTATTTGTGAATATAAATTAATATGTGCAGGGACACAGGGGTTCTGGGAAACACTACAGCTACTTTTTATTCCCCCTAAGAATTATTTCTGTTAATTGTACCCAAATAGAAATAGTAAGGTCTTAAACGTACTAATTCTTGGCTGAGTTATATTGGTTCAATTCTAGGTTTGCAGTGGTCTTAATTTGGCCTTTAGTTTGTGCTCAGATTGCTGTAGACAGCCTTTTTGTTTAACTAAATTTCAACTTAACTGTTCTGATAGGGAGCAAAAATAACTTAGTTCAAGGGCAGGCAATTATTTTGTCTGGAGGGCCGCTTACCAAGTTTTGGCAAGCTGTTGAGGGCTGCATGGGTAGTTCTGCCCCTGACAGGTGCCCTGCCCCTGTTGGCCATCTTGTGACTGGAAATCCCACCGCCCCACCCCCTCATCTTTGCCACCAGAAGTTCTGTCCCTTGCCCCTGGAAGTACTGCTTTCAGTAAGGGGTTTTGCCATCTTGGAACCAGAAAAATGCCAAATTATATTCTAAAAATCAAACACCTATAACATTAATTTGATTTCAAAAAATATTTTGTCCTGATTTACATGTGTTTGTGTAGTGTACATAGAGGTGATTGCACAATAGCTTAAATGAAGTCTTACTCTTGTATATTGTGGGGAACATGGGGGTGGGTATAGGTTTGTGGGGGGCTGTGGGTGTGTGGGTATATAGGTATGGGGGAGGGTTTGGGTGTGTCTGTGGGGGGGTGGATAGGGTGAGGGAGCATGTGGGTGTGTGTGTGGATATGTGAGGTGTGGCTGGGTATGGGGTTTGTGGGTGGCTGTGTGTGTGGGGAATGGTGGCTGGTGTTTGTGAGGGGGTGGGGTTCTGTCTGTATGGTAGTGCAAGGGGGTATGTGGGTGCATGTGTATGGTGGGGGGGTGTGTGTGTGACTCACCCTATGAACACACACCTTTCCCTCCCTCATTGCACCCTACAAACACCCGCCCCCCACTCCAGGTCTGTGGGCCCTGTGCCTTATGCTCACACAGTCGGGGGATGCAGCTGGAAGCCATGTGGTGCAGGAGCAACTGGCAGTGGGTAGGAAAGTGGACACATGGCAGCTACAGATTGGGGTGAGTGGCAGTGAGCTGGTGCACAGGTGGGAGTGTGAGGCCTGTGCTGGTGCCCTGGGGCTAGCACCAGCAGGGCCCAGAGCAGGGTGGCAGAAGCACAGGGCCCAGGCCAGCAGGGCTCTATGGAGCTAGGTCAGCTCCCCCACTCCCTGCTGGCGCAGTCCAGTCCAGCTCAATAGAGTCCCTACCAGCCTGGGTCCTGCACTCCTGCCACCCCCCATTGGGCACTGCCAGCCCTGGGCCTGGTGTGCTGACATGGACCCATGCTCCCACCCATGTCTTGCTCACTGCCACTCCCTCCCACCCCCTGCTGCTCTCACTGGTTTCCTGCCTGCCACTGCCACGGTTCTCCAGCACCATGTGGCTCCTGGCTGCATGGCCCTGACCACAGGACTCAGCAGAAGCCAGCCCATTCTGGCCCAGCCCTGAGGACTGGGATGATTGCCCAGGGTCCACCCCTGCCTCCCTCCCCACCATCCCATGTTGTTATCTGACTTTTTCTCTCAGGTGCAGGGAGGCAGGAAGAGCCACAGGGTCCCAGACCAGAAACCTCTACTAGGCACAGGCTTCTGGTTAGTGAGGCGGGGGTGGGAGGGGGCTGAGGGTGGGGTGGGGCCAGGAGGGCCTTGCTGCTGGGTTGCTGGGTCCTGCCTCTGGCTCCCCCTGGATCTTTCTTCCCCTGGCTCCTACCATCTTTCACAGGCAGCCAGGAGAAGATAAATATTAATTTTATAAATTTTTTAGGGACCCCGTGGGCTGGATAGAATGACTTGGTGGGCCAGATTTGACCCACAGGCCGTATTTTGTCCACCCCTGACTTAGTTGCATGGATGACTTAGTATCTCTGAAACCGATTTAAACATCCATTCTGGTGCATGAAGATTTTTGTCAAGTTTTTTTGTTTTTAATTTGATATTCAGGCTCATTGGAGCCTTTCCTGAACCGCAGCCAGAAGCTTGTAGATCCCAAGTTGAATGATTATGTTCATAGCTACCTGAATCTATTACAATTTTTCTTTGTCTCCATATACAGTAGTTGTATTCAATGTTTATTGGTAATATTTCACTTTACAATTGGCTGTTAAAAGGAAAATGCATAGCACCTGAATAGCTATGCTGTATATACACTTTTCATGAACAACATAGTTATATATCCAAATATAAGGGACGACTGTACCACATGATGTACTTGAAAAGATTACTTTCCCCCTTTACTCAGATTTTTTGGGAAAAGATTTCTGAGAGCTCAGAAGGACCATTAGATAATCTGATCTCTTATATATCACAACTCAATAAACTTTTACTCTGATACCCCTTTATTGAGCCTTACTCCTTTTGTTAGAGTAATGTGTTTCAGTCCTCAGGAGACTAAAAACTTGTGTGCTACTGGTAGAGTACAAAAGAGTCTGAGATGCCACAAATGCCTGAATGAGGGCGGTGGGGTGGGGAGGAGGCACGAAATCGATGAGGTGAGATATGTCCAGGTGAATGTAGCAGGCAAAGCATGTCCCAGTGCTGCAGAGGAAGATGAACATCTTCTCATCTGTCAATCAACCTGACTGGTCAGGTTGACACTGAGCATGTGAGAAGCAGCCAGGCATCTCAGAAAGAGAATTCTTTGTCTCTCCTCAATAGTTATACAAGATGGGAAAAGTCCCTTTTAAGAATTATTAAACCATAATTTTTTGTGTTTGAAAGGTCAAAACGAGGCTGAAGTCTTTCACACATTCCCAGAACAGTTCCATTAGAGGCAGCAGAACAAAAGCATCCCCGCAACCCCACTTACCTTCCTTTTCATGTCCCTGTGACAAGGTATTTAGCAGAATTCACAGATTCATTGGAATCGGACAGAGAGTGCCATGAGCACTTCTGCTATGGCTTCAAGCCTGTGACCTTTGGGTTGTCAACCATGTGCCTTAGTGCCTATGCCTAAAAGCATGAAAGAGTTTTGAAACTGCTGTTCTCATGGCTGAAGTACAAAAGTAAAGGGGTCTAAATACAAAGCTGGATAGGTCACTGAAATCTGGGAATGGGTCAGTCCTAGCAGCTATGGGAAAGAGACTTTACCAATACATTTTTTTTATTCCATGATCAGAAACCCAACATTACATCATCAAGGCCAAATTCCATCTTGATACATGATGCAAACTGACTAAAATCAATGGATTTCCATGGTGCACGAGGCCGGGCACAATATGGCTGGTTCTGTAAATTGGTACAGATGACTGGTTACTACAGTTAGTGGCGCATCTACAGTTTCTTTACCAATTAAGCATGAAATCGAGACTCAGAGAAATAATTTGTTCTACCTAAAATTAAAGCAGAACCACCTTCTTCTAATGTTGCTCCATTTGAAAAATCTGCAATTCTCTTACTCTACATAACATGCTTATCCCATGGGTTGGCTACCTGGTACAAAATATGTCTTATCTGTGTTGGAAATTAACTAAAACAATGATTAAAATGTGAATTCCAACATAAATCACAAACTTCACGTGAATTCTACATTATGATGTATACATACATGCGTTTGAAGTGCTGTTTATTGTACAGGTAGTTACACATTATATTTTTTTCAGTAGCATACTATTGTAATAAAATTTCTGCCAGGGTAAGTGGTTTGAAATGCTTGAGTGTAAACAATCATTATATGACCTGTAATTCTGAAATAAGAGTCAGTGTAGTAATGTTTATTAAGGTAATTGTATGTGCAATTCTGAGAGATGATTTTTAATCAAGAGACAGCATAAGAATGAAGTTGGTCAGTACAAGTTATGGCAAAATATATCATCTAGGGAATTAAATTTGAGATCAGATTTAGCAGGTACTTATTCCTGAGAGAGGTAGCTGAGTTGATAGTTAGCATTGTATTATGGGGTAGATTGTGCTCATGCTTCTCTATTAAAATTAGAAATGAGACCAGCCCACACAGCAGAAGATACTGGATTAGATAAAATAATGTGTGACCATATTATGTAATCCTTTTAGTAGCCTTTGTTCTCCACTGGAGTTAATCTATCTTTTTTTAAGATGCCAGTTGGGTTGCTACAGTGGGCACATATACACGTGCAAATACTGCAGGATGGGTCTACTCTGCAGTAATTTACTGGAGAGTAAACCCGCCCTGGGCAGATTTGCTCCCAATGGGAGCAGCCCAGATCCCACCCTGCTCTGTTGCCCTGCAGCAGCCAGGGGGAGCTCCAGGCTCCCTCTGTGTGCTAGCCCAGGGGCTGGCAGGGAGCACAGGGCCAGGAGATGGCTAGCTCCTGGTGGGGGGTGGGGGATTGCTCCCTGCCCCCAGGAGCTGCCTGCTGCTGGGGCAGGCTCTGGTGGTAGAGCCCAGGCTGGGACAATGTCCCCCTGCCCTGGCAGCAAGTTGCTCCCAGACTCAGCTCCCCTATTAGAGGCAGGAGGCTTGGAAAGAGCTGTGGGAGAGGGGCAGTTTCCAGCACTCTTCCCCAATATGCCAGTGGGGCAACTAGCAGTGAGCCTCTGGCTAGGCAGGGATTCCCTGGGCTGTGTGGCGAAGTCTGTAGGTGCAGCCCAGAGCTGGTTGGGAACTATCCCATTTCAGGCAGTTTCCAGTCAGCTCTGGGCTGCACGTGCAGACTTCCCAGACAGCCTGGGGCTGCCTAGGAACTGTCCCAGTCTGCACATTCAGCCAGCTCCAAGCTGCACACAAAGACTTCCCCACACAGCCTGGGGCTGTCCTGGTCTGCACGTGCAGCCTGGAGCTGGCTAGGAACTACCCAAAATGGTACAGTTCCCAGCCAGCTCTGTGCTGTGCAAAGTTTCCCATGCAGCATAGGCTTGGCTAGGAACTGTCCCAGTCTGAGGCAGGTCCTCCTGCTGCCTGGTTGACCAGAAGCATATTTGCTCCTGGTTGGCCATCTACGTGTGCCTCATTGTGCAGTAAATACTCAGCATTGCAGGTAGCAAATTAACTACCAAGAACAGCAAATTAGTGCATAGTAAAGGTCTGCACGTGTTGATGGTGATGCTTAATGGGTACATCTATACATGCATTTGATCTGGCCTAAATTTACTCTGGTGTAAACTACTTTGGAGTAAGCACTTTTGGGCAGGTGTCTACACATGCAGGTTTTAGGGCGCAGATTTGCTGCTCTTTGCAGAAGTTTCCTGCAGCCCTGCAATGGGCACCTGTCACCATCAGGGGGAACTCTAGGCTCCCCCTGGGTGCTAGCTCAGGGGCTGGCAGAGAGCACAGGTGCAGGAGACGGCTGTTTTCTGGTCCTGGGGAGCTGCCTGCTGCTGGGGTGGGGACAATGTCTCCCTGCCTTAGCAGCAGGGAGCTCCTGGCCTTGGCTCCCCAATCAGGGGAAGGGGACTTGGAAAGAGCTGCAGGGGAGGAGAAGGTCCCAGCTGTCATAACCCAATGATTTTAAGTGCCTCGGCACGATGGAATTTTTCCCGCCACATGAGAGTCTCTGTGCACAGCAAAAGTTTTCTGTTGCAACAGAAAACTCTGGTGCAAGAGAGTTCCCGCCATTCGTATGCAAATTTGTGTCCCATCATTGGCCGATTCTAAATTATTCCTACGTGGCGGCTAGCGATTGGCTTGTTAGCCGTATAAAATTCCGTGCGACTTCTGCCCAAGTCGGAGAACTCTGAGCACACTGCAGAGTGCCTTTGAAGATTCCTGACTTGCGGCTGAGCTGATCGATAGCCAATCGATAGCCTGATCAACTATCGATTTTTCTCCCCGTCGCCGAACGCTATCCCTCGACGTAACCCCTTTTCCTGCATGCCTGGTTCGTTTATGGATTCGCTGGCCCGGGTTTTTGCCAGCTGGAGCAACTCGTGTAATTATTCAAGCGATCGGATCACCTGCGTCGTGGCTACTAGCGGCGTAAGTAAAGCTTTTTTGCAACCAATACGTTTTGTCTGCCTCTCCATTCACCAGCCCGCCCAACGGCTGAGCAATTTGTAGATCACCTCAAGTCAGCTCCGGCCGTATGAGACACCAGCCTCCTGCCCCAATCCACTAGTGGGACAGCTAGCTTGCTGCTAGCTGCCCCACTGGAGGATCAGGGCAGGAGGCTGGGACCTACCCCACCTGTGCAGCTCTTTCCAAGGTCCATGCCTCAATTACCCAACTGGGGCATGGGACTGGGACATGTCCCTGACCTGGACAGTTCCCAGCCCCCATCTTGCATGCCAGGAAGAGGTGGGGCAGCTTGTTCCCCACTCATGAGTACAGAAATGAGGGGAACAGGCTTGGGAGCTTGTTCCCTGCCTAGCTCCATGAGTGTGGAGCTGAGCAGGGAACAAGCTCCCCAGACAGTTTCCCTTCCAGCTCCATGAGTACTACTGTGTTGTTACTAATATCGAGTATATTTGCTACTTTCATTTTCAGGAAGCAAATTTGCTCAGAATTAAGGAGATTTACTGTGTAGTAAGCATGTGCATGTGTAGATGCACATGCTTGCTTATCAGTAAACTATGCTAATGCACAGTTAAGTGTCTCGTGTAGATGTACCCACTGTGGAGTAATTTGCTCTACTGCACAGTAAGGTGTCTTATATAGTCCAGTGAGTTTTAACTCATGCCTTTCTGCACCTTCTTCACTAAACATGTCTAATGTATTTAAATTTCCATCTTACTAAAAGTATCCAAGTGATAGGTATCTTGAAGACATATATTATTTGTAAGTGGCTCCAGTGATGCCTGGGTTTGTTAGGAGTAGCACAATATAATTTTTTCAGGATTTGAGTAAGAAACCCATTTCACTGATCTTGCATTTAATTTATACCAAACACATGTGGAAAATCTAACTGATGCAAGAACATGGCATCAGCTTTTAGAATGAATTCAATTTTTTTTACAACTTGGCACCAGAGATGCAAAATACCATTCAGAAAGCCTTGAACAGGGTGAAGTTCATCTGAAAGGCTACTCACTGATAACAATGTAGCTAAGTTTAAGTAAGGTCCTATGTGAGGACTTACATTAAGTTACTTTTGAGGTATCAATCCAGGTTCATGTCCTGTTAGCGGTTTGGACCCATCATATATTAATATTGTAGAGGGTGCTGTAGGTTACCGTTGGAAACATGACCAGGCTGTTACCTCTGATGTCTTGATGTGGCTTCTGTTATGAACTTAATTAAAAAGTTACTTTGATTTGTTTACCAATCTACATTAATTAACATAAGTTGGCATTTTCCCAGCTACATTTTCTCTGGAATACCTTGGTACCATGTCTGTTCAGGACTAACTTGTTAGTGCTCAAATAGCATATTCTAAAGCTTTAAGGCATATTTAAAAGTTGCTGTCTCATACATAATTGTCTTGTCTCATAAACAGACTATATCTGTGCTCTGGGGCCTGCAGATCAAACACTATCCTGTCTTCACAGCTAATTGTATCAGAACAGTTCATCAGAAGGACTGGTTCTCATCTTGGGTAATATGCCTCAGAATTCTTCAGGGAAGATGCTCATATCATCAACACCATTGCTAATGAAGTTCAGATTGAAGGATCTTTATTACTTGTGAAGATGTGGGAATGAGAAGGAACCCAGCTTGATTTGCAGCCATGATGACTATTCTTTCTCCTTGCAAACTTTTTTTTCCTCGGAAGTCAATATGATTCAATGACTCTGACAATCCCATTTTAGTAAGTGACTTTTCAGAGTAAAGCTACCCATTGAGTAGTTGATAGCAGTGCTAGTTTTAGGGTCTGGAAAAAATGTATGTTTTAGATGCTTTAAATGGGGAGCAGGAGCTGCTGTTTGGGAAGGTACATCAGCTATTATACTGAAACTGTTATGTCTACACAAGCCTGTAGTGATACAAATTAGTTAAATCACCTTAATTTTGAGTCTGAAAAAGAAGTTAAAGTTGTGTTTTTACTACATTTGTATTGCTACAGACTCCTGAAGATGCAACAGTTGCAATGCAAGTTTCTGCTGATAGCTTTTCATATGGCTGCAATTATTAAACTTGTCTATATTATTGTTTTTATACAATAAACTATTGGTGAACTTTAATTCATGCTGCTGGGGTAGGGTGGATGTTATCCATGTGGTGAACCCTGCCTCAGCAGCAGGCAGCTCCTGGGGACAGGGAGCAATATCCTGTCCCCTGCTGCCTGGCTGACTGGGAGCACACTTGCTCCTGGTCAGGTGTCTACACATGTGCTACTGCACAGTAAGTAATTTTGAGTAAATTTGTTTCTTGGCTTTGCAGGTTTCATATTTCCTCACAATTAGAGCCAATTACTGTGCAGTAAGCATCTGCACATGTAGACCGGGATGCTTACTGGGCAGCAATTAGCTCTACTGTGCAGACATGTCCACTTTGCAATTCTTAGAATTCCTTCTTCAGCTTATAGTGTGATTTAATCCTTCTTTTTAAAGCACTTACATGTGGTAGAAAATGTAGTGAAACGTAATATGCGATATCAACACTTGTTGCTGTGCGGGCCGGGAGCGACCCGAGCCCTTTTCATGCTGCACGCGGGCTGTGGCCAGCAGCCCGGGCACGCCGGGGCGGAGAGGGAAGGCCTTCAAGCTGGAATTAGGCACGGACGCGTATCGGTAGTTTTAAAAGATTGTTTACTTACACCGAGATGGCAGTGGTGTAGGCTGGAAAGCTTGATTAAGTTGCAGTTACAGACAAACAACACAGACGGTCTCGTGGAGGTTGCTAGGCTCCACGGTGCAGAGCTCCGGATGCTCTGGGTGAACGAGCCACCAAAATAGAAATCGTAAATATGTCTTATAAGAGTTGCGTTCAAAGACGGGAAGAGGTGGGCGGTGGATCAGGCCGCCACACTCCTCTGGATCTCACACAGGGTTTCTATTGCCCTGCCATGTACCCAGAGTCCCCACGAGATGGATGTGGAGTCCTCTTTAGCTTGGGCGGAAACCGCTCAAGCCTCTTATACGGCTAACAGGCCAATCATTAGCTGCCACATGTGAATAATTTAGCACCAGCCAATCATGGGGAACAAATCTGCATACCGGTGGCGGGAACTCTTTTGCACCGTGCATTCCTCTTGCAACATGAGCAATGCACTCTGCAAAAGAAGCTGCAGAAAAGGCGGGAAACTCGTCCCTGCACCGGGGTTTCCTCTGCAACAGGAAACTCTCCCGTGCAATGCTCTGCAACTTGACGGGGATAATTCTGGTGCTGAAGCGCACACACACACAATCATGCCTTTTGGGTCATGACAGTTGCCAGACACATGAAGGGGGCATTTTTTGTTTACATGTCTCATTAATGCCTTTGAAAACCTTTTCCTTGACACTGCCTTCCTGTACAACATTTGTTCATAGTCACACAAGAAATGTATGGCACATCTGGGACCTCAAACCAGACCTCCCAATTCCCAACCCAGTGCCCTGCCCACAAAATCATTCTTCTTTTTGATTCAGGAACATAATTTTACCCCTCAAACCCTTATTTTGCTTTTCTCTCTCTTCTGCATTTCTGTAAGAGTGAGTTATATTGGGTTACTATTAAACGTAGTTGTATCCTCTTAGTACACTACTAAAGTGCTACATAAGTACTAAGTACTTTTTCTTATTCTTCCGTATTGAATAATTGGTCTCATATGTCCTATTGTACTGACACAACAAAGCCTGGAATGTTCCTGGCATGTGGGTATGGAAAACAGCATAAGAAATCACTGAGGCTGAGATAGTATGGCTTGCTAGAGACTGTTTAGATGGGAAATGAAGAGCTCATCATGCTTTTCACAGAAAAAAAGAGCATTGTACCACACTGGGGCTCAAACTGCACCCAATCTTGAGTTGCAGAAATAATGGGAATGGCATTTAGAAAACACTCAGTACATTTTCAGCTGAACTCCTTACCATATATAGCACTTTGGGATACAGTTGGAAAATGAGTGGCCACATATTCTGCAAAATTCCATTCTAATGTAACATCAGCAAATGCTCTAACCTCCTATTCTGAAGGTTCACAATTCAACACAGCTGATCATGACCTTCCTGTTTTCAGTGGCTGGAGATTTTTGTGAAGTTTTTTCAGCAAACAGTTGCATTCTTCTTTTCTGTAGTCCAGAGTTGATTTTTATCAGAATATAATATTCTTCCAGTCTGGTGCAGATGTGTTATGAAGTCTCAGGGCATTTATACATATACTTTTTGGTCTCACTATGTACCGGAGATCTGCTGCTTTGGAGCAGATTTGATTAATCGAGTCTGCTCTGCACATGAGCTGACATGCATTGGGCTGTGTTGCATGCAGTTGTATAAGTGGCAAAATGCACGACAGTGCAGAAAATGGCAGTGACGAGCTTTTTAATTTAAGCACCTTCTGTGTGTTTTAGTTCAAAAGCATGCCACTACCATTTTCTCAATGCTAACTTGCATATTGCTGCTTATACAACTACAAGTGTTGCAGCGCTGGGTGCTTTTCAGGGCGCCCGGCATTGCAGCATTTGCATGTATAAAAATGCCCCCAGTGCCCAATAGTATGACCCATCATGCTGTTCTTCATTTACAATACATGTATTCAGTAATTGCCTTCATTCTGTAGCATAATTTCAGTTATCACTGTTATGTTAAAGATACTTAGGTTTATTTTTCCACCCCACCTAATTCCAGGGAAGCAATTTCCTGGATGGTTTGGTGTCTGTCTGATAGCCAGTTCTGAAACTTTTTTTATATTAATTCCAGAAACTAAGTTTATCCCAAAGAGCTGTTGTGTCTTTCTCATTTCTCAATGGCAATTTATCCTATGCAATTTTATATACATTCTATGTATATAAAGGGCTTAGTCCATCTCTATCTGTGTGTCTGTCCACAATGCTCTTGAAGCACTTTTACTGGTTGTCTCAGCAGCCAATCACAATGCTTACTGAAACAACCATCAGAGTGCTCCACACAGACAGACACCCAGAGAGACAGCCAGATGCAGTGGGGGGAGGTGTTGCAGGGCTGGATATGGAGCGCAGTGGGGAGGTGCCTGCTCAGCCAGACATGGAGCAGCAGCAGTGCAGGTCTGTGGTTGGTGGTGGCAGCCGCTGTGTGCAAGCTTCCCCGCTGCCCCCTGCCCCCTGCTCCTGGGAGGTGGAGGTGGTGTGGGGTGGTGACGCATGGCACTCTGTCCGCCTCCACATCATTCTTGATGGGCAATTCACTAGTACTTTCATAATAATCTCTTCCCAATCAGTTTATGGTTTGTAGGTTCCCTCTACCTGTTCTAGTAAAGGCACAATGGGATCTAATGTGTGATCCACACAACCATGCCTAAAATGAATGGCAGGAGGCATGATTATGGGATCATGCATTAGATTCCATTGTACCTTATTTCCAATGCAGGGAAGAGTCCCACACCTGATGGGACTCCCCAGCAGCTGAGAGATTGCAGTAGCTGTGCTCTCCCAGCCCAGGGGGTGTGTTGTATACCCTAGTGATTGGGAGCTCGCTGCAGCTGTGATCTAGCTGCAGGGGTGTGTGGAGCACCCCACAGCTGGGAGAGCACAATGGCTGGGAGATTGCAGCAGCTGTGATCTCCCAGGCACTGCGTGGAGAACCCCTGCAGCTGCAAACCCTCCATCCTGGAACTGTGTTGTGCTTGTTCCTCAGTAGCTGGGAGATCACAGCAGCTGCAGTCTTTCATAGATTATAGAGTCAGAAGGGACCCAATGGATCATCGTGTCCGACCTCCTGACCTCAGCGGGAAAGAGGACTGAGGTCAGACGACCCCAGGCAGGTGACTGTCAAGTCTCCTCTTGAAGACCTCCAAGTTAGGTGATAGCACCACCTCTCTTGGAAGCCCATTCCAGATCCTGGCTACCCTTACTGTAAAAAATGTCTTCCTAATGTCTAACCTAAATCTACTCTCCACCAATTTGCACCCATTATTCCTTGTTACTCCCTGGGGTGCTCTGGTAAACAGTGCACCACCAATTCCCTGCTGTCCTCCCCTGATAAACTTATAGGTGGCTACAAGGTCACCCCTCAGCTGTCTTTTGTAAAGGCTGAAGAGATCCAGATCTCTCAACCTCCCCTTGTAGGGTCTTTCACAGAGGCTACTAATCATGCAAGTGGCCCTCCTCTGAACCCTCTCCAGATTCTCCGTGTCCCTCTTGAAGTGCAGTGCCCAAAACTGGACACAGTACTCCAACTGTGGCCTGACCAATGCCGCATAGAGGGGGAGCATCACCTCCCTTGATCTGTTGGTCATGCATCTGCTAATGCATGACAAGTTGTGATTGGCCTTGTTGATGGCCTTGTTACACTGCCAGCTCATGTTCATCTTGGAGTCAACTATGACTCCAAGATCTCTCTCAGCCTCTGAGCTGCTGAGAAGGTCATCCCTCAACCAGCTTGGGATTCCTCCTTCCTAGGTGGAGTACCTTGCATTTATCTTTGTTGAATTGCATCCTATTTCGTTCCACCCATTGATCCAACCTGTCCAGGTCTGCCTGGATATGCTCCCTGCCCTACGGTATGTTAACTTTGCCCCATAAATTGGCATCATCTGCGAACTTGGAGAGGGTGCTCTCCACACCCTCGTCCAAATTGCTGATGAAGATATTAAATAACACCGGTCCAAGGACTGAACCCTGTGGGACCCCACTGCCTGCTTGCTTCCAGGCCAGGAACGACCCATCCACCACCATTCCCTGGGTGCAGTCCCTAAGCCAGTTAGCCACCCACCTGACTGTGTAGGTGTCCACTCCACAGCCCATAAGCTAGCTTTCCATATGTGAAACTATCAAAGGCCTTCCTAAAATCCAGGTAGATGACATTGGCCTCAGCTCCTGTGTCAAGGCAGTGTGTGACCTGGTCATAAAAGGTTTGTCAGGAAGGATCTACCTGTGATGAACCCATGCTGCTTTCCTTTTAGCATCGTTTCCCCTGCTGGGCCTTCATAAATGCGCTCTTTGATGATTTTTTCCAGTATTTTCTCAGGGATAGTGGTAAGACTGACTGGCCTAAAGTTATCTGGCTCATCCCTTCTCCCCTTCTTAAAAATAGGGAACACTGCTGGCTCTTTTCCAGTCCTCAGGGATCTGGCCGGAGCACCATGAGTGCTCAAACAGCTGTGCCAGTGGCTCAGCTATGACACTGGCCAATTCCTTCAGCACCCATGGATGGAGGTCATCCAGGCTGGCTGAATTGTCCCCATCCAGCCCTTCCAAGTGCTCTTTAACTAAGTTAGCACTAACCTTTGGCGGTTTGGTGCCTTTTGGACATCTGTCTATGCTCAAGGTGGGGGAATTGTCTTGGTCAGTATTTAGGAATACTGAAGCAAACAACTCATTGAAGAGCTCTGCCTTTTTCTCTGCATCAACCACCAACTGACCTGATTTGTTCTGCAGGGGCCCTATGTTACTCTGCGCTTTCCTTTTGCTTTCTATGTATCTGTAGCTCCAGTCCTGCCTTGGCCTGCCTAACTGACTCCCTTCAATAGCATGCCAGGGTGGTGTAATGCCTCCTTGGTGGCTGCCCCCTGCTTCCACTGCCTATACATCTCTTTCTTTGCCCCCAGTCTTTCCTGGAGCTCCCTGTTCAGCCAAGGGGACTTTTTATCTCCTTAGCCCCTTTCCTGTGTAAGGGGATAGACTCCTTTTGTGCCCCAAGGATCGCTCCCTTGAGAAACTTCCAACCCTCTTGGACCCCCATTAGCTCGATGCTCTTGAGTTCCTCCACTTCACTAACTAGGTTTCTAAGCTTACTAAAGTTGGCCCTTCTGAAGTCTAACACTTTGGCCTCACTGGATATTTTTCTCACCCTTTGCTGGATAGTGAACTCTACCAAGTGATGGTCACTATCTCCCAGGTTACTGTGTACTCACAGGTTCCCCATGAGATCATTCCCTGTTGCTACGACCAGGGCTAGCAAGGCGCTACCCCTGGAGGGACTGGTCACCATCTGGGTTAGGTGGAGGTCCTGCACTCAGTGTAAGAACCTCCACCATGAGCAGCTTGTTTTGGCTGCCTGTTCCTCCCAGCAGGTGTCCGGGTAATTTAGGTCCCCCATGACCACTGCCTCCCTTGCCTGTATGGCATCTGAGAGCTGCTTGGAGAATACCTTGTCCAGCTTGTCATCCTGGTGAAGAGGTCTGTAGTAGATCCCCACTACCAAGTCCTTTTCCCCTGGCCCCCCCTGGATCCTGACCCACAATGCCTCAGTATTCCCCTCCTCCACTCCTGCCTTGATGATGGAAGATGTGTACTGCTCCTTAACATAGAGAGGTACACCCCTGCCTTTTCTCCCCACTCTGTCACATCTATACAACCTGTACCCCTCAGTGCCTACCACCCAGTTGTGCGTAGAATCCCACCATGTTTTAGTTAAGCCGACTAGGTCATATTGGGTGTTAGCAAGTAGGAGTGTGAGCTCCTCCTGCTTGTTCCCCATACTCCTGGAATTTGTGTAAAGACATTTTAGCCCTCCAGTGGGTGCTCTTGGTGTCCCTTTGCCTTGATGGTTTGTGTTCCCCTTAGTGCTTACCTGGTTAGGTCTGGTGCCTTGTTTGTGGCTTTCTAACCCTGGTTCTCATTGACCACAAGTTCCCTGTCCCCCATTGAACCTAGTTGAAAGCTTTTTGGAGATCAGCCAACCTGTGGGAGAACAGATGCTTACCTCTAGGAGAGAGATGAAGATCTTCCCATCCTAGGAAGCCTTCTCCCTGGAAGTGCTGGTTGTGGCTGTAGAATCTGAAGCCCTCCTGAAGACACCATCTCTCGAGCCACCGGTTGACTTCCCTGGTGTGGGCATCCCGGCGCCTCTGGCTGTTGCCAACTGGAAGGATGGAGGAGAATACTACTTGTGCCCCTGACTTTCTGAGCCCGATCCTTAGCTCGTGGAAGTCCTTCATGATGTGGTCAGGACTATTCCCAGCCACATTATTTGTGCCCACATGGACAAGGACCATGGGGTAGTAGTTGGAGGGCTTGATGAGATCAGGAATCCTTGCAGTGATGTCGCTGATCTTTGCTCCAGGCATGCAGGAGACCTCTCTCAACATAGGATCTGGTTGGCAGATTGGCCCTTCCGTGCCTCTCAGGATTGAGTCACCCACCACAATAACTCGGCGTTTCTTTTTCTGCCTGGGCAGTAGTCCCCCAGTCTGCCTGGCTGTGGCTGCAGGGACCACCTCATCAGAAGATCCACCCCTTGCCCAGGAAACATTGCCTCTCTGGAGGGCCCGCCCTCATAGTACACAGCCTGCCCCTGAAGCCCCAGAAGTTCTGCCCCTAAGCCAGAAGCATGACTCCTCTAACAACCAGCCCCACTGCCCTCAACCAACTGGTGGAGTTTCAGGGGTGTCAGACCTCCTCAAGAATGGTACTGAACCAATCGAGTTGAGGGCTGCACACAAAATCTTTCAGAAGATATAATTAAAAAAACCCAAATCATATACTAAAAATAAAACATCTACTATAAAATATTTTAATTTTATTTAAAAAATATTTTTTGTCCTGATTTATGTCTTTTTGAGTAATACATATAGAGGTAATTGCATAATAGCTTAAAATAAAGTGTTACTCTTGTATATTGAAAATTAGGTTAAAGAAAAATAAAGAAACTCACTCAAAGCCTCTGATATGCGTTAACCAGAGAATCAAAAGCAGGTGTCATCTCTGTTGCTGTAATGTGGATAACTGCTGTAAGGTCGTCCTCATCACTCACCAAAGAGCTAAGATTTGATTTATTGATTTTCATTACAGAAAATGTCTGTTCACAAAAGTATGTTGATCCAAACAGCACAAGCATCTTCTGGACATGATCCTTGATCTTTGGAAAGTTCTGTTCATTGAGAGAGGCATAAAACCTAGGAAACCGCACCAATTTGATTGCTCTGCAAGCAACACATCACTTTGCAGGACAATAAGCTTGAGTTAGAGCTCGCATAGTACATTGCCAACATCAAATGTGAAAGGTGAGGAGACCAAAGACAGGTCCTTGAGTCAGCGAGACAATTCAGCATGCAAGTCAGGTATTGATGATGTGTATTTTCTTTCAGGTTTTGATCACAAACAGTAGTCTGCCACAATTTAGGAAAATGGGTGAACTCCTTATTTCTTATCTAACAAGAGAAAAGGAGTAACTTCATCATAAATGACTTGACACTGAAATGCAGTTCATGAGCAAAATGCCTTTGCCTTGCAGTCTTGAATTCAAATCGTTCATGTGGTCCACGATATCCACACTGAATGCAAAATCAGAGAGCCAGTCTACGTCATTCAGTTGTGGGAAATGCAAATCTTTTTTCTTCGTGTTCAAAAATAAACCGATCTTGATTCTCAGTTCCCACAGTCTTTTAAAAAAATTTCAGGCTTTCTCTTGCTCAAATGTAGTTGCTCACCTTCATAACTGCATCCACAACAGTGCTTAGTTTTAGAACAGTAGTACAGAGGAGCTCTTGATGAATAATGCAATTTGGAAAAAAAAAAATTCTGTTCCGGATTTGTTTCTTTGACTTGGTCTTGACCTTTTTTCAGCAATCCAACATGTTTGCGTGTCAGATTTGGGGTTCCTTTGGTGGACACACTAGCCAATTTTTTTCACTTCACTCTCCTAATATTGATATGCATTGATTTACTGCCTCCAATAAATCTTTTCCAGTTGTTGTATGTTTCATTGACTATGCTGATGCCAGGTCTTCTGTGAGCTCAACAATTCCAGTGATATCTTGAATGAAAATCAACAACTGGGCTGCGTCTTTGACATAACTCTCATCAAGCGCCAATACAAAATATGATAAACTAGCAAACTGCCCATCAGGAATGATTGGGGGGTGGGGGTGGGGATGGACCCAGCACCCCACAGTGCCGCCGCTCTGCCTCTGCCCTGTGTGCCCCCTGACCACCGTGTCTGGCCTCATGTGCCCCTCACCCCCTGTATCCCCCCCACTCCCTGTGTCCAGCCCTGTGGGGCCCCCCTTCACTTCGCACCTCCCCCACCCTCTGCCACTCTACTCCGCGCCACTGCCGGATCCCAGGAATGGGGGGGTGGGAGGGGAGCTTGCATGGCCGCTGACACCCAGCGTGGCACACAACATGTCCCCCCTCCCTGCCTCTCCTCCCCCCTCTCTGCTGGTTGTTGATGGGGCCAGGTGGTGGTGGCAGTGGCAGCAGAGGGAGGGGGCAAGACGGCAGGAGGGGTGCTGCCACCAGGAACCCTTCCTTCCCCTTCCTGCTCCCCACTCCCTCCCCTCTTCCCCGCCTCCCCCCTCTGCTGGCTGTTGTTGTGTGTGTCTGTGTGTGGGGGGGGTGGCACAGTGGCTTCCTTGCCCCTCCATCCTGAATGCTCCAGGCCCTCACAGCCAATCGGCATGCACCCTCTTGGTGAGCATGCGCAGTTGGCCCAGAGTGTTATGGACAGACAGACAGACAGACAAGGGCTTTTATTATATTAGAACTGTTTTCCTTACTTTCCAGTTGCAGGTCCAGGTGCTCAGAGATACCTCAGACATGTCTCACAATAGTTTGCCTTGACAAGCAAATGTTCTTGAATGGCTTTTTCTGATCTGGGCACAAAATTGCAGCAGAGCCTGAGTTTTGTGCTCAAAATCTTTCTGCATTTGAGCAAGCATGCCCTCAGCTTTCTATGCTTTTTCTTTGGCAGACTATTTTTCATATTTGGATGCATGCTTGATCTCAAAATGCCAATTCAAATTGTATCCTTTGAACACTGCCATACTTCTTTGCAAATTAAGCACTCAGCTTTTCCACCCACATCAGTAAAAAAAATATTTAGAAGACCATTTTTTGCTGAATATTCGGCATTCAGCGTCTACCTTCCTTTTCTTTGATGAGCTTATTTCTGAATTTTTGTTCTCTTCTGCAGCGGTGGTATTAGGGATGTAAATATCAGTTAAAAATCACCCATTTAAAGTCTTCTAATCATATCAGTTAACTGTAACTGATACAATATACACCTACTGGTGAGGCCCAATCCTCTCTCCCTGTCAGACTTAGTTCCCTGCTGCTGTGAGGCACAGGAGTGTGGGCAGGAGGGACATGGGGTCTGAGCCAGTCTTATGCTCTGAAGATGCTGTGGAATACAGGTTCCCAAAGGGACTATCCAGATTCTTGGAGGAAAGGGGTGTCCATGACTATAGAGCCTGGGGCAAGCATAGCTTGTTGCCTCCTCAATACTTACTTCTCTGTCCAGGGGTGACAGCAACCAAGGGCAAATGCAGAACCCCCTCCAGAATTACATCCTGCTGCCCAGCAGCCCCACTCAGAGCCTCCCACCCCAGGATGCTGCTGCTTCTGCAGCCCAGAGACCAGGGCTGGAAGGCATCTGGCAGCACACAGTGGAGCTGTTAGTAGTGCACACACCCTTTCCAGGGCCCAGCCTGGCCTGGATAACCCACAACTACTGGCCCTGGGTGCCATGCCAGCTTCATATGGCACAGCACATGGCAGCACACAACAGGGCTATTAGTGGTGCTTGCATCCCTGCCAGGGCCTGGTTCAGCCTGGATAACCTATGCTTTCAGCCCAAGTCCCCACTGTTTGGCTGAGTTGCCATGCCAGTCACACATGGATCAGATGTGGTGGTACACAATGGGGCCATTAGCTGCACCCACATCCTTACCAGGGCCCAGCTTGGATAACCCATGGCTCCCAGCCCAAGTTCCCAGGGCACAGCTGAGGGTCACCATGCCAGCTGCATGTGGTAGCAAGCACTGGGGCTGTTAGCAGTACCCACGTTCTTACCAGTGCTCAGTCTGGCCCAGATAACCTGTGGCTCCTGAACCCCTGGTGTGCAGCTAGGTCACCACACCAGCTGCACATGGTGGCACACTGTGGGGCCATTAGGAATATCTGCATTCCTACCAGCACTTGGCCCAGTCTGGCCTGGATAACCAATGGCTCCCAGCCCCATTTTCCTGAATATGAGTTTCCAGTGTGCAGCCAGGTAAGATCCATACTTATACTTTGACTTGCTGGGGGCTGGGCTGTTTCATCTGCGAATGGCCACAGGGTCATTGGGCAGAAGTCTGGCCAGGAGCTTCTAGTTTCTCGTCTCCAGTGCCCCCTGCCTTAAGGGTATGGTGTGCTGGGCTTGGGAGGAGGTGTAACTGGAGCCAGAGCTGCTGCTGCTGCAGCAGCCAACACCTACTGTATGGAGGGCAGAGCGGCACCAGCTTTCATAGGGACATCTGTGAACTGGAGAGTTCTCCTTCATAGGGGCAGCTGCAAGCCAGATAGAATCACTTGGCAGGCTGGATCTGATCCCTGGCCATATTTTGCCTGCCCCTGGTCTGATTTGCACCCCAAGTACTCTTGTTCTGATTTTCTGTTTTGAAAGACAAAAATTAATCATTAATGAGAATGTATAATTACAGGCTGGAGATTCTAGAGATTCAGCATGCAAATAACATAGGCTTGGATTTTGATCAGGTGGTTTGAAACTAGTGTGGGCAAAAGACCTCAATACTTTCATAATGAAATTATGTTGTGGCACTTAATGAAATGGTGTTATCTGCTATTGTTCTAATTAGGCTTGTTTTGCTTAATTTGCAAACCCACTGAGAGTTCAGAAAATATGAGCATGGCTCAAACCTTTTTGTTCATGCTGTTTTATCACCTGGCTTTTTGCCAGTTTCTATCTACTGCTGGCAGCAGTACATTATAGATGCTGCTGTGTCAGCAGCAGTTCTTGCTTAGGAATACATAAGCTCCTGGCTTTGATAGGAGAAAAGGCCTACTTCTTGATCTCACCATTAATAGTAGGATATAAATTGATCAACAAGGTCTCTAGATTTTGTTGTCATAGGCAACTCAATTGCCACAAGTGGAAGCAGTGTGTTTCAGGTAGAGGTTGTCTACCTATGTCAAAAGTCATGTTGCCAATCTGGCAAGTAGTGCGTGTAGCCGCCATATTGGAATCCAAGATGGCTGCTGTGAATGTACATTCTGGTCAATATTTCAGCCCCCACTAAGGTTAGCAAATTAATTCCAATGATGAAACCAACATTGTATGAAATGAGATCAATTGTAACATTCTGCCATGGTAGCCATCTTGGATTCCAAGGTGGCTGACACATTAGCATGTATGTATCAACTCAACATAATTAAAAAACATAGTAAACAATACTTTAATATTAAAACCTCACAAATTCTATCACTACAAATTTCATAGCAGGCCTACAGTACTGAAAATGTAACTCAGGCTAGCCTACTTGTTCAAGTTGTATTGAATAAGACGATACATTTTTTTAAAATTTCAGAATGCAGATAAGTCAGACACTAATAACGTACAGCTCAATGACAACAAAACACAAAGACATATGTTTGGCTTGAGGCAATAGGAAAATATAATAGTCTAATCCAATGGTAATATAACGGTAATACAATGATATATATATAACATTAATACAATGGATAATTGCAGTTTTTGAGATCTCTTCTCAAAAACTGCAATTATCCATTGTATTAATGTTATATATATATCATTGTATTACCGTTATATTACCATTGGATTAGACTATTCACTTGAATCCATTTCTGAATCTGTTTCTGAATCCCTGTAGTTATTACACAGATTGCAACATGCTGTCTTGCAGCACTTGCAGCTGGGAGTGCATTGCACATTAACCTTCTTGCACGAGCATTCTGGTCCCTGGTATTCCATCTTGCACTTGCAACTTGTTATCCAAAGTATTTTGCCAGTAATGGTTCAAGTTCAAGTGTGTTTATGATAGGAACATAACAATCATTTTCAGTTTGCCAACCATACTGGTCAGGTGATGGCAATGGTGGATTAGGTCCAAGCACACTTTGCCAAACAAGAATTTGATAACTGGCTGTATGTACATGGTGCATAAGGAATTCGTATATGGGCAGAAGTTTATGCAGAGTTTTTTCTTTATGGAGTAATTTCACCCTTACATCCACAAGGGTCAAAGATGTTGATGACTGATACAGCCACACAACAAACTTTTCTACACAACTGTACAAAGCCTTATCAAGATCAGGCCTGCTTCCTAGGCCTGCCAATGGATGTGGATGTTGAATTAACACTTTCCAAGAAGTTTTCTTAGTATGACTACTGAACTGGCTAGTGGTGTCACAACCAGTGACACTGTGGAATCCAAATAGAGATGTACAAACTGGAGAGTCCTTGGGATAACAACTCCATTTTCATGAAATTCCTTTAAGTTTTTCTCAGCAATGGTGGTTTCAATGTGACAAACTGTCTCATATGCTCTCGTCATATGGTATATTGCAACCAGCAGCATGGAGACTTAGTACCAGCTCCTTAGCTCTAGACCCAACATATTTTGGGATTAGCATTTTGCCTCTTGATTGCAGGTAAACCGAATCTTGATATATATTCAGTATATGTCTGTCTAGATTCTTATCTTGTGCATGACTTTCAACATCTAAGTCATCATTGTCATTTTCCAAAATCAAATGGGTTAATGTGTAAAGGTTATCAGGAACATATTTTTGGGTTTGTTCTTCATTCAAATTGCTGTATCCCTTCATACTGGCTATAACTTTCAAATCTGCTTTGATCTTGAGAGCAGCAATAGTACTAGTTTCATGCATTCGAAAACTCTTCTCTGAACTGCAGGCTTCCTCATCATTTATGTATGAGATTATAGCTGCTTTACAACTTTACCGGTTGTCACAGTTTGGAAGACAATGAGTGGAAGATCTGCATTTTGGTGCTGAAACTGAATGGCTGTTTTGTAGTAAGTCTGAAGTTCTTGCTTCATTGCTTCAGTGGTCAGAGGGCATTTACCACCCTCATCTTTTACTAAATCACAATATCTTTCAAGTATATCTTTCAAACTGTACACACTTTTTCAGCAAAAATAACATCTAGTTCATCAGTCACTTGATACCATGCTTTCGCTTCAGAAGAAAGAAGAATATCTTCTTGTGCAATCTCCACATGCAAATGGGAAGGAGAGATGTGTTGTTTCTGTTGTTCATCCTGCCAGCATTCAGAATGGTAATGTGCCTCAGCCGCTATTAGATCTTCAACACCAATTTGGCAATGCAACACTTCATTCTCTGCCAGCTTGTATATTGCATTGGCTGATTCAAATGACAACACTTACCTCAGTCTTTTTTTAGAATATTTCTGGCAGAATATGCACATCCACCAGTGAAATGCTGGAGTAGATAATCTGCTCGATGTCCTAGTGTGTTCTTCACTTGATGTTGTTAGTGGGATTTGCCTTTCATCTTCTACCTTGCGTGAATTTCTTAACGGTCTCTCAGTATGTTCTTTGTGTGTAAAAACCGTAGTAAGAATGGTGCCAATTGAGGCTTTGGCAGGTTGCAGTGCAGGATCAACACAATGTGATAGTCTGCCAAGAATACTGCCATAACAAGTGCTGAATTCAGCAACTGTCCTATGTTGAATGAGTGCCTCATTTATTCGCACAATTCTGGCAAGTGTACTTTGGCTAATCTTTGGCTAAACCAAGGCAGGTTTGGCAAACCAAAGTAGGTTTGACTGCAAACCTCCTTTGAGACATATGATACATCTGGTAGATTCTGAGTCATACCTCCCATGCTTTGCTGGATTCAGTGGTGCTATAGGCTCCATTGTAATGTTTGCTTAAGGGTGATAAGGGCGAGTCTCTTGTCGACAATCTCCATCAGAAGTTTTGCATGTTGAGGTAATCTGAAACAGAGCAAAGTCGATGTAGCAATTTTGCAAACTTTTTAGGTATCTAATAATGAACAAAACTATAAATTCATGGCAGCCATCTTGGAATCGAACATGGTTACCAGGATGGGAATGTTATGATTGATCTCTTTGTTTCATATAATATTGGTTTCATCATTGGAATTAATTTTCTAACCCTAGTGCCCTCCCACACCTCCCCTCAGCTCAGCGATTGGCCACAAGGGGAACCCGGGTGCCCCCCCAGACCCAGGAGGCACCAGTCGCCAAGCTAGGGGGACATGGGGGGGACCTGCCAGCGTGCTCCCCGGTGGACCTGGAAGTGGATCGGAAGTGCTTCCGGGTGTGCTGCTGAGTGCACTGGGGACCCCCCTCCCTCCCCGCCACGGTCCTGTGGGATGCTCCATCCGCCCCAGCATCTCAGCATTCACAAGCCCCCTAGTACCTTGAGGTATATAGAAAAGACATTTTAAGCTGTCTGTCCGAATTGTCAAATCTTTCCGAATCTCTGTGAATTGATTCGGAGGTTTCTGATTCAATTCGGAGAGATTAAAGGGTCTCCTGATTCAATTTGGATTTGGAGATTCGGCCACCGAATTGGGCCAAATTTCTGCCAAATTGAATCAGCGACCGAAGCTTTGCACAGCCCTGTTTAGTACAGTACCCCGTACTTTGTTCATATAAAAGTACTTATACACAGTAATTGAGTTACTTCTTGATTTTCTTTTGATAAGCTGAAAAATTGAGTTCTTTAAGTCTTTCTTTCTGTAAAGCATTTTCTCTAATTCTTGAATCATTTTTGTGCCTCTTTCTACACCCGCACTAAGATTTTCACAGATGTTTAGAAAATGTGGATGGAGGCTTTTATTCAGCAATCTAACATTAGTTTTGCCATTGCTACCTACAGAAGTAAAATAATTTCCTTCAATTCTAACTAGCTATTGGTCTGCTTCATTACTATGTCATTAACCTGTTTTGCCACATACAGATAAGTTGTTTGTCCACTGTGTTCTCTACATGGTTTTCAGTCACAAGATATAATTCCTCCATGTACAGCTATACATGTGGCTGTTTTAAAATACATTTGGCTTAATCTAGGCTGTACAACTGCTATTCTCATGATTTATAGTTCCACAAAACTTTATTTTACCTGAACATTTTATTAGCAACAGTTTCATATTGGCCTCCATATTGTTGGTAAAAATATCAAATAGTATACCTCCCTTTCGACCACCTCTAAAATAAAACCCTCAGGACTTCTTGTTGGCAACTAGTTTTGTTATCTTTCAGTTAATCAGTTCTCAATCCCCTTTGTGTATGCTTCTTATATTGTAAAGTGCTATTTTTTAATAACAGTACCATGCAGCACTAAATCAAATGTTTTACATAAAAGTTTATTACATCTAAGAAGTTCCTTCATCAACCATACTCATAATTTTATCAAAAAATGAAATCAGATTTGTTTGACAAGACCTATTTTTCAAAAAAACCTTATTCACTCACATTAACTACATTCCCATTCTTCAAATCTTTATTTAATGCTGCACCAGCTTTTCCATTATTTGGCTTGGGGATGATTTCAGGCTAACTGACCCACAATTCATAGATTTCATAGACATTAGGGCTGGAAGGGACCTTGGAAGATCATTGAGTCCAGCTCCCTGCCCCAGGGGCAGGAAGTCAGCTAGAGTCAAAGGATCACAGCAAGATAAGCATCCAGACATTTCTTAAAAGAGTCCAGAGTAGGTGCTTGCACCACCTCTGGAGGGAGTCTATTCCGGGCCTTGGGGGCTCAGACAGTCAAGAAGTTTTTCCTTATGTCCAGCCTAAAATGGTCTTGGAAGATTTTGTGACCATTGGACCTTGTCATCTCTTGGGGCGCTCTGGTGAACAGGCATTCCCCCAGATCCTGATGCACACCCCTGATGTACTTATAGGCTGCCACCAGGTCCCCCTTGAGCCTGCACTTCTGCAGGCTGAAGAATCCCATGGCTCTCAGCCTCTCTTCATAAGGCCTGTTCTCCTGCCCTCTGATCATGCGTGTGGCTCTCTTCTGCACTCTCTCAAGCTTTTCCACACCCTTCTTAAATTGTGGAGCCCAGAAGTGGATGCAGTACTCCAGCTGCGTCCTCACCAAGGCCAAGTACAGCGGGAGGATGACATCCTGAGATATGCATGAGAAGCATCTATGGATGCAAGCCAGAGTTTTGTTCGCTTTACAAAGTACGACATCACATTGGTGGCTCATGTTCATCTTGTGGTAAATCATGACCCCCGAGTCCCTTTCGGCCATGGTGCTAGTGAGCATAGCACTGCTAAGCCTATAAGTGTGATGCAGTTTTTTTTCCCCGTAGGTGGAGTACCTTGCATTTTTCCATATTGAATGTCATCAGGTTTTTATCTGACTGCTTCCTAAGCCTATCAAGGTCAGCCTGGATAACTAGCCTCAATCCCTAGAAACATTTTGGAAAAAATCCACCAGTGACACCAAACTTTGGGGTAGAGCAAAGTTTGGTGTCATTGGCGAACTTTTTCCAAAATGTTTCGAGGGATTGAGGTCAAGCTGATTGGCCTGTAGTTCCCTGGATCTACTTTCCTCCCTTTCTTGAAGATAGGCCAATGTGGTGTCTTTCTCCGATCTTTAGATACTTCACCTGAGTACCGTGAGTTCTCCAATATCCTTGCCAGTGGTTGGGCTATGATGTCTGCCAGCTCCTTAAGTATTCTGGGGTGCAATCTGTCAGGACCAGCTGACTTGAAGGTATCCAGCATCTCAAGGTGTTCTTTTACAAGGTCTACATTGATGTTGGGTATAAATTGACTTATTAAATGTAAAGCTTTATAACAGACTATTTTGGTTACTTTTATAAATTTGCCGCAGGGACAGCCTGTGGTTTTGTTGTAATATTTCTGCTCAAATGTGTTCATGTTGTAATAATGTTGCATGCTGCTATTACCCTGACTGGCTTGTACATGGGGGAATTAAGTGTTTGAGAAAAACTGAAACTGGAGCTGCTTTGCCTATTGAGGACATGGATTTCCAACATGGTGGACTTAGTAAACACCTTCAGAAGGAGATATCCCAATGCCTCAGAGGGTGAAGGGAAGGAGGGAAGATAACCATCAAACAGTGGACTGAGCAGCCTGAAAGGAGGGTATTGGCCAGAGAGTTGGAAAGTCTAAGGATGGGGAACAGCTGGCCTGTCTTTGTGGCACTCATGGCTGGGCTGGCCAGACTGGGGGCAGAAGAACTGCTTAACTCTATACAGACATCTGCTCCGACACATGTTAATAAGCATGTATCAGAGTAGACTCAATTGACTGAGCCTCCTTTGCCACTTTGCTGCTGGGACTTTGGGATGCCTTCTCCCTTTCAAGTGGTGATGTCCCTCTGTCAGGGGCTCATTGAGGGAGGCCTGAAGATAATTATAGATTGTCAAGAACTGAAAGGCTGAGGTCTCAGAGTTGGACTAAGCCAGAGAGGATGGGCAGGCACTAATACCCAGTCACAGCCAGTACTTTTCCCCACAGTGGCACAAGGAGAGCACCTGCAGCCCACACTTTTCCCTGGGATGGCATGGGAAACTTATTGTTGTCAAAGCCCCACATCCATGGGCTGGATCAAATAACTCCATGAACCCAATTTGACTGAGGCCATAGATTAACAACCTTTGATCTAAGGGAACTGGCAAGTTTCTAAGGCTGACTACTGGATAATGCCATCCAGCTCTATCAGTCAAGCTTAAAGTGTGTAACAAAGGAGACTCTCATTATCAGTGCCATTTTACAGCTACAGAAACAGCTATAGCAGGGTCAGGGTCTCCCAGTAGGCCAGTGACAGACCTTGGTAAGTTCGAGTGGTTAACCAACAGGCTAGTGGTCCTCAACCTTTTGGATCCTGAAACTCATATTGAAAAAGGCAAAGTGATCCACACTAACTTAGGAATGGGAAGTGGTTAGCCAGAATCAAAAGTAGTGCAGTGCAGCCACTTTAGCATGGTGCTATGTTTATACAAAGGAGTTTCCAATTACCTGAGCTAGGTCTGCATATACTCTCTTGACCTAAAAAGGAGTATAGTGGTGTAAATGCAGCACTTCTTCATGGCTACTTAGCTTACTCAAAAAGCTGCAAAAAGGTGGCTATTTCCTCTTCTGAAAGATATCACATGTGCAGAAGTGTCATATCTCAGCATGAGGTTGCCTGGTGCCATGGAAACATTCAAGGTATTTGGCTGATTTCTGTAATTCCCCTCTGTTTGCCCTTCTGGCCCATCTACAGTATCCCAACAGCCTGGAGGTAGGTGGTGGCCAGCCAGTTGAGAACAATTGTGTTAAGCCACACAGCCAACAGTTCACATGCAGTTCACTATGTTTAATTTGAGTTTTAAAAGAAAAAGAGTATTAGTTTTAACCCTTTAGAAAAAAGGTACCAATCACACTTTCTTCACTAGAAATAGGATTCTCCTTTTCCTCTGCCCTTGTCCTCTGCTCCCCATACAGTTCATTGAATGACTCATGGCCTGAGAAGTCTCCTACTTAAGTCACAAGCTCTTTTCTCCTGTCTTTTCGTGTCCTCTTCCTCCTCCAATAAGTTGCATAATATAAGGTAGCACCTACCGATTTTTTCGTATGTGGTATAATGATACATTTGTAGTATGAGAACTCCCAGTTCTCTTGTAAGTCAATGAGAGATGTAGATGCTCCAAAACATTTACAATCAAGTCTTTAATTTCCTTGGCACAAGTCATTTACTGTTATTTCCACACACATATAAAACGGCAGTTATTAGCAGTTATCTCACAGTGCTGTCTGAGTATTACAATATATAAGTTAAAAAAAAACCAAACAAAATGATTGCATCTCAGATAGCAGAGTCCAAATTGCTGACATTGTATAATAGCATCCACTATACATATTATTCCTTCTTTGTGTTTCATTAACAATAAGAACTGATGTAGGAGGCAGGGAAAACTGTAGAAAAGAAATCTTTATTGACAGGGTATATGGGCCAGTGTTTTATGCTCAGAGGCTTCTGTTTGTCTGTAACAGCTTGCATTCCTAAGCCACAGCTGCCAAATGAATCTCTCATTCTTCTGTCGCACTCATACTAACTATTTTCCTCTTCAACAATCCAGTGTCTGGATTGTTTAATTTAGAAATGTTTGTAAGTACATCATTTTCTTATGGTTAACCTACAGTCCCCAATATAGGACCTTAAAACACCTTACCCTAACAAACTATCAAGGTTGTTTCCTACACAGAGGAATATGCAATTATAAAAGGGACTCCATTTGATCTGTAGCAACTGGATCTTTATTAAACACACAGTACTCAGTGCTGCTGCTTACCGCTTGAGCACATAGAGTTTCCTGGAAGCTTATTGGTGTCACCTCAAAATTGTCTCTCTTACAACTCCCATTCCAACCTGTAGGCTCCCTGTTAGGGTAAAGAACCCAAGAGTGGAACTGAACAATGATGGACTCATGAGCCTGTCCCCCAACTTGTTCTTCCTTGTTAGGAGATATGTTTCATGTTACATAGAAGACATACAATTCAGCACTTTTCACAGCTCCAGATCAGCTCAATCCAGAACTGTAAGGCTGGGGACAGAAATTATACATAAACTGGTATAAGTGATGAGAAACTGGTTCAAATCTATAACACAAAAGAAGTTCAGCGCACATAAATGACTTTCAAAAGGCTGAAGCCAGTTTAAGATAAGCTTGGATAGATGTAGGATCAGACTTAACTGATTTAGATTAAGTCAGTTTATTTACCTTTTGTTCCAGATCTCCTCCACATGCAAGTTAACACACAGTCCCCCAGCATCCCAGGATGTTTTGCAAGCCCCGCCTCACAGGGTGGGCAGGCTGCAGGTTAGCCTTGGCCCAAGCTGTCTGTTCCAGCTGAACAGGGAGGCATGCTCTAGCACTCCCCAGCTTCTGGCCTGGGCCACTGCAGGCACGTGGCTGCATTTCCTGAATCAAAAATAAATGTCTGTTCACCAATAAGCAAGAGAACAATCTACACAGCTTTGACTAACCTGCAAAGATTGAATTGATTGAGACCTGGGCTTTGAGTGTCTGTACTTAGACAAAGAGACACTGCCTATTGGCAAACCATGTTTAGACCTGTTTCTCACTCTGGGCCTCCCTGGTAAGAGGTGCACAATCAACATTTTAACATTAACCCAGTAGCAGTTTTCCCAGGAGAAACATTGCTAGACTAGATCACGCAACTGGAAAAGCCTATGTATGGAACTGGCACCTGCTGGAACCACTTTTGAATTCTCCTTAGAGAGCAGAAGGGAGTGTGAGACTGGTTTAGAGTTGGTGAGGGTAGCATTTGAAAAATGCTTATTTACAGTTTATTAAACTCTTAAAATAGCTTCAGATTTGGGTTGATAAACAGACTGTATATCCAATCATTTCACATTGTTACAGAACCAATTCCCTTATTTAATTAAAAAAAAAAATCACTCCCCTCCTTTCAAATCATTGTAAAATTGCAACAGCAAAGGTTTGCTTGCCAGATTACCCACTATCAGTCTGCAAAGCAAGCATCTAATCTGAATTTCTGGCAGATATTTTAGGAATTGGTTGTTTGTGAACAGCAGATAATTTTTAATTAACTGCCGACGCTGCATGAACCTGAATCCTTCACCACTAATGCATCTCTAAATAGGCCTGCTTTGCTGCCTCTGAAAAGAAGTGTGATGAGAAACCTGATAACACCCCCCAGAATAGTAGAAAGTAAACTACTTAATATTCTGCTGCTACTTCAGTCTGCTTCAATCCTTAATGTTCTCTTGAAAAGAAATATTAAGAATTGCAGGCATATTTGCTTCCATTAATTTTACCAAAAAAATGTAACTTAACCCCCCCATCCCCCACCAAAACCAAACCTCTGGTGTTTAATTTTTTGTCATCTTGTGCTAATTACCATAGCAGGGAGGACTTGGTATAATCTGATTAGATGACTCCTGCTGTTTTCTGCCTCTCAAACACATGTCCTGCTTGCATGCAAAATGTAAATGGTGTATAAAGCTCACCTTTGTGTATCTTTTTATCCCCTCCATTGAAAGGTTTGTTATTTTTATTTCTGTGACAATACTTCTGCCCACTATCCTATGGGTAAAATTTTACCATAGACCCTTGAGCCTCATCATTACTCTAAGGCTGAAGGGAGAATCTTTGTAGCACTGGACCTCACTTCATTTAAACAGGGTCCTTAATTTCATGGGAAGTAGGCAAGTATATGGGCAGTCTGGTGAGTTGCGAACTGTTCCCTAAGCATTTCTGTGAGACTATAAAGTAACATAGCCACACAATCTATTACCATTTCCATCTCCCCCTCTTTTATGGTGACCATGGTTTAGCTATAGCCATGGGATGCCTAGGTAACACAATTTCCACACAGCTGCTCTCTGAGGGCCTTGTTAGACCTTATGCTGTAAGCTGCACAAATGTTAATTGTGGTAATGTTATTTGGCTTAGTGGAACAGTCTCACAGTCAGGCAAAAAGCCTGTGACTTGCCACTAGAAACTTGGTGAGCAGGGCAGGACTAGGAGCAGGACCAGCTTACGACTCCCTCTAGGCAAAGAAGAGGTCCACCCACCACATCAACTGCAGCGAGACCAGAGAGACCCCGGGAAGCAGCTTGCCCGCAGCTCTCTGGTCTGGTTGAAACTGACACAGCAACTCTGCACTGAGAACAGGACTGTTGGGCTTAAACCCCGGCAGCTCTATGGGCACTTGCACACATGACGGGGTTTTAGTCCTTAGGGTTGCATTATATGTCCCATAACTTGAAATGGTGGGTTTTCTTTTCCTTCCATATGTTATTGTCCTGGTGACCGCAGGTGCCTGCTGAAGGCAGAAGTGGTGAGGCACCCGATTTTTTTTTTTCAGTGAAGCCTGTCCACCTCTCTCATGGTCAGGGCACCATTAATCTGTCAGCTTGTCCCCTGGCCGTGGGAGGGGTGGGCAGGCTCTGCAGAAAAAAAGGATTGGGTTTTAGGGCTGTGCAAAATTTCACTGGCTGTTTCGATTTGACACTGTTTCGACTAATTTTGAGCTTCAAACAGTGAAATCGAATCAAAACAAAGGGCTTCGAAACAGCCTTGAAACAAGATGAGGCTAGTTGAAATGTTTCAAAAGTTTCGAGTTTCGAAGCAGCCAGGTGGAGGGAGACGGGGGAGAACCAGAGCTGTGTTCCCAGTGGCTCCCCAGCCCCCTGTGACTCACCCAGGAGCACAGCCCTGGCTTTACCAGCCTCCCACAGCAGGGCTGCGGGAAGCTGATCACAGCGCAGGGGAAGGGAACTGAGCCTGGGCTCAGTTTCCCTCCCTAGTGCTGCGATCAGGCTGGGGAAGGGACCTGAGCCTGATCGCTCAGTTCCCATCCCCAGCGTTATGATCAGGCTGGGTTCCTATCCCCAGCACCGAGTTCCCATCCCCAGTGCTAGATTGGACTGGGAATGGGAACTCCGCCTTTCCTCAGCCTGATCTAGCACTAGGAATGGGAACTCAGCCTAGCTGGGCTCAGTTCCTTTCCCTAGCTCAATTGTAGTGCTGGGGGGTGGGGAACTGAGCTATCGGGCTCCGTTCCTTTCCCCAGCTCCCCAGTCCCAGGTGGCAGCACCCGGCTTTCCTTCCTCATCTGGCAGGCAGATTGGGGGCCCGCAGCCCCAGGGGGACTGGCACAGCCCCCACAGCCCTCCTGGGGTTGCGGGCTCTCATCTTCCTGCTGGATAAGAGAGGTTGTTTTGAGCTTCCTCATTATAGTGAATGGGCAAAATGTCGAAACAGTGTTGAAACAGCGTCAGTGTTTCAACAAAGCAAAATGGAACAATGGTTTCGAATCGAAATGTAATTTGAAATGAAATGCTGTTCCATCGAAACCTCAAAACTGAAGTTGAAATGGAACGGTGCCATTTCGCACAGCACTGTTGGGTTCCTCACCACGTCTGCCTTCAATAGGCTCCTGCAGCCAGTAGGATGCCTGGGGCCACCCAGGAATGGGCTGGCTTGCCCCCTGGGGCAGCCCAGGGAGGAGGGAGGAGGGCATCTAGATATGTTGGTGGCCAGAGAAGGTGCCAGGGACAGCGCACGGGATGCAGGGCTTCCCAGATGGGCTGCTAGCTTCCCCGAGCCTGCCCAGGCTTCCAATGCCCCTTGCACCATCTTCACTGCCTTCTCTGCCCACCAGCACACCCAGCCACCCTCCTGCCACCTCTCCAGGCTGCCCCAGTGGGAAGCCAGCCCATTCCTGAGTGGCCCCAGGCATCCTACTGGCTGCAGGAGCCTATTGAAGGCAGACGTGGTGAGGAACCCAACAGTGCTGTGCGAAATGGCACCGTTCCATTTCAACTTCAGTTTTGAGGTTTCGATGGAACAGCATTTCATTTCAAATTACATTTCGATTCGAAACCATTGTTCCATTTTGCTTTGTCGAAACACTGACGCTGTTTCAACACTGTTTCGACATTTTGCCCATTCACTATAATGAGGAAGCTCAAAACAACCTCTCTTATCCAGCAGGAAGATGAGAGCCCGCAACCCCAGGAGGGCTGTGGGGGCTGTGCCAGTCCCCCTGGGGCTGCGGGCCCCCAATCTGCCTGCCATATGAGGAAGGAAAGCCGGGTGCTGCCACCTGGGACTGGGGAGCTGGGGAAAGGAACGGAGCCCGATAGCTCAGTTCCCCACCCCCCAGCACTACAATTGAGCTAGGGAAAGGAACTGAGCCCAGCTAGGCTGAGTTCCCATTCCTAGTGCTAGATCAGGCTGAGGAAAGGCGGAGTTCCCATTCCCAGTCCAATCTAGCACTGGGGATGGGAACTTGGTGCTGGGGATAGGAACCCAGCCTGATCATAACGCTGGGGATCATCCTGCTGGCCATAAGAGCCTGCTGATGATAAAAGTGGCAAGGGGCCCAATCCTTTTTTTCTGCAGAGCCTGCCCACCTCTCCCATGGCCAGGGGGTGAGCTAACTAATGGCTGCAACATTCCAAGTTGGAACATTGTGAACTAAACTACTTTGGGATGTAGTTTAGTTTGCAATGATGCAAACTCATTTTAAACCCCCAGAACTTGTGTACATGTAATGTGTGATACCATTAAGCCACACAAAGGGAAATTTTTGTCATGTGTACATCGTGACATCAGCATGTGCACAAGCACCATATGATACCAAGTTGCTTCCCTGGGGCTATTTGGTCTGTTTGCGCTGAGCTGCAGCAGCTCCATGCTGAGAGCAGGGATCAGGTCTCAAGCCTGGCGGCACTGCTCTCAATGCAGAGCCACTGTGTCAGTTCCAGTAAAACCAGAAAGGTTGGGGGAAGCAGCTTCCCAGGGGCTCTCTGGTCGCACTGAAACCGACACAGCTGCCCTGCTCTCAGTGCGGAGCCACTGCGCCAGTTTCAACAAGACCAGGGGGTTCCAGGGTTGCAGCCCTGGAGCTCACTAACTCTGAGCTTGGAGGGGTCCAATCCCATATTCTCTGGAACTCATGCAGTGCCTGCCACCTCACACCCACTGGCCAGCCACTGCCTGAGCTCCAAGGAGCCCCATCTTTTTTTTTTCTGAGCTCCAATGATGCCCACCCCCCATGCTGCTGCCAGCGGGAGCAGAGCTGGTCTGGGCAGCAGTGGGAAACACTGAGGCCACTGGGCCCCACTATGCCCCAGCATCCCCGCTTGTCCTGGCACAGAAGGGGCCACTGCATTTTCGGATACTGGAGGATTTCACCTTGGGTAGAATAGCTGTGGGAAGTGGCCACATAGTAATGGAACAGGAACAAAATTACGTGGATTGGAGATAATCCTTCCCTTCCATTTTACAGAGAGAGAAGATGATATAAAACACACATACTACAGTAAAACACATCCTACAACATCAAAACCTTTCAAGCGACCAAATCAAAGTAATTAAGTGAAAGCTTGCTTAAAGCATGCTAAATGCCACCAAAGCCGTAGCTCTGTGGGCTGGATCCAAAGGCTCCACAGGCCACATCTGACCTGTAGGCCATAAATTTGTTGACCCCTGCTTTAAGCAATGAAGAAACTGATGAAGTTGGAACATTTCTGCTCTTGCTCCACACATAGCCCTAAAGGGTAATGAAATTATATTTCTTTTTTGATGGTTTAATAATTCTTTACCTGTGACATATTTGTTCTTTCTGTGTTTCTGAAGAAATAAAGAACACACTGAAATGTCCATCCATATTGTGTTCTCTGGCGAAGGGCCAGTCTGGTGGAAATACAGAACGAATCTCTCAACATAGAAGACATAATCCATACCTGCACTATGAGAGTCAGGGGATGGAAAAGATCAAGCTCTCTGTCTTCCTTCAGCCCTGAGCTGACTCTTTGGAGACCACTACAGCCACAGAGCAGCTTTCAATCATGCTACTGACCATCACTGCTTGCCAAGGATCTGGCAGAATACCATGCAGTCTGATACGCCATTTCCGTTGTAGAAAAACACCATCCTATTCCTAACACATAAAGGCTGTTTGCCCAATTCAAGGATTCCCTTCTGCTAAAAAGCAATTCTTGGCTGCACCTTTAGAGCAGCTTTCCAGCCATGGTGTACAACCTCAGATCATTAAATCATGCCGAAAGTGAAATGGAGTTAGAGCACTTCTCTCTTTTCCAGAAAACATTTTCTTTATGGATGGAGAGGCAAAGAAATACATTTTTTTAATGTTTAATTGATGGCAGGGAAAGCATGATATAACAAAACCACTGGCTTGCTGTTATACAAGGATAGCAAAAGTGATCTTAATTGTTCCAGCTGAAGATGATAGGTTAAATCTCTCTCTGGCAGAGGTTGGGAGGGGCAGGAGCACCAATAAATTGTCACTTGCCAGCAGTAGTGAACAATATTGGTCACCACTATTGCTGCTGCCCAGGGTGCAAAATCTACTTGTTATATCTCTGTGTGCTAGCTAGGAAGAATCCAGGAACCCACTTTGCTGATAATAGTTTTATTAGCGTACCACGTTATTAATACACACCTTCTGTAGGTGTAGGAAAAATGGAATACAACTAGTTATGGCACACACTTAGTGTTTTGTTGTTAAATAATATTGAAATAATACAATTTAAACAGAAGTTGAATCTTAGTCTAGCTATTTGATGGTTTCTTAACAGAGAACTTAAGCTCTTTAGAAACTGAGTAACAGCTAGGAGGGAACCTGATATTGAAACTTGAAGGAGGAGCAAAGTACCATGCAGCTCTTAGGAATAAGTTGTGAAGTCTCAACGAAGTCAGTTCATTTCCTGCTTCCACTTCCTTCTCTTTACAGAATTTTTTTCACAAAAAACTGACAAAACATGATGTGACCTTCCTTTATCCTCCTACATCTTTCTTTTCCTTTTCCCCTCATTACCATCCACACAGTCTTTCAAGCCCATAACCTGGGTGTCACCCGTTCCTACGTCTTTATGTCTAGGCTACAACTATAACTTGCTGCTTCTTTCTGCATAGCATGCCTAAGACCTGTCCTTTCCTACCCACCCACGCAGCTAATACTCTTTCAGGTTGTCATTATCTCATGTATTGATTTCTGCAAGACAGTACCCTACCTGAAGCCTCCACAGCACTGAGTGGAATGGACTGATGACATCCTGTGTCTAATACATGGTGCTACTTTTAATGCATCCCAAGAATGGAGATTTGCTCTTTTTGCAACAGCATCATAGTGTTGACTCATACTTAAGTTTCGGATGCACTTCAATTCCACTTATCATTTTATGTTGCTGCTCAGCCAGTTATTTTTATATGGTATTCATGCATTTGATTTCCCTTTCTTAACTATAGTACTTTCCACTAGTATATACTGAATTTTATTTGGTTGATTTTGAACTGTTTCTCAGTCTAATCCGGATCAATTATTTAAACCAACATTTCCTGTTTGATGTTTAAATAAGTAATTTAAGTAACTCTGATTTAAACCAACCTATATTGTTCAAATTTCACCATAAACCTCTCCTTTTCTATTGTGCCCACAAAGAAAACTTAGTAGTTTTGTGCACCAAGGCTATTGCCTGTGATGCTAACCAAAGCATTGTCTCCTTGGATGATTATCTTTATATGTTATCTCAGCGTATTCTTAGAAGATTAAGAGGATCTGGGGCACAGATAGGGAACAGTTTCTGTTCAACACTGTATGGCACTAAGCACAAGGGGGTTCGGCTTCACAATTTGAGAACTAGGGGTGCCTAAACATGAGCAGCAAAGATGTTCCGATGCACTGTAATTACAGTGCATCAGAGCAGACTTGATTAATCAAGTCTGCTGGAGTGTGGTAATTACTACACTCCAGCAGACTCTAGTGTCTTACGTATCAGCATCCCTGCACTTCAAAATGGTGGCAGGGGCACTTTAACTAAAGGTTGTTCAACAAACTTTAGTTAAAGTGCCCCTACCATCATTTTTAAACACGGGGATGTGGATACATGAGACGCTCCAGACACTTTAATTAGAATGGCTCTTGGAGCTGCTTTAATTAAAGCATCCACTCCCCTTATTTCTGGAGCACATGTATAAACACCCTAGATGCTGATTTTTTCCAGAGGTCCAGTTCATTTAAAATAGGTAGTTCCAAATAAAACTCTGATTTCTAATCTAAGCCTTCTTCCCCAGCCCTTCTGCCTCTAATGAACCTTACCATATGTTTTGAGCCCTTAGAACCTCTGTTGCAAATCCTAGCTAGCTCTGACACTTGCCTTCACCATCTTCATATATACCATATTTTAATCACATATAGCTTACACCTTTCTCCCCCAAACTAGCAAGTGAACATTAGACTGAGCATTATATTCAAGAAAAATGTATCCCCATGGCCATGTCTATACGAGAGGCTACTGTGCAGTTGTTACCATGCGTTGATTTAGTACTTGTATAGATTCATAGACATTAGGGCTGGAAGGGACCCCAAAGGATCATTGAGTCCAGCCCCCTGCCCAAAGGGCAGGAAGTCAGCAGGGATCATAGGATCCCAGCAAGATAATCATCCAAATGTCTCTTGAAGGCGTTCAAAGTAGGTGCTTGACCCACCTCTGGCGGCAGCCTATTCCAAACCTTGGGGGCTCGGACAGTAAAAAAGTTCTTTCTTATGTCCAGCCCGAAATGGTCATGGAGGAGTTTGTGACCTTTCGACCTTGTTATCCCTTGGGGCGCTCTGGTGAACAGACGTTCCCCCAGATTCTGGTGAGCACCCCAGATAAACTTATAGGTGGCCATCAGATCACCCCTGAGTCTGCGCTTTTCCAGGTTGAAGAGTCCCATGGCTCTCAGCCTCTCTTCATACGGTCTGTTTTCCTGACCTCTGATTATGTTCATAGCTCTCCTCTGCACCCTCTCAGGCTTCTCTACATCCTTTTTGAATTGTGGAGCCCAAAACTGGATGCAGTACTCCAGCTGCGGCCTCACCAAGGCTGAGTACAAGGGGAGAATGATGTCCTGGGATTTGTTTGAGAAGCTTCTGTGGATGCAAGCTAGTGTTTTGCTCACTTTACTAGCAGTAGCATCACATTGAAGGCTCCTGTTCATCTTGTGGTCAGTCATGACCCCCATGTCCCTTTTGTCCATAGTGCTAGCCAGCGTAGCACTGCTGAGCCTATAAGCATGCTGCAGGTTTTTCTTCCCAAGGTGGAAGAACTATAAACAAATACTAAATACACAGATTCACAGAAGTTTAGGGCTGGAGGAACCTTGTGAGATCTTCGGGTCCAGCCCTCCTGCTCTGGGCAGAAAAGACTGCTGGGGTTCAATAACCCCAGCAAGATGTGTGTTCAGTCTCTTTTTGAAGATCTCCAGGGTAGGTGCCTGCACCACCCCCACTGGGAGTCTATTCCAGAGTCTGGTCACATGAACCGTGAAGAAGTTTTTCTTTTATCCAGTCTGAAACCTTCTTCTAGGAGTTTATGACCGTTGCTCCTGGTTTTCCCCTGGGGTGCTTTGGTGAATAGTTGTTTGCCTAGCCCCTAATATATTTGTAAGCTGCCACCAAATCCCACCGAAGTCTTATCTTTTCTAGGCTGAACAGTCCCATATCTGTATATAACTGTTTATACTCTGTATAAACAAGTACTAAATAAATGCTATGTAAACCAAGTTACCGGTAACCACTTTGTGACGCTACTGTGCAGTAGCATCACATCACGTTTTTGCCATGTGACACTACTGCACAGTAATATCAGGCTACTACACAGTCAGAGTCTCATGTAGACATGGCCCATGGGTTTGGAGATTTAGCAGTGGGAAAGTGGTGGCCACAATAATTGTTGCAGCTCTAGAAGCCATGACAATTAACTCTGCCACGGCTCCCTGTTGCCAAATTTTGGGCAAACTGGGAGCTCCCAAGCCAGTTGACATGGCCCCACATTCCACATGAGGCCAGCATTTAGGCTTGGTCTGCAGCTAAACCCAGGATCTGGCATGCTGGGTTGGGCCATAGGTCTCATCCAGCTTAGGGAGCTGGTAGCAGACTCAAGCTTCATAGCTGCTGTTGCTCACTGCAAAGGAAGATCTTTTCCCCTCCCCCTTCAAACACTATATATGTGGGCATGCTGTATGCACGAAAATACAGTATTCAGGACGGAATCTAAGGAGCTGCACATTACTGAACCATAAATATTTGTGCAGGAACTGCCACCCAGTGTCTCAATATGTACTAATAAGATAAGACAAGAAGACAATCCTGCCAAGCTATTTAGAAGGCTAAAGATAGTCCAAATCCTTTGCTGGAGTTTCTGTCAAGTTGTAGGTTTTGTGTCATTATGGAATTATATTTTAAAATAGATGCATTTATAGCTTTTAGTGGCATGGAAAGCAAAAAGACCAACACTTGCCTGTTTCTCAAGCACTGAAGCTTTTTCTGTGATTGGAGTACCTCCTGTTAGCAGCACACATTTTCGGATGTTGTAGGATGGCATATTTGCCTTTTATACTATAAAAACATACTTTGATAAAGCAAATTAGAAAGCATGGCACTGTGAAATGCTGAATAATAACCAGCCTGACGTCCTAATTGGCATCTCAGTTCACAATGGACAAACTGAACAAGTGTGAAGAGCTAAGCAGTAAATGATTTGATGTTTAATACATTCCATGAAGTTGATTTTTCTAATCAGCCCAAGTGCAATAGTTTACTTGATCCTTCTAAATTAAATGGATTTGTTCTGCTTGTGCTGTATTGTTCAAAGTCTTTAAAAAACAAAAAGGCTGTTTAGATAAATTATTCTGGCTATCACTGGAACCACCGCATATGCCCAAGTATGATTTAACATCTGATGCACCTCTTGTTCTTAAGGTTATCTTGTGTTAGTTCATGCTCCTGATTGCTGCATTTGCTGTATTTTCCTCGTCTGACCAATTTCAGAATGACAGCTGGCTGCTTCTTATCATGCAGATCCTAACAGTCTCAGTCTCATTTTGAGCATGCCCAGGTGTTGTACGTATCAGCAGAGACAGTCCTTCAATATGAGTGGTGAACAGTGATGAGCCAACAGTGGTGAAAGAACAGGTTAGGGACTATTTAGAAAAGCTGGACATATACAAATCCTTGGGGCTGGATGGGATGCACCCAAGGCTGATGAGGGAGTTGGTTGATGTGATTGCCAAGCCACTGGCCATCATCTTTGAAAACTCATGGCTATAAGGAGAGGTCCTGGATGATTGGAAAAGGGCAAACATAGTGCCCATACTTAAGAAAGGGAAAAAGGAGGACCCACGGAAATACAGACCAGTCAGCTTTATTATGGTCCCTGGAAAAATCATGGAGCAGATTCTCAAGGAATCCATTTCTAAGCACTTGGAGGAGGTGATTAGGAAGAGTTAGCATGGATTCACCAAGGGCAAGTCATGTCTGACCAGACTGATTACCTTCTATGATGAGATGACTGGCTTTGTGGATGTGGGGAGACTGGTGGATGTGGTGTACCTTAGCAAGACTTTTGATACGGTCTCCCACAACATTCCCGCAAGCAAGTTAAGGAAGTACGGGCTGGATGAATGGACTGTCAGGTGGATAGAAAGCTGGCTGGAGCATCAGGCTCAGAGGGTAGCAATCAATGGCTTGATGTTTAGTTGGCAGCTGGTATCAAGTGGAGTGCCCCAGGGGTTCATCCTGGGGCTGGTTTTGTTCAATGTCCTCATCAACAAGCTACAAGATGGGATGGAGTGCACCCTCAGCAAGTTTACAGATGACAGTAAGCTGGGGGGAGTAGTAGATATGCTGGTGGGTAGGGCTAGTATTCAGAATGACCTAGACAAATTGGAGGATTGGGCCAAAAGGAATCTCATGAGGTTCAATAAGAACAAGTGCAAAGTCCTGCATTTAGGACAGAACAATCCCATGCAGCAGTGCAGGCTGGGGGCTGACTGGCTGGGTACTAGCTGTGCAGAAAGGGACCTGGGCACATCTGGATTACTGTGTTCAGTTTTGGACACCCCCCACCCACTATAGAAAGGATGTGGACAAATTGGAGAATCCAGCAGTGGCCAAAAAAATGGTGATGGGGCTGGGGAACATGATTTATGAGGAGAGGCAGATGGAACTGGGCTTATTTACTCTGCAGAAGAGAAGACTGAGGGGGGATTTAATAGCAGCCTTCAACTACCTGAAGTAGGGTTCAAATAGGATGGAACTAGACTGGTCTCAGTGGTGGCATATGAAAGAACAAGGAGCAATGGTCTCAAGTTGAAGAAAGGGAAGTTTAGGTTAGATATTAGGAAGAATTTTCTTACTAGGAGAGTAGTAATAGTAAATCACTGGAATAGGTTACCCAGAGAGGTGGTCAAATCTCCATCCTTTGAGGTTTTTAGGACCTGGCTAGACAAAGTCTTGGCTGAGATGAACTAGGTGGGGATGGTCCTGCTTTAAGCAGGGAGATGAACTATATGTGACCTCCTGAGGTTCCTTCTAACCCTCATTTTCTATGATTCTATGAGGATGACAGTCTAGCAGTATATAGGGAACTCATTGGTGAGTCTATAGATGATTGATTGAGTCGGATCCAAGATCCTCATTTCTGATTGTGGATGTGGTAATAGTTCTAGGAAGAAGGAATAGATCCTTGTTACGTTGGGTCAC